>NC_091313.1:17335115-17412615 GCF_038502225.1 Cherax quadricarinatus
TCTCGCTCTCTCGCTCTCTCGCTCTCTCGCTGCCTTTCTCTCTCTCTCTCTCCACTTTTTCTGCCTAACCCTCTTCCTATCCAAGCAACATTCGGTTATTATTGGCAATATCCCGAGATTTTATTACGTCGTAAGAGCATTTAACGACGCACGTAGGACATAGTGTACATGCTTACACAAAGTTTGTATCCAAGCACACACACAAACATACAAGCAAAGAAAGACAGGCAGAGCGATACATACGTAGAAGCATATACAGACATGCATTAAGACATATACACACTAAGACGGATAGAGACACAGATATGAAATCACACACAGGCATACATCTGCACACACGTACAAGCTAAGGTAGATAAACAGACATATAACAAATCATGTATTTATTCAGTTAGAGTTCTCACAATGACATAAAATCGCTCCTTCCCTTTCGCCAACAGTCACCTGCTCCACACTGCGGCTTTCCTCTCACTATTTTAACAACAGCTCCACTCCACAATCGTGCCTTAACACATACTACCCCTTTCAAAATTCTGTCCCCACAAACCCATCCACCTGATGACAGAAAATAGAAGAATCGGAGGAGGGAGGGAGACATGATAATGACGTACAACAGTACTAAGAAAAACAGATTGTTCAAGAGAATGAAAGCAGGTACTTGAAGACACAGTCGGAAGCTAAAGGAACAGGTGAGTTATAGAAATCTAAGAGAGTATTATTCACTTTCAGGTAGTCAGGATGTTGAGTGACCTTGAAGTACTAGTGAAGGGATGCTTTAAGAACAGTGAGCCCACGGGATTAAGACAGTGAAATCGGTAACGGCGGTTAAGATGAGGAGTCACGAGCCGAGACTCAACCCCTGTAAAAACAGAAAGCGACTACGTTTACGTGAATACAAGGCACCTACACCATCACTACACCTTTTTCAAACTGTCCCATCACCCACACGTATCCAAACTCACAAGCACAACCCCAACCTTCTCAGACTGAACACCCTGAACACCCCCTTACCCATAAGTTATATACAGAGTCGTATGTGTATTTGTGCTTAGAATTTACTATATTCCCTAATTTAGGGATTAAAATATCCATGGCTGGTGATGTACAGGTTACACATGTTTCGTTATATTCTGTAATGTTGTCTTGATGAGGTTATACATCGTGAGATGACTGGCGATTGGATTTCTCAAACTTGTGTTTAGAAGCTTCCATATATTGAAGGCTAAGCTGAATGGTTTACAATGGTTTACAAAGTGTATTACAGACACGAGGGTTTATTTTAGAAACATTCATGTATTCGATTATATGTTGAAGCTTTCCAGACTCTCTAGTTAAATGTTTCTCTAGTGTGCACGTCAACTATATTTACGTCTGCTCTTCCATTCTCTACCGTTCTCTTCCTTCTTTCCCCTTGTCTATTATTGTTTCTCTCTCCTTGTCTCTCTCCTCTGTCTCCTCGTTTAAAACTGTCAGTCATTATTTTTCTTTCATCTCCCTGTTCTCTTTCGCTCTCTTTCTCATCTTCTTTCCTTCCTTTGCCGTCTGAGGCGCATGTTTCTACACTCGTCCAAACAAGAGCTCCTTTGAAGTTTTTCCATGATACTTAAGTATTATTATTGTCTGGAAATATTTACCCTCGAGTAATATTCTGTAATATTCCCTCCATGTGTATGTAGCTACAGAAGATGTAACTCTCCTTCCACGTTTCAGAAGTTACAGAAGATTTAAGGTATTTCCTCCTTCATGCGTCGGTAATTACAATGGATGTAATGTAATATTTTTCTCCGTGCGTTAAAGGTTACTTTGGATACAATTATTTCCCCCTGCATGCGTTAGTAGTTATATAGGATGTAATACTTTCTCTATGCTATTGTTAGCAAGGATGTAATCGCGGTATTTCTCTTCACGTACTTGCTTTAAAGTTACGAGGATTATACTCGATCATAAAAAAAATATAATTATCACACGTGACGGGGAGTTTTTTTCATGTTTCAAACTTCAGCTTGTTCCTCCTTTTAAGGATCAAATATAAAATGTTATATTCTAGGCTTGAACCTGTCAAACCATACCACGAGCGGGGATAGAACCCGCGATCAGTCATAAAACTCCAGACCGACGTGTTAGCCACTGGGCCAGCTGGTGGTCTGGAGTTTCATGACTCTCTGATCGCAGGTTCTATCCCCGCCTGTGGAGTGGTTTGTCTGCAATCGTGTCATTACGATTTCGTGAGTCTTGAACCTGTCGCCTGGGAATTTACCCATGCTGGTAAAAAGCTAATTCATGCTCTTCGGCGTGCCGTGACATTTATTCACTCACTCACACACACACTTACACACACCATGTGAAGCTAGGCGTAGTAATGGTAGATAGTGGCTCCATACATATTCTAATAGGTATGGCGGCGCTGACGCCCATGAGCTAGTGGTACAAAACCCGGCAAGCGGCAAGTTACGAGGCAGGGCCAGTAGCTGAGACCCGACCCATGCAATTACAACTGAGTACAAATAGGTGAATCCAAACTCAAAAAAATCACACGTGCAGAATAGTAACAAGAGTTACAACAGCGTACTGTCAATAGAGGAAGTAGCACTCACCTCGGCAGTGTCAGCAGAGATGGGTGTCCCTCCAAGTATTGGTACTTTCTGCACCGAACCTTTGGGTTTAGTTGGGTACAGCACTCTCTCTGCGGAAAGAAGATGCATCAGACCAGGTGACAGATGTCGGCAATGAAGCCAGGTTATTTATATGCGAATCCAGAACAGGCCAGTTCATAAGCACGAATCCAGCAGAGGCCCGTTCATAAACACGAGGTCATACCAGGTCTTATACACACTACATGAACGAGTACCTTATGTACCGAAAATGAAAGGTCATGTATAGTAAAGGTTAATCACACTCTGTATACGTTTTATAGTCATTTTATATCACTAGAAAATTAAGTCATTTAATAAATACGAATAGTCAAAAGAAGTGGATTACGCTGAGGGAAAAATCCTGATCAAGTGTATAAGTCAGTCGAAGTTTCACATAAAGAGTCAGACTTAGTTATGTATATATTGTATCAGCCTAATTCCAATTGATTTGAATTCATTTCCTCACAGTTGCACAATTCTAGTCTTAGATCTTTATCATTATATAAAGATCATTTGATATATAATGTTTAGTATACTGTAGAATATAACTGTTAAGAGTACATCACTGCAAATGATGAGTTATCACAGTTACTCGGCCTCTGTCGTTGACATTGGCTGGGTTGTGTATCTGTCAGAGTGTTAGCTGTCTGTCTCAATGCCAGATGAAATGAGAGTTTCACTGTTGTTTAATTACATGTCTCAGACGCTGCCTGGATATTTCTCGTGCCCCTGAGTTTGCATTCGTCTGTAAATTAGCGTTTCATTGCTGTCTCGTCATGGCAGTAAAAACAATCAACCTTTATTACACTGTTGACTTTGTATGAGGTAAAAAGAATACACACTGCTTTAACTTTCCAAGTCCCTTCACTGAAGAAGGAGACAAGACGACGCTGAAGAAAGGTTGTTAATCTAAGGAACTGGAGCCACTCTCCCCTGCCTCTGATCAGATATGATTACCTCCCATTCAACAGACCTTGTACGACCAATTTAAGCGTTTAGGGCTTTATCATCATTATAATAAATACAACATCTAGATTAAATTTTTCTAAAGGATAGGGAATGAAAAAAAGGTACAATACCGGTGACTGGAACAATACACAAATAACCCGCATAAAGTTAATTGTCCAAGTTGGACGGAAACGATTCATAAGTTTTAATTTACTATGTGCGGGTTATTTGTGTATTTAAGGTAAACACACATTTATTTTAATGAATTTTTGGTAATGTTGATAACCATTCTAAAAGGAATAAAAAACAGATTCTGTGTATAATTATAATTATTAATGATAATTGTTATTAATTCTTAAATGCATGCTTAAGCAGCGTTTTAAATATGTTGAAGCAAAGCGACGTAGGAACAAATTGCGAATATTTTATGTAATAACCGTTTGGCAGATAATCACCAAAGCTTATTACAAATATTCGCTAAATAGCTGATCAGCATTAATGACTAGTGGTCAGCAAGCATAAACATAACAGTAAACTGCTCGTGCTGAGTTAACTACGTATACTGCAAGCAGGAGAGGCACACACTATATATCGGGAGAGAGAGGGGTTATACCCCAGGTTCAGGTACAAGTATCTAAGTGTATATATAACGGGATGTGTGTATATTTGAGTATATCCATCGAGAGGTGTATCTCTGGAAGTGCACACTGAGAGATGTGTATCGCTCAGTGATTTACTACAAGCTCTGTTCAAGGAACTAACTCATTCTTGAATGATTGTGTACACATGACCTACAGTTAAAAAGCGCGAAATAAAACAGAGAAAGAAAGAAAGAGAGAGAGAGAGAGAGAGAGAGAAGCTTACTTGATTAATAAACCCAATATGTTCTTTTCTTATTAATTTCACTCAAGAAGTGATGGGTTGGTCCACAAATTTGTTCTTCCATCACCCCTCCCTCCCCTTCCCCTTCCCCTTCCCCTTCCCCTTCCTAACACAGAGTGTAAACATTACTAACACAGTTGGGGA
The DNA here is from genome assembly GCF_038502225.1 of Cherax quadricarinatus. Lineage (NCBI taxonomy): Eukaryota > Metazoa > Arthropoda > Malacostraca > Decapoda > Parastacidae > Cherax > Cherax quadricarinatus. Next base: position 17,339,723 of record NC_091313.1, read on the forward strand.
GGGAGTTAGGACGCATTTATTGTTGAGGAGCAGTAAAGGATTAGCCATGGGGATTAGGAAGCATGTGAGCAAAACGATTAGTTCTTGTAAGGATAACGATTACATATGAAAACAGGAAGTTATTATAATGACGCAATGTGGATTAATCGTCAGAGAGAAAGAGAGAGAGAGAGAGAGAGAGAGAGAGAGAGAGAGAGAGAGAGAGAGAGAGAGAGAGAGAGAGAGAGAGAGAGAGAGAGAGAGAGAGAGAATTTCCGAAGAGGAGGTCGAGGATAATCGCAGAAAAGCTCCTTTCGTTCTTTATTGAATTGTGACTATAAAGTTAGGCTCTATACAAATTTCAACAGCTGAGGAATATGGGAGGAAAATCTCAGAAGTTAAGTTAAACAAATATAAACACAGAGACGGAAACTGAGAGAGAGATTAAAAAAAAACACAGAGAGAGGGATAAGAAAGTAAACACATAGACACAGACAAGTAAGCAAAGAAGAGTAAGTCAAAGAGAGGTACGTCGAGAGAGCCAGCGAGCCTGACAAACAATGAGAGACACAGACACAGCGCGACAAAGACGGGCAAACAAAGGCACGTAGGTAAACAATAACTCACCTGACCCGTGCTTATCGGTGCCCAGCAAGAGAAGTTTCTGATATAAAGTTTGCCGTTCTTGCCTATTTTTACTCATAATTAATTGTTATAATAGTAATGAGTTCCGACTGCAAACTTCTATATAATTTCTGCACTGATGGTTTACCAGGTATGTAACGTTGCTCATTAAGATAATATGATTCTCAGGTGAAAATTATTTCAATTATAGATTGCTAATGCTATTTACTTCTATGTAAACGAGAGTATAAATATTGTACGTATAAAAATAATTAGACTCTGCAGGATTTTAACATAAAAATAATAAACCAGCACAAAAATATATTTATAACTAAATGTAACATTAAAATAAATATTTAGTAGTATAATGGAGAGGAATGAGTTTGACGTTTAGCAGAAAAAAAAAATGAAGACACACATGTGTCATGTTAGATTTTTTTGTAGATAGTCGCTTGGATTGTATATAATAATTTGTTCTTTTTTTTTTTTTTTTATTCGCCGGTATTCTCCCGGCCCGGGTCTTTTCCAAGTAGTGGTGACCCGGCCTTGGCTCCCTATCTGGGGAGTGTCTCGAGACTTAAGTCTCCCATGGGAGGAGGTATAAGTACCCCCTCATCTTTGGGACCAACTGTCCCCAGGCCTAGCCACATTCCCCGCCCTCACGGGGCTCGTAGGGAGAAGCTAGGCCTCTGGTCTGCCATCTGCCCCGCCCCAAAGGGGCTCGTGGGGATGGCAGTCTTATGAGCTGCAGGTGGTAGCAAGCTCAGGCCTTTTAATTTGTTCTAAATTCCACGCCAGCTTATAATGACTCAGAACCAAACATCAAAATATCACAGAATATATTATGTAACTAGTTTATTAACATAAACACACATATTATTTCTAGCACAATTTAGCTAACAGAAATTACGCTAGTTTAGCTTATATATATATATATATATATATATATATATATATATATATATATATATATATATATATATATATATATATATATATATAAATATATATTGTGTGTGTGTGTGTAGGTATAGATATATGCAGATCTACCGCAGGGAAAAGATACAATGAGTTACCAAGGTATGAGAGGGAAATAGACTATTACTAAGGAATGAAGAGGAAAGTTTATGAGTTACCATGGAATGAGAAGTGAAGATACTAGGAATTACCAAGAGACGAATTGAAAAATAATACCTCATAGTGTCCAAGGAATGAGGATAAAGATTAGGGGAAAAATACTATGAGCTACCATGGATTTCGATGGTAGTATCTTTCTATTGTATCCCGAGGTGAGCCACCTCGGGATGCCATGGAAAGATATTACCGAATGACAGTGAAATTAGGCAGGAAGATACTACAGGTTACCATGGTATGAAAAGGAATGGCTTCATTATGACACCATAGTCACGCAAGAATCAACAGATCTTGCACCAAAATACACTGTCATGTAAATGATATCTTAAAAATGTTGAATCTGACAGTGATTTTTCACTTATTTATCGGTTTGTACGAAACATTTTTTTTATTTTGGCTCTGAGTTGACATACAAAACATATGCGGCAAAATTTTATCCTTCATTATACATTTTCCATTTTCTTTTATCATTAGCCGCATCACTATCTTATACTAAATGTCGGTAGGAAGCACCACACTATCAGTTACAACCACTGGCGCACTGTCACCACCATCAACAACGTCACTGTTATCATCACCACCACTATCACCAAAATTAACATCACTGCCACCACCGTAGCATCACATCACACATACAGAGCAACCGAGGCGACCTCCGTACACGACACACGGACGCCACGAACGTCCCGTCTGACAGGGAAGCCGGGAAGTGTTTGACTCTCAGTGAATGGGTGTCCTGCCATTATATACGGAGCAGGTCAGCCAGAGGGGACCGGGGGAGGGAAGAGCTAGGATCGCCAAACGTTATTTATGGTTTGTTGATGCTAATCCAGGCTGTGTTTATTCTGCCAACACCGTTTCTTTTAATGTGGTTGCGCGAGGATTTATCTAATTAATCCGGATGCCTAGATTATTTCTTCTTATTGGATTTGTTTCATTAACGTCACTTCTGGATTGTATTTGTATTGTTATACAAATTTCCTGTTGCTAAAAGAGTTGTTTTCTTTTATTGAAACAAATGAAAGTTTCGCTATATTTAATCCATTTCACGCACACACACACACATACACTTCTCAAAAAAAAATTAGCCTACGTTTCGATCAGTCCTAGACTATTATCAAGCTGAAGTTTCCTCTCAGAATAATGGATTAGTTGAAGAAGAAGAGCAGGAGTAAACTGGAGAGAGAAAGACGCTCCCTCTACAGAAGACGACGAAGAGTCACTGAGCTCCTCAGAATATCTGATACACGAAAGGAGGCGCTGACCAGGGAAGTGGAAACTATCGAACTTAAGTTAAAAGACTCTTACAGGAACCAGGAGAGACAGGAGGAGCTTAAAGCTATTAGTGAAATTGAAAGAAATTCAAAATATTTCTTTTCATATGCCAAAAACAAGGCAAATACCACATCTAGTATTGGGCCCTTACTCAGACAGGATGGGACTTACACAGATGACAACAAGGAAATGAGTGAAATATTGAAATCCCAGTACGACTCTGTGTTTAGTGAACCACTAATCGGTCTGAGGATCGACGACCCAAATGATTTTTTTCATGAATGAGCCTCAAAACTCCATAAATGTATGCCAGATTTCCGACATTACCCTAACTCCGATAGATTTCGAAAAAGCCATTGACAACATGCCCATGCACTCAGCCCCGGGCCCAGACTCGTGGAACTCTGTTTTCATTAAGAACTGCAAGAAACCCCTCTCGCGTGCCCTAAGTACACTATGGAAGAGGAGCTTGGACATGGGTGAAATTCCACAGTCACTTAAAACAACGGATATAGCCCCACTCCATATAGGTGGCAGCAAAGCATTAGCTAAGAACTGTAGACCAATAGCTCTGACGTCCCATATCATAAAAATCTTTGAAAGAGTGCTAAGAAGCAGGATTGCAAATCACCTGGATTCCCAAAATCTGCACAATCCAGGGCAACATGGGTTCAGGGCAGGTCGCTCCTGCCTCTCACAACTACTGGATCACTATGATATGGCCTTGGATGCACTGAAAGAAAATCAGAATGCAGATGTAATATACACAGACTTTGCAAAAGCATTTGACAAATGCGACCATGGTGTAATAGCCCATAAAATACGTGCTAAAGGAATAACTGGGAAAGTGGGGAGATGGATCTTCAACTTCCTAACAAATCGAACACAGAGTAGTGGTCAACAGAGTTAAATCGGAGGCTGCCATAGTGAAAAGCTCTGTTCCACAAGGCACAGTACTCGCCCCATCTTATTCCTTATCCACATATCAGACAGACAGAGATATACATCACAGCACCGTATCATCCTTTGCGGATGATACTAGGATCTGCATGAGGCTGTCATCTGCTGAGGACGCGGTTAACCTCCAAGAAGATATAAACAAAGTTTTCCAGTGGGCAACGGTAAACAATATGATGTTCAATGAGGACAAATTCCAACTACTCCCTTTTGGAAAACTGGAGGAGATAATAACTAGAACAGAGTATACTACAGACTCTGGCCATACAATAGAGCGGAAAAATAATGTAAGGGACCTGGGAGTAGTAATGTCTGAGGATCTCACTTTCAAGGATCACAACAGTGCCACGATCGCACGTGCAAAGAAAATGATAGGATGGATAATGAGAACGTTCAAAACGAGAGATGCCAAGCCAATGATGATCCTTTTCAAATCACTTGTTCTCTCTAGGCTGGAATACTGCTGTACATTAACATCTCCATTCAAAGCAGGTGAAATCGCAGATCTAGAGAGTGTACAGAGATCCTTTACTGCACATATAAGTTCTGTCAAGCACCTTAACTACTGGGAACGCTTGGAAGCACTTGACTTGTACTCGTTGGAACGCAGGAGGGAGAGATATATCATAATCTACATTTGGAAAATCTTGGAAGGAATGGTCCCAAATCTGCACACAGAAATCACTCCCTACGAAAGTAAAAGACTGGGCAGGCGATGCAAAATGCCCCCAATAAAAAGTAGGGGCGCCATTGGTACACTAAGGGAAAACACCATAAGTGTCCGGGGCCCAAGACTGTTCAACAGTCTCCCATCAAGCATTAGGGGAATTGCCAATAAACCCCTGGCTGCCTTCAAGAGAGAGCTGGACAGATACCTTAATTAAGTCAGCATCGGATCAGCCGGGCTGTGGCTCGTACGTTGGACTGCGTGCGGCCAGCAGTAACAGCCTAGTTGATCAGGCCCTGATCCATCGGGAGGCCTGGTCATGGACCGGGCCGCGGGGGCGTTTATCCCCGGAATAACCTCCAGGTAACCAGGTATGACGTTTCTCCACCTCTAGTGCATCGATAATCTCAATATTTACTCTTAACTTACATACCAATTTATTCCATAGATTTGTTTTCACCAATTTTTTCTCTCCAAACTTTTATTCTAAAGCAGATTTTGTTTAATAATCTTTCTCCAGTTCTTAAACTTATTATTTTTTTGCATTTCCCCTTAAATTTAACTTCTCGATAAGTTTAGTTTTCTTTACATCCTTTCAATATTATAACTGTTTTTCTTTCTTGCCACCAGTTTCACTTCCTCATTCCACCAGCCATTCCTCTTCTCTACTGAACTCTCCTTCTTTTAACCACAGACCTCTTGTGCACTCAGTCTACGTTCACACAGCTACAGCACTTCTTTTTCGACATTTACTTATTATCAACAATTTGCGTTCATTTTAATTACCCTACAGTCATCTAAATCTTGCCTTTTGTTTACAAACAGCCTCTTACCTCACCCCCTTCCCTCCCGCCCTGACCATAACATTCAACACTGGCCTCGGGTTAGTGTCCCAAACCTCACCTATTGACCACATTCCTGCACATATTATAATTATCTGTTTCCTGCTGAAACGTCTTTCACATTTGACCAACAATCAACATTTCTTCCGATATTTTACATGGCAGTAAAACCATTGAGATAATTGATAAAATGTATTATATTGCATCGAATCATTTCAGAAAGTTAACTTTGAATCTCTTTTATGGAATAATTTTTTTTTTCAGTCATTTGTAAAAGTTGTTTATGGAATAGTTTGAAGAGTCATGATATTTGAAAAGGTAAATTTTCGGAAAAAAATATGAAATATAACTTAAACATATTTTTTCTATCATAGACTGTACATATATTTACATTTGTTTTGATCATTAACTTAGAGGCATTAGATTAATAATGTTTCAAAAAGTATCTACATTATACATAAATCTGGAATTTGTATGGATTAAGATGCATTTTTAGCACTGTCGAAGTTAATGAATAATGGGTGAGGATAATGTGGAGTTAGGAGGTGAGTGGAGGAAGAAGATGGAAGTTAAGGTGGAGCTTTGAGGTGAGTGGAGGAAGAAGGTGGAGGTTAAGGTGGAGCTTTGAGGTGAGTGGAGGAAGAAGATGGAAGTTAAGGTGGAGCTTTGAGGTGAGTGGAGAAAGATGGAGGTTAAGGTGGAGCTTTGAGGTGAGTGGAGGAAGAAAATGAAGGTTAATGTGGAGCTTTGAGGTGAGTGGAGGAAGAAGGTGGAGGTTAAGGTGGAGCTTTGAGGTGAGTGGAGGAAGAAGGTGGAGGTTAATGTGGAGCTTCGATGTGAGTGGAGGAAGAAGATGGAGGTTAAGGTGGAGCTTTGAGGTGAGTGGAGGAAGAAGGTGGAGGTTAATGTGGAGCTTTGAGGTGAGTGGAGGAAGAAAGTGGAGGTTAAGGTGAAGCTTTGAGGTGAGTGGAGGAAGAAGGTGGAGGTTAAGGTGGAGCTTTGAGGTGAGTGGACGAAGAAAGTGGAGGTTAATGAGGAGCTTTGAGGTGAGTGGAGGAAGAAAGTGGAGGTTAAGGTGAAGCTTTGAGGTGAATGGAGGAAGAAGGTGGAGGTTAAGGTGGAGCTTTGAGGTGAGTGAACGAAGAAAGTGGAGGTTAATGTGGAGCTTCGATGTGAGTGGAGGAAGAAGATGGAGGTTAAGGTGGAGCTTTGAGGTGAGTGGAGGAAGAAGGTGGAGGTTAATGTGGAGCTTTGAGGTGAGTGGAGGAAGAAGGTGGAGGTTAAGGTAGAGCTTTGAGGTGAGTGGAGGAAGAAAGTGGAGGTTAAGGTGAAGCTTTGAGGTGAGTGGAGGAAGAAAGTGGAGGTTAAGGTGAAGCTTTGAGGTGAGTGGAGGAAGAAGGTGGAGGTTAAGGTGGAGCTTTGAGGTGAGTGGACGAAGAAAGTGGAGGTTAATGTGGAGCTTTGAGGTGAGTGGAGGAAGAAAGTGGAGGTTAAGGTGAAGCTTTGAGGTGAGTGGAGGAAGAAAGTGGAGGTTAAGGTGAAGCTTTGAGGTGAGTGGAGGAAGAAGGTGGAGGTTAAGGTGGAGCTTTGAGGTGAGTGGACGAAGAAAGTGGAGGTTAATGTGGAGCTTTGAGGTGAGTGGAGGAAGAAAGTGGAGGTTAAGGTGAAGCTTTGAGGTGAATGGAGGAAGAAGGTGGAGGTTAAGGTGGAGCTTTGAGGTAAGTGAACGAAGAAAGTGGAGGTTAAGGTGGAGCTTTGAGGTGAGTGGAGGAAGAAAGTGGAGGTTAAGGTAGAGCTCTGAGGTGAGTGGAGGAAGAAAGTGGAGGTTAATGTGGAGCTTTGAGGTGAGTGAACGAAGAAAGTGGAGGTTAAGGTGGAGCTTTGAGGTGAGTGAAGGAAGAAGGTGGAGGTTAAGGTAGAGCTCTGAGGTGAGTGGAGGAAGAAGGTGGAGGTTAATGTGGAGCTTTGATGTGAGTGGAGGAAGAAGATGGAGGTTAAGGTGGAGCTTTGAGGTGAGTGGAGGAAGAAGGTGGAGGTTAATGTGAAGCTTTGAAGTGAGTGGAGGAAGAAAGTGGAGGTTAAGGTGAAGCTTTGAGGTGAATGGAGGAAGAAGGTGGAGGTTAAGGTGGAGCTTTGAGGTGAGTGGAGGAAGAAAGTGGAGGTTAAGGTGGAGCTGTGAGGTGAGTGGAGGAAGAAGGTGGAGGTTAAGGTAGTGCTCTGAGGTGAGTGGAGGAAGAAGGTGGAGGTTAAGGTAGAGCTCTGAGGTGAGTGGAGGAAGAAGGTGGATGTTAAGGTAGAGCTCTGAGGTGAGTGGAGGAAGAAGGTGGAGGTTAAGGTAGAGCTCTGAGGTGAGTGGAGGAGGAAGGTGGAGGTTAAGGTAGAGCTCTGAGGTGAGTGGAGGAAGAAGGTGGAGGTTAAGGTAGAGCTCTGAGGTGAGTGGAGGAAGAAGGTGGAGGTTAAGGTAGAGCTCTGAGGTGAGTGGAGGAGGAAAGTGGAGGTTAAGGTAGAGCTCTGAGGTGAGTGGAGGAAGAAGGTGGAGGTTAAGGTAGAGCTCTGAGGTGAGTGGAGGAGGAAGGTGGAGGTTAAGGTAGAGCTCTGAGGTGAGTGGAGGAAGAAGGTGGAAGTTAAGGTAGAGCTCTGAGGTGAGTGGAGGAAGAAGGTGGAAGTTAAGGTAGAGCTCTGAGGTGAGTGGAGGAAGAAGGTGGAAGTTAAGGTAGAGCTCTGAGGTGAGTGGAGGAAGAAGGTGGAAGTTAAGGTAGAGCTCTGAGGTGAGTGGAGGAAGAAGGTGGAAGTTAAGGTAGAGCTCTGAGGTGAGTGGAGGAAGAAGGTGGAAGTTAAGGTAGAGCTCTGAGGTGAGTGGAGGAAGAAGGTGGAAGTTAAGGTAGAGCTGGCAAGAAAATGATATAAGATTAAAGTGAGAATGTCTAAGATTAATAATAGTAAGAGTATGAATGCAAAAATAAGACACACACAAGTATTGTTATTAACCGGCATCATCATCATCATCATCATCATCATCATCATCATCATCATCATCTAGAAAAATAAATGCACAAACAGCAATGAGCGAATATATGTAATAGTGGGTATGTTCTTGGCAGAGCTGAATATGCTTAGTATAGGCTAGTAGGCCTACCACAGTGTTTCTTTTTTCATTTGCCCATTTGATCCAAATAATAATAATAATTTTAATAATTGCAATGTAATTAAAATGTATCAGTAGTTGTGTTAACACGAGTAATAATAATAATAATAATAATAATAATAATAATAATAATAATAATAATAATAATAATAATAATAATAATAATAATAATACAAGGAATATGTAGTTTCGAAATTGTATCTTCGTATCACAAAAAACGTAAATTGAAAATGAAAACTGGAAGACGTTCGATCCGTCTGGAGAACAGTCGCTCAGTTTTAATATGCAATTTATGGGTTTATTGCGATTTGTGCCAGTCACGGTATTGTGACTCGATCAGTCATCCTCAATTCAGTTTCTTCCTTTACACTTTCCCATATAATTTATATAACAATTATTAGTCGATCATTCCTAAGGGTAATAACCTCTGATGATATCAATCTACCAGTTGTAGGTAGTATTTTCCACTGATCAGAATGATGATGAGTCCCCCCCCCCCCTCAAAAAAAAAAAGACTGCTGAACGATTATCTTTATTTATACCGATATAAATATCTCTCATAAGCAGTTGCACTTTCTTCAGTCATCAAGTGAGTGAAGAAAGTGCAAGTAGTTTTGTATAAATTATTAACTTCTATACAAAAGTAAAATTAACATTCTGCTTGGAATTATTGTGACCATGGAAGGTCATAAAATTACAGTAAATTTTAAACATACTGTGCTCAGTACACAAATAACAAGTTGGTTATTTGTGTTTGTTCTAGTAATGGTATTGTGCCTTTTTTGTTCTTTACCACTGTACTCAAGTCTTTTTTGTAGAAGATTTACAATTGCAAGAAGGCCGACTTAGTCCCAAGTCCCATCAGGTCAAGAATAGTCACTGAGAGAACTGGGTGATACACAACGAATGTATCTTGGAAGCTTCCTCCATTCAAAGAAGAATTTTTTTTAAGTCCTTATTTCTTAAGTTTCTTAAACGAAGGCAATGAGTATTCAAAACATGTTCCGTGGACCTTGTCATGAAGTCCTGTGTGAGCGACCAGCCAAGCAACTTAGTTTAGGTGATCGCAGTATCAGGTACTGGGAGAATAAACCGCTGTAAAACTTCGAAGTTTTGACTAATTTATTTAATGGGTCCCCGAATTCTTAGAGCAAGCTCTAGCCAGCTGGAACTCAAAATAGCCCCACGCTGCTTCACGATGTCACGCTGAGAAGAGACTCAAAATCTGAATTATTCCATTTAACATCAACCTCTCTGAAGTGAAAGGAAGAAAAATAGGTGTTAGAAATTAAAAGAAAAACAGCTTTCAGTGTTTAGCATTATCTGAGTCCTTAGAAGCCTCTTGATATACAGCCAACACATCACTTCAATTTTGATTAATAATAATAATAATAATAATAATAATAATAATAATAATAACAGCTCAAATAACAGTAATAAAAAATAACTGGAATTGTAAAAAGAATATTTAAATGGAAGCAAACAATAATAATCATAATTAGTGTCAAAATAATTTTAACCATTATTAGTAAACTATATAAAAACATGTATTCGTAAAATCATTAGCAAATTTATATTTTCAGGATTATCAAGACAGTTTTTTGGGGATTACCTTGACAGAATTAATTTAGTAGAGTTAACGGTGATGAATTCTGGTGGTAGAGAGGCACCTGCTCGTCTGTAACTTGCTGATGCATCATAAAAACTAGTCGTTACATTGAGGTTGTATTCGGCAAGAGGATTCGAATTAACAAATAAAGAAATCCTAGCCGGAAAAAGCTGTAAAAATCGATGCAGAAAATCATAGCCTTCTGTGTCGACAAGCACGAACATCCCTGCACATTACACCGAGATCAGCATCAATGAAGAAAAAGTTTCATGTCGACAAAGACGGAGATCCGTCACAAATAGGGAGATGCATGACCATAAAAACAGAGATCCGTATTGCCAACAACACGAGGAATTGTGCCGATGAACTAACGTGCACGTAAATAATTGTTAATTACCACTGGCATTCTTACCCCGCAGACGGTATCCCAGGACGCAATCACAGCCAGGTGACCCTAGTCGTCTCTAGCCTTGTGGATTACACAGCTGTCTAATGTATGATGCGCCTCTCGTCAGACGTCCAGGTATATCATACATCATCTTCGGGCTGGTAAATTAAAGATTGTGTAGCAGTGTGGTCAGTGGTTTGTGACCCCTGGTTCTGTTGTATTTTTAATTTGTGGCTGATCTTGGTGGTTGTGTGTTAGCGAATTCACTGGAGAGGTGACGAAAGAAATGGAGGTGAATGGGAAAAATAATGTTTCAAAATGCTCAGTGTCTCTAAACATCCTGTTCTTCCGTTCACAAGCTAGCAGAATTTTAAACTTTCCTAATTAAATTTTGTGCAGTGGCCTCGACAATGATCGTGACATCCACTAATAGGAAGTATAAATTAATGAACATAAGAGGGAGATGAATGAAAGGATCCTATTAACGTATTTGCTAAATAAGGAACATACAACAGAATCACCTATACATCGTTTGACCATTGTTAGTCTCCCAGGACTACGAACAATACACCAAGTTTGGATGCTGCGAGTGAACATAGAAAACAAATCTTGAATGGTAAAAAAAAAAAAAAAAATTTCGGCACATTTTTCATTAATGAAAATTCTGATAGTTTTCTTCTGAAGTACGGGGATTTTTTTTTTAGCTACATTTTAATCTTTGTCCGTTAATCATCACAATTTTATGTGTTCAAATTTAAAGTGTTGAAATCGTTTAGGGATGAAATACGTTAGAACATAAATAAACGTTTGGACAGAAATATTCTGAAAATATTGCTCATCAACCAACAGAACAACTGATGAACGATATTTAATAACTGAAAATGAGAGATATATACTATAGAAGTAAATGAACGCGTAGGGAAAGACTAGGTATGTAAGAGTGAATTATAAGTACCTGTCATAACTGGAGAGAGGAGAAGGCAAAAAATTACAAAATTAACGAAATTCGAAATACCAAGAGAGGCAGTAGAGCTTACTTTTAAAACTGAAAATAGAAGCGATGATTCTAAACAGGATATCACTCTGGAACAGATGCAGCCGTGTACAAATCTCTTATTAAAACATTCATTATAATAAGAACACGTTAAACTCAATTTCAGTAACCAAGAGGAAAAGCAAACAAAACCCTAAACTACAGTTCAGCAAACTTGAAAATCTCTCATGTAAGGTGATGTCGATTTATATATATAAAAAAAAAGAGAACAACGAAATGCTTTTAGAGCACGAACTCCATAACACACTAAAATGGTGTTAGAAACGGTAAATTTTGCTATAGGAACCTAATATAACCTTGTTACAGATTGACCGGGATCAGGCAAGAGAGAAAAGAAAAGAGGTGAACCAGACTGTTTTACCCTTGTGTTAAAAATGCAAGGCTGTCGACACAGTGCCGACAGAATATCGGTAAAAAAAAAAGCTGGTCAGCATAATAAAGGCAGACAAAAGAATAAATGAAGTACAGAAAGCAGTGATTTACTTATAGAGACACGTATTATTATCAGTGGAGGAATTCCCTAATGCGCTTCAATATATAAAGATGAAGCAATGAAAATGAGCAGAATAACAGACTAAAACTCCAAGAAACTACGACTTGAAACAGCCTACTAAAATAGTCTTACTAAAATAGTGCTAGGTACTGAATCTAACCAATGGAAATGTACAGTAACGAAACTAGCAGCAGAAGAAAAGACAAGATAGCACCTGAGGTTCGTGATCAACTCAGAGACAGGAAGGAACATGAGCAGGAAGTAAACATCACTCCCTCACCCACCTGCTATTTGAAATAAAATAATATGAGTTGGCTTGCTTTTTCCCATTAAAGACAATTGTAGCAGCAGTTTCGATTAATAATTAAATAATTTACGTATTGTCACTTAAATAAATGTCAGAAAGTGCTTTCAACTACGTATTGGATTATACATCTGTTGACAAATTTAGAAAAATTCAAAATACAGGAGTGATAGATTCCGTCAGTTCAATCAATAAAAATTTAATAGGAGAAAACTTGAGTTCAGTGCCCCCCAAATTCAGCTAGCTGGGTAATAAGAGACAGCTGATGGTTGGATGGTTAATGGGGCTTAAAGTCTATCGACTACACGAGGGACATTAAAGCTATATGTCACCTGTTCACCACTGGTTAAGAATACTTTAATCCCTAAAACAGGGATTAAAGTAAACTCTCTGTATATATACGCTGAGAGACATATGGAATACTTATCCCATGACAATTCGATGAGCAAGAAACTCTACACCAGCCTCCTGCTCGGTTACCTGCAGATGTGTTAACAAACCGCTGCTTGACTGTACGTTAGGAAAGTCAATTAAAAGGGAATAATTTGATAACAGGTTAAGTAAGAGAGGCGGAACACCCGCCACCAGCCCAGCCAAGGCAGCAAAATGCTCACTAAATTATGATGGATTACTGAGGCAAGCACGCAAGGTTCAGGGAGTCTAGGTGAGCGTCGTGAAATTAGTAATGTCTGGCTACCCTCGTTGTCGCGTACACAGTTCCAACACTCTATTGCAGCGTCTATTTATGTGATGCAAATGATTCAGAAAACCGAGAAGTTGAAGAATGAGACACCTGTGCAACCATTTGGAATGTTTATTGGGGAAACGTTTCGACAGACAGTGGCTTCCTCAGTCCAGTGCAGAGAAAAACGGTGGAAGATGAGTAGTTTGGGGTAATCAGTCCCTCAGTCCGAAGTCGATGTGTTCAGTCCATCAGACTTGAGACTCATGGACTAAACACATTGACTCCAGACTGATGGACTGATTACCTCAAAGTACTCCTCATTTTCCATCGGTCTTCTCTGCACTGGACTGAAGAAGCCACTGCCTCGAGAAACGTTTCATCAATAAAGATTCCCAAATGTTGCACAAGTCTCATTCTTCAACGTCTATTTAGGAGGTAATGTTAACTAACATATCTGTCTCGCATTTTAGTGGTTGGAGCCTCGAACCTCCATCACTTCTTACGCTAAATGAACCACACGGCTTTAGCACTTCTAATAATAAAGATGAAAATATATTTTCCTCATTTTCTTCATTCTTGTAACGTAATTGGACCATTAACAGCTTACTGGTATGTTAGTGGGTGTTATATTTGCAATCGTCGGGTTGCTCTGTGTCTCTGTCTCATTGTCTCTGTTTTCGAGTAGCAATATTATTTTCTGTGCTTCATATCTAACCACATTGTATTATACTGTAATTGGTGTACGTTACATGTGTCTGAATGAAGAAACACTGAACGACAAAATGGTACCGAACGACCCGTAGGTTCCCTGTCAACAGTGTCAGAGGTCACTACCCCTGCTGCCCAGTCCCAGACCTGGACACAACTGTGAATAATTTATTAATTTAGAATTGAAATCTTCCTAAAACAGAAATCTTAACTTCCCTAGAATCATATGCACACTCCCATACTCCCTTTTCCCTCCCTCCCTTTCCCCTCCCTCCCTCCCCCCTCGACCACCACCCCCTTTACTCCATGATCCCATAAACACACCCCAATGCAACTTTTGCTACCCTTTACACAACGCTACTACCGTATACACCTTTTATATCTCCCTACTCCACCATACACCTGCATCTACCTCTTCCTTTTGTAATAACATTCCTTTGACTTGGGTTATCCTCCCCTTCACTCCCCACAAAGGATTATTGGTTGTGGATCACAACAGGGGAAAATATTTTTTATAAATGTCTTGTCCTACAGTGAAAAATCTTGTGTGAAAACAAACTCTTCTCTGTGTGTAAAAACTCCGGTAACTGCTGCCTGCTGCAAGTGTTCAGATGATGGACAAACAGTATCTGTCTTTTTAATAATATTAATTAAAAACTTAATACACTTCCTTCTAGCTCAGTCATCCATCCACCACACGACTCAGAGGCTCAATACTTCATGACGCCCATATTTTCTCGGAAGACAAACAAGACGAAAGGTCAAGGAGAGAGAGAGAGAGAGAGAGAGAGAGAGAGAGAGAGAGAGAGAGAGAGAGAGAGAGAGAGAGAGAGAGAGAGAGAGAGAGAGAGAGAGAGAGAGAGAGAGAGAGAGAGAGACAGACAGACAGAGAGAGACAGAGAGAGAGAGAGAGGCAGACAAACAGACAAAGACAGAGACAGAAGAGACAAACACAGACAGACAGAGACTGAGGAAGGAAGGAGAGGGGTCAGGTCAAATTCGTTACCAAGATTAACGAAGGCAGACCTGCGCAAAAAAAGGCAAGAGAAATCACCCTATCTGTCCCCGTCGTGGACCCTCTAATGACCTTTGCCTCTTGACCTACCTTCTTGCTGTTATTTTATGCCACGAGGAAGCCCTGATACTGGAGGTGTTGATAAAATGGCCTGGTCAGTGGTGCCCATCTTCTAGTGGTAGGCGCTGCACGACGGCGTCTAGAGACATACCCGAAAGAGGGTTAGCCGATGGCCCTATATAGAAGCCTGGTATTAGGGACTGCTGGCTATTCTGTGCTAGACTCGGGTCAAGCTCGTGACCCACCATGATCTCTAGGTTCTGACCCACCTCTAGTAAGGTAAAGGTGAGTTAGGACTAGACGAGCTGACGAGCGTGACTTACAAAGGTAGGTCACGCTCGTCAGCTCTCCTCTGATTTGAAAAATATGATCTATCGTGAGACAGCGAGAAAGAGAGAGAGCTACCCTTCCCAGTGTCAGTCACACTAGCTTCACCCCTTGACATGCCATCATTTTCTTTCCACTTCCCACTGAAACTCTCCCTTGCCTTTCACACACACTCATATCTTTATCATACTTTATATTATTAATTTTTTTTTAATGTTCGCTTTGGTATAATAAAGCCTTTAGTATTTAATATTTTAATGTGTAGCATTCATGTTATTTAGCAAACTTTTATGTTCATACATTTTATTTTTATTATTATTATTATTATTATTATTATATATATATATATATATATATATATATATATATATATATATATATATATATATATATATATATATATATATATATATATATATATATATATATATGTACCACCTTTAGAACTGTCATGGGGACCCTCATCCTCAGAGAAAAGAATAAACTTGCTGAAGCTGTTTGAAAATTTTCTCCTACCACCTTCTATATTTCAAGTATGTTTTATTTAAAGACAAAAATACATTGGCCAAACATTCACAAAAATACAACAGAAAGTAAAACAACACAGGTAACTCAGAGCTACATCTCGAATACTTCGTCCAGCTCCCCTGCAGTGGGCCGCGTGCCCAGAATGCTGCAGGCATTTCCTCTCTGGATCGCAACACTGAGTCTCTGAAAGAGAAAGCTGGTCGTCCTGTGGTCCTTGGTTTCTATGATGAGCTTTTCACCCTGCTCTTTGAGGAACTTTAGAGCACACTTGCCCCATGCTCCAAGAGTCTCCGACCCTATTGGAATGAAGTTATAGCAAGGGGGAAGGTCTTCATATTTTCGGATCTTCTGGGTCTCCCTGTGGCTGGCAGCTTCACCCCTTTCCACTACGGAGTATGGCAAGTAGGTGTCTGCCAATATGGCAGCACAGGTGCAGTCCCAGGCAATCTGCTTTCCATCCTTCCAGGGTAGCATAGTGGCTCCATCAGGACGCTTTTGACTTCCATCAGACCTCTGTACTTGGGGTTCCCGTTGAGCTGGGCAACGGGCTGTGGCGAGGCTTCTCTTTATGATGTCATTGACCTCATGTCTGGCATATTTCCCTTCTGCTGTGTGACACACAAGTCCATGAAGTCCGAATTGATCAGCTGTCGCCCTGCCGCAAATACACCTATGTTCTGTGAGGATGGGGGCGGCTAGGCGAAGAGCAACACCAATCCGAATGGCCTGTGGGTCGAGACGGGTGCCCAGGGAGGAATTGGGAACAGCTAACAGGAAATCTCCTGAGTGTGGTGCCTTCACTGCCTGGAGACGAGCTTTGTCCTTTCCTGAAGCATTGGAGAGCATTGTGTTGGCGATTTTTTCCATGATCGGTTTGTCCCAGTGGGGCTGTTTGTGCTGTTTGGGAGGAGCTGGTCTACCGGAGGAGTCTGTAAGGGTGTCCCACCGAATCGCTGCTTCAGTAAACCTGGGGTCTTGAGCTCCTACCACGTCTCTCAAGCGTTTGGGTACTATCTTCTTGACTAATGCACTGGAAGCCAAACACGAAGACAGAAAAGCAGTTAAAGCAACATGCGTTGCTTTACGCACCCCTATACTTCCCAGTCGCACTGGGAGGGTTGCCTGATCCCATTGTTCATCCTCTAGTGACAGGTTCAGTGCCTTCTTAAAAGTTGATCTCAGGTGTGCGTCATATTCATCGAGTGTTGGGTTGTCAAAAGAGGGTGCACACCTCAAGAAGTAAGTGAGTCTTGGCATAGTAAAACACCTTGTGAGGAGATACAGAGCATCATGGGCATCAAGATCGCTTATTCTCTCCTCCATTCTCATCAGGTCATTCAATTTGTCCCTGAGGACAGTGTCGATGGCCTGGTGACCCAGCGGTGCCCCCAAGAGGGTACTGTTAGACGGAGTGGTAGTTGAGACTTCCGGGAGGATTCTTCGCACAGCATTGACTATTTCCTGGTTCGCTGTGATGATTTCACACTTGGTGGGATTGAGGATGAGTCCCAAGTCTTCTCCCTGTGTTTTCACCAGTTGTAGGTCCCCCACCAGGGACTCTTCAGTACCTGCGAGAGTGCCGTCATCCAGGTACCAGATATTGAGCTCACTGCGTAGGCTGGAAATTAGTTCTCTTATATATACATATGTGTGTGTGTATACAGTATGAGTAATGCAGGTGTAATGAGCACTTGTCAGTGCATAATAAAAACCCACAGGGAGACAGAAACTCAGAAAATTAATTAGTCTGTGCACTTCGACTTACTACTGAAGTTCTTTCCATTTTTTGAGTTTCTGTCTCTAAGTTGGATATTACTGAGCACAGGTATTAAGCGAAGGTATCGGCTAATTTTGATCTTATCTCTTTCCTTGTTCTCCCCCTTTTTTTTTCTCTTTATGCCTTTCCCTTTTTTCCCGCCCCTTCCCTCCCCTTCTTAGGGGAACTTCATTTCCTCATCACCTTAATCCTATCCCTTCCTCCGTTCTTCTGTGTGTCATCAAGTTTCTCTTCCTTGGTCTTATATCTTGTTTTTCCTCTCAAATATTTTTTTTTTTTTTGAGAAAGATACATTTTATTCATTAAAAAAATTATTTTTTAACGCGTGGGTTTATGTTGGGTGAGTGTGGGATTTAGTTGGAAAGGTTTGGCAGCGAGATGGGTGAGTTGAGGAGGTGATGCAGTTGGATGTGTGTGCTGGAGAGTGTGTGGAAAGGGTGTGGGACTTATTGGAGGGTTTGTGGAAGTATGATGTGTGAAATGGAAGGTGTGTGTGGAAGAGGCATATGTGAGTTGAAGGATGTGTAGAAGTGGGATGTTTAAGTTGTTTTGGTGCAACAGTGGGATTTGTGAGCTGGAGGGTGTGCTGGAGCGAGTTGGGTTGGCTGGGAGTGTTAAAGACTCTATGGATTTGAGTTGGATCGGTGTGCGATGAAAAAATCAGACATGGGATAGGTGGAGGCTTTGAGAGAGTTGAAAGGTATGCTTAAGAGAAACACTGCTGTCAGTGATCATTGAAACACATGAGCATTATAGAAAGTGGCTTTTACGAGAAACAGTCACTGTAAAAGATGATCATTGTAACAAGCCATTACTTTATCAAACAGTTGCTATTAGAAGGGTTTACTCTGTAAAAAAAATGTGTATATTTGTATATGAAAATATATAGAAACGTCAATCACTCCTCTAAGGCTAAATGAATTTGGAGAGATTATATTTGAGAAGAGACTGACTGACTGGAGGTGCCGGGAGCACCTCCAGTCAGTCACTGGACAAGGCCAATTTACTGATAGTTACAAACAAATGCTATTATCTGTTTTGATGGTTGCAGGTTCCAGGTATTATAATGGTCGAGTCACAATCTTTCAACAACAATAAAATTATGTAAAATATTTATAGGGAGAAAATTTCTAGAAAAAAAAATAAGGAATACGCAAGGTATGCAGCTGCAGTAAATGGAACGACACTCTGGTGCAGTGCATACCTTAATTAGCGACAACGTTTCGCTCATCCAGGTGGCGAAAGACCGACTTGATACTGTCCATCAGTTGGCGAAACTCTGTGACCATAAGAAAGGTCAGTAAGACTAGAAAAAATATAACGGGGGATAAATGTGGTACAGATTTCATAGGTAATTTTTTTAACACTGAGGAAGGTTATTCTGGTTGAAATAGGCGAGAATATTAAGTAAGACTTTAATTGAGACGTAACGCCTGCACAACAAGCGTTTCCTAGCCAGTGACTTGACATAGCCTGTTGCACAGGCTGTTGCATAGGCTTTTGAACAGGTTGCTGTACAAACTGTTGTACAGACTGTTGTTTAGACCAAATATTGCCACAATAGATGTTTCGCTCTGCCTTTAATTACATTTCGACCTTTCTGTCTATACACCATCTCTCTCTCTCTCTCTCTCTCTCTCTCTCTCTCTCTCTATCTCTATCTATCTATCTATCTATCTATCTCTCTCTCTATCTCTCTCTCTCTCTCTCTATCTCTCTCTCTCTCTCTCTCTCTCTCTCTCTCTCTCTCTCTCTCTCTATCTATCTATCTATCTATCTATCTATCTATCTCTCTCTCTCTCTCTCTCTCTCTCTCTCTCTCTCTGTCTGTCTGTCTGTCTGTCTATTTCTCCAAGACAACAGCTTCACTGACGACAAAAACGCTGTCAACAGCTGCCAGTCATGTTCCCTCAAAAAGAAACAATTTATAATCCAAATACTTTCACTGGCAAGAATTGGAAAAATTAAGAAAAGCAGATTTTTGAAAGAGAGGAATCCAAATCCAAATTGACTGAAAATTATGCTAAGAATAAAGCGTAAATTGAACAGCAGGTGAGGCTCATAGGTCAGGTTTGTTTATATTAATGTATATTAACGCATATTTACGCGTAATTATATGACAGTAATGAAATTAAAAAGCAAGGGTTTTTGGACATCTGGCAGCACACGGGATAAACTGTAAAATCTCGAACGTGCATTTTCTCACAGTCAAAAAGTTGAACTATACATATTCACTTATGTCAAAACAATGTCAAAGGAATTCACCACAAAGATACGAATTTAAAAAACGTGGCAAGTAGATAAATACACGGAACTTGACATGCATCATGTTACTTGTTGATTATTTTGCTCTCTCTCTCTTCCTCAGGTACCTGCATACTTCCTCAGGTACCTGCATACTTCCTCAGGTACCTGCATACTTCCTCAGGTACCTGCATACTTCTCAATCACATCTTGTGTAATATTGTGCAACTCTTCCTGATATTCCGCCATCACTGTCACATGGTAATACTCTCCGTGTTCTCAGCCGGATTCAAACGTCACCGTATATCTAATAAGGTATGCAGGAAATTCTTTTGACAAGTATAGTGACAAACTCCCTCTTTTCCTCTCCTCCTGTTCCTCTTCCTTTCCTTCCTCCATAATCCTCCTCCTGCTCTTCCACGACGTATTAGTCCTCCTCCTCCACTTCATAATCGTCCTCCACTTCATACTCTAAATTCAGTAATTTCCACCATTACCTATTACTCCTCCTCAGACTCCTCTTTCACTTCCTACTCCTTTACTTCATACTACTCGTCCCACTCTTCTTTCCATCCTTCCTTCCTTCCTTCATTCTCTTTAATATCCCACACAACATATTTTGCTAGCCAGACTTTAAATACAAAATTATATATCGGGGAGCCAGTCAGATGACGGGCGTCTTGCCTTGCACTGCAGCAGGCACGCAAGGGCCAGCACCACGTGGAATGTTGTGGCACTGGTAGTGAGTAGTGGCAGGGAGTGGGTAGTGGCAGGAAGTGGGCAGTGGCTGGGAGTGGGTAGTGGCTGGGAGTGGGTAGTGGCAGGGACTGGGTAGTGGCAGGGAGTGGGTAGTGGCTGGGAGTGCGTAGTGGTAGGGACTGGGTAGTGGCTAGGAGTGGGTAGCGGCTAGGACTGGGTAGTGGTAGGTAGTGGGTAGTGGCTGGGAGTGGGTAATGGCTGGGAGTGGGTAGTGGCAGCGAATGGGTAGTTGCAGAGAGTAGTAGTTCCATAGTCAGGAACTATAGTTCCTGACTATGGAACTGAACTTCTCCAGGCCGAGGGACTGACAACCTCAAATTCTACGACTTCAAGGGTGATGGACTGATTACATCGTCTTCACATCTCTACTGTTCCTGCCTACTTTCTGTATTCGACTGAAGAAGCCTACTGTGTAGGCGAAACGTTTCGGAATAGAGTTGCCTGGCTGTTGTCTATGTGTCTTACCTACCAACTACCACAAGTACCACAGCTGGAACACAACACTGCCACAAGTACCACTGCTGGAACACAACAGCACTGCCACAAGTACCACAGCTGGAACACAACACTGCCACAAGTACCACTGCTAGAACACAAAAACACTGCCACAAGTACCACTGCTAGAACACAAAAACACTGCCACAAGTACCACTGCTGGAACACAACAGCACTGCCACAAGTACCACTGCTGGAACACAACAGCACTGCCACAAGTACCACTGCTGGAACACAACACTGCCACAAGTACCACTGCTGGAACATAACAACACTGCCACAAGTACCACTGCTGGAACACAACACTGCCACAAGTACCACTGCTGGAACATAACAACACTGCCACAAGTACCACTGCTAGAACACAAAAACACTGCCACAAGTACCTCTGCTAGAACACAACACTGCCACAAGTACCACTGCTGAAACACAACAACACTGCCACAAGTACCACTGCTAGAACACAGCAACACTGCCACAAGTACCACTGCTGGAACACAGCAACACTGACACAAGTACCACTGTTGGAACACAGCAACACTGACACAAGTACCACTGCTGGAACACAGCAACACTGCCACAAGTACCACTGTTGGAACACAGCAACACTGACACAAGTACCACTGCTGGAACACAGCAACACTGACACAAGTACCACTGTTGGAACACAGCAACACTGACACAAGTACCACTGCTGGAACACAGCAACACTGCCACAAGTACCACTGCTGGAACACAACAACACTGCCACAAGTACCACTGCTAGAACACAACAGCACTGCCACAAGTACCACTGCTGGAACACAACACTGCCACAAGTACCACTGCTGGAACACAACAACACTGACACAAGTACCACTGCTGGAACACAACACTGCCACAAGTACCACTGCTGGAACACAACACTGCCACAAGTACCACTGCTGGAACACAACACTGCCACAAGTACCACTGCTAGAACACAAAAACACTGCCACAAGTACCACTGCTAGAACACAAAAACACTGCCACAAGTACCACTGCTGGAACACAACAGCACTGCCACAAGTACCACTGCTGGAACATAACAACACTGCCACAAGTACCACTGCTAGAACACAAAAACACTGCCACAAGTACCACTGCTAGAACACAACACTGCCACAAGTACCACTGCTGAAACACAACAACACTGCCACAAGTACCACTGCTAGAACACAGCAACACTGCCACAAGTACCACTGCTGGAACACAGCAACACTGACACAAGTACCACTGTTGGAACACAGCAACACTGACACAAGTACCACTGCTGGAACACAGCAACACTGCCACAAGTACCACTGCTGGAACACAACAACACTGACACAAGTACCACTGCTGGAACACAACACTGCCACAAGTACCACTGCTGGAACACAACACTGCCACAAGTACCACTGCTGGAACACAACACTGCCACAAGTACCACTGCTGGAACACAACACTGCCACAAGTACCACTGCTGGAACACAACACTGCCACAAGTACCACTGCTGGAACACAACACTGACACAAGTACCACTGCTGGAACACAACAACACTGCCACAAGTACCACTGCTAGAACACAACAGCACTGCCACAAGTACCACTGCTGGAACACAACACTGCCACAAGTACCACTGCTGGAACACAACAACACTGACACAAGTACCACTGCTGGAACACAACACTGCCACAAGTACCACTGCTGGAACACAACACTGCCACAAGTACCACTGCTGGAACACAACACTGCCACAAGTACCACTGCTGGAACACAACACTGCCACAAGTACCACTGCTGGAACACAACACTGCCACAAGTACCACTGCTGGAACACAACACTGCCACAAGTACCACTGCTGAAACACAACAACACTGCCACAAGTACCACTGCGAGTCAGGCAAGACCAACATTTACTAAGTTTAAACCCTACCGACTATACAATGGTCATCAAGGCTTCATGTACCTTATAGTGAGTAAATTAACCTCTCAGCAGTGCATTCACTGAGAAACATACACTTTTCGGTGTATATATTCCAGGAAGATCCCCAATAATATGAAGCGTACAAATTCACCTTATCCTCTGGTCAAGGCGGCGCCTTGCCTTGACCTGACCTCCAACTCCGTTCTAGAATGATGCATGGTACTATTCTGTATTTCATGCAGCGATAAACCTATGTTAATACTTAGAATGTAGATCCAGAATTAATATATATCCTGGAATATCTCACCCGATGTTGATACAACATCCTATCCAGAATATTTGTTTGTTTTGAGCGGGGAGGTGAGGGATTTTTTTTATTTGGATTTCGTTCGTGTGTTCCACTCACAATAGTTTGTTGTCTGATTATTTTTGACAAGTGGGCCAAGCTCACGGGCATGAAGCAAACTCAAGGAATCTTTGATATTTCAGAAAAATAAAACATGAATATAAATTTCGAGGTCAGGTGAATTGCACAGAGAAACGAATATCAAGAAACTGTCAAAAAAATATCGTAGATTTTGAGAATCCTACACATTATTATTAATGTTATAGTGCGCTCACACACACACACATATATATATATATATATATATATATATATATATATATATATATATATATATATATATATATATATATATATATATATATATATATATATATATATATATCCACAATAAGATCACAGTGAACAGGTGATATCACAATATGCAGAACAACCACTGTGAAAAAATAGTGAAATTCCAAGCGCTTTCGTGTCTTCTCACATTATCAAGGAACCCTAGCTCCTTCATAATGTGAGAAGTCACGAAAGCGCTTGAAATTTCACTATTTTTTCACAACGGTTGTTCTGCATATATATATATATATATATATATATATATATATATATATATATATATATCTATATATGTGTGTGTGTGTGTGTGTGTGTGTGTGTGTGTGTGTGTGTGTGTGTGTGTGTGTGTGTGTGTGTGTGTGTGTGTGTGTGTGTGTGTATGTGTGTGCAAAACAACCACTGTGAAAGAGTAATGAAATTCCAAGCGCTTTCGTGACTACTCACATGGTCAAGGAACTATGAAAGTAATACATCAAAGGAAGGCAATTATAGGGCTTAGACCACACCTCACAGTCAACTCCCACAACAAAGAAACACCTGACGCGGGACAATACCGGACTCATAAGAAAAGAGGAACACTGCAGTAGGTCCGCTGGTCTAACTAGACAGGTCCTCACGATATCCCACTAACAAATTATTCTACTCAAGAAATAAGGTTTATTATTTGTCCGATGTATTATTAAACTCGAACCAAATTTTATTAATTATAAATGAATCTAATTTATATAAACCTAAGGAAATATTCATATTATTTTCAAAACTGCTTTTATGAAACAAGATTCAATTATATTTCTGTCAACCATGGACTTGCTGGAAACAACTTTCTCAACTTTTTGAAAATCAATTGGATGGTTAAAGTCTCTCAAGGAATCTTATAGACACATCCGTCAGCATTTTGGGGGGAATTCTTTATCAAAAGTTTTTTTTACTGTATCAAGATTTTTAAATACAGCTTTAATATTAAAAGTCTTAAGAAGAGAAGGCATATCAACCAAGTTTTCATGGTAAGGGAGAACCAACATATTTTTAGTTGAATAAGGTTGGTTGTCACTTTTTGGGTTGTAAAAAGTATTTCTAGCAATTTTAAATGATTTATCAATTACTTTTCTCGGATATTTCAGATCATTGACTATTTCATGAAAACTTGGTTGATATGCCTTCTCTTCTTAAGACTTTTAATATTAAAGTTGTATTTAAAAATCTTGATACAGTAAAATGCTGACGGATGTGTGTATAAGATTCCTTGTAAAATTTGCGATACAGTTTATTACGGTCAAACTGGTAAAAGTCTCGAACTTAGATTAAAACAACATAAATATAGCATTAGAACTGGACAAGTTTCCATTGCTCATGTGAGAGACTTTAACCATCCAATTGATATTCAAAAAGTTGAGAAAGTTGTATCCAGCAAGTCCATGGTTGACAGAAATATAATTGAATCTTGTTTCATAAAAAGCAGTTTTGAAAATAATATGAATATTTCCTTAGGTTTATATAAATTAGATTAATTTATAATTAATAAAATTTGGTTAGAGTTTAATAATACATTGGACAAATAATAAACCTTATTTCTTGGGTAGGATATTTTGTTAGTGGGATGTGTTGAGGACCTGTCTAGTTGGACCAGCGGACCTACTGCAGTGTTCCTCTTTTCCTATGAGTCCGGTATTGTCCCGCGTCAGGTGTTTCTTTGTTGTAGGAGTTGGCTGTGAGGTGTGGTCTAAGCCCTTTAATTGCCTTCCTTTGATGTAAGATAAGATAAGATTTCGTTCGGATTTTTAACCCCGGAGGGTTAGCCACCCAGGATAACCCAAGAAAGTCAGTGCGTCATCGAGGACTGTCTAACTTATTTCCATTGGGGTCCTTAATCTTGTCCCCCAGGATGCGACCCACACCAGTCGACTAACACCCAGGTACCTATTTGCTGCTAGGTGAACAGGACAACAGGTGTAAGGAAACGTGTCGGAATGTTTCCACCCGCCGGGAATCGAACCCGGGCCCTCCGTGTGTGAAGCAGGAGCTTTAGCCACCAGGCCACCGGGCCACCCAATTATTACTTTCATAGTTCCTTGATAATGTGAGTAGTCACGAAAGCGCTTGGAATTTCACTACTCTTTCACAGTGGTTGTTTTGCATATTTTAAAATCACCTGTTTACTGTGATCTTATTGCATATATATATTGCATATATATATATATATATATATATATATATATATATATATATATATATATATATATATATATATATATATATATATATATATATATATATATATATATATATACATATATATATATATTTTTATTTTTTTTTTTTTTATTATTACACCGGCCGATTCCCACCAAGGCAGGGTGGCCCGAAAAAGAAAAACTTTCACCATCATTCACTCCATCACTGTCTTGCCAGAAGGGTGCTTTACACTACAGTTTTTAAACTGCAACATTAACACCCCTCCTTCAGAGTGCAGGCACTGTACTTCCCATCTCCAGGACTCAAGTCCGGCCTGCCGGTTTCCCTGAATCCCTTCATAAATGTTACTTTGCTCACACTCCAACAGCACGTCAAGTATTAAAAACCATTTGTCTCCATTCACTCCTATCAAACACGCTCACGCATGCCTGCTGGAAGTCCAAGCCCCTCGCACACAAAACCTCCTTTACCCCCTCCCTCCAACCCTTCCTAGGCCGACCCCTACCCCGCCTTCCTTCCACTACAGACTGATACACTCTTGAAGTCATTCTGTTTCGCTCCATTCTCTCTACATGTCCGAACCACCTCAACAACCCTTCCTCAGCCCTCTGGACAACAGTTTTGGTAATCCCGCACCTCCTCCTAACTTCCAAACTACGAATTCTCTGCATTATATTCACACCACACATTGCCCTCAGACATGACATCTCCACTGCCTCCAGCCTTCTCCTCGCTGCAACATTCATCACCCACGCTTCACACCCATATAAGAGCGTTGGTAAAACTATACTCTCATACATTCCCCTCTTTGCCTCCAAGGACAAAGTTCTTTGTCTCCACAGACTCCTAAGTGCACCACTCACTCTTTTTCCCTCATCAATTCTATGATTCACCTCATCTTTCATAGACCCATCCGCTGACACGTCCACTCCCAAATATCTGAATACGTTCACCTCCTCCATACTCTCTCCCTCCAATCTGATATTCAATCTTTCATCACCTAATCTTTTTGTTATCCTCATAACCTTACTCTTTCCTGTATTCACCTTTAATTTTCTTCTTTTGCACACCCTACCAAATTCATCCACCAATCTCTGCAACTTCTCTTCAGAATCTCCCAAGAGCACAGTGTCATCGGCAAAGAGCAGCTGTGACAACTCCCACTTTGTGTGTGATTCTTTATCTTTTAACTCCACGCCTCTTGCCAAGACCCTCGCATTTACTTCTCTTACAACCCCATCTATAAATATATTAAACAACCACGGTGCCATCACACATCCTTGTCTAAGGCCTACTTTTACTGGGAAAAAATTTCCCTCTTTCCTACATACTCTAACTTGAGCCTCACTATCCTCGTAAAAACTCTTCACTGCTTTCAGTAACCTACCTCCTACACCATACACTTGCAACATCTGCCACATTGCCCCCCTATCCACCCTGTCATACGCCTTTTCCAAATCCATAAATGCCACAAAGACCTCTTTAGCCTTATCTAAATACTGTTCACTTATATGTTTCACTGTAAACACCTGGTCCACACACCCCCTACCTTTCCTAAAGCCTCCTTGTTCATCTGCTATCCTATTCTCCGTCTTACTCTTAATTCTTTCAATTATAACTCTACCATACACTTTACCAGGTACACTCAACAGACTTATCCCCCTATAATTTTTGCACTCTCTTTTATCCCCTTTGCCTTTATACAAAGGAACTATGCATGCTCTCTGCCAATCCCTAGGTACCTTACCCTCTTCCATACATTTATTAAATAATTGCACCAACCACTCCAAAACTATATCCCCACCTGCTTTTAACATTTCTATCTTTATCCCATCAATCCCGGCTGCCTTACCCCCTTTCATTTTACCTACTGCCTCACGAACTTCCCCCACACTCACAACTGGCTCTTCCTCACTCCTACAAGATGTTATTCCTCCTTGCCCTATACACGAAATCACAGCTTCCCTATCTTCATCAACATTTAACAATTCCTCAAAATATTCCTTCCATCTTCCCAATACCTCTACCTCTCCATTTAATAACTCTCCTCTCCTATTTTTAACTGACAAATCCATTTGTTCTCTAGGCTTTCTTAACTTGTTAATCTCACTCCAAAACTTTTTCTTATTTTCAACAAAATTTGTTGATAACATCTCACCCACTCTCTCATTTGCTCTCTTTTTACATTGCTTCACCACTCTCTTAACTTCTCTCTTTTTCTCCATATACTCTTCCCTCCTTGCATCACTTCTACTTTGTAAAAACTTCTCATATGCTAACTTTTTCTCCCTTACTACTCTCTTTACATCATCATTCCATCATCATGTGTGTGTGTGTGTGTGTGTGTGTGTGTGTGTGTGTGTGTGTGTGTGTGTGTGTGTGTGTGTGTGTGTGTGTGTGTGTGTGTGTGTATTTCTGCCGTTTCTTTCCCAGACAAGGTAAAAAATAATTTATTTTTATCGTGTTGGTATTTACTTAGATAACAAATGCAGCTGCCATAGTGTTGTTGTTGTTGAAAAAGTAACGTTAGAGAAATGAGGAATTAAAATGATTTTAAAGAAATACCAAATATAAATAATCTTTTATAGGATTTCTCTCTCTTTCGTAGATGTTCACAAGGCTTCAAGAAAAAAAAATGCAATTCTTCCAAAGTGTATAACGTTTACCAGGCTTCCGTTTCCCACTCGTATAACAGTGTTAATATAGTTAATTCGTTGTAGAGATATGTATTGGTATTAGCCTCTCTCTCTCTCTCTTTCTCTCTCTCTATCTATCTCTCTCCTAATTTACCAACTACTTTACACATCTCCCCCCTCCCCTCCCCCCCTCCCCCTCCCCCTCCCCCCTCCCCCTCCAAACTCACCCCTCCCCCCTTCCCCTCCCCCTTCCCCTCCCCCTCCCCCTCCCCCTCCCCCCTCCCCCACCTGGGCTGCCACCATCACCACTATATGAACACCCCACTATATGAACAAGGCCGTAAAAAAAATCAGTAATATTTACAAGAGACGCCAGCCAGCTTCGTTTCACATGCAAAAGGAGCGGAACCATTTTAACATCTCCTTAGAGAAGGAGAAAGAAAGTTTCAGCCTGTATGACTATCCTATAATTAAACTAGCTTTACGTGAGCATCAAACGAGCTACTCAAAGTGTGCGAAGGCGTATATATCTTCCAGAATTTCAACTTGAAGGTTATACGCCTGGCGTATATTTTAGGGGTTTTCTCTGAGGTACGCGCTGGTTCTTGGAAACAATCAAGAGTCTGATGACAGTAGCGTGAACCTATTCGTGGTAGCAGCGTTAACTCACGCACTCATCCACCAGACGTAGCGCCAACATAGACGCTTACAGCAGCAACGCCAAGTTACTTACAGCAGCTGCACCATCTTACTCGCTCATGACAGCAACGCCAACTCAGTCATGGCAGCAGCGGTAACTCAGTCATGGGGGCAGAGCAAACTTACCAACTCACAGCAGCAGCGCTAACTCACTCATTTATAACTAAATACACAACA
This sequence comes from Cherax quadricarinatus, assembly GCF_038502225.1. NCBI lineage: Eukaryota > Metazoa > Arthropoda > Malacostraca > Decapoda > Parastacidae > Cherax > Cherax quadricarinatus. Next base: position 17,369,106 of record NC_091313.1, read on the forward strand.
TAATAACCAAAGTGAATATCAATGTTATAGACGAATTTTAGGTACAACCTGTGTAATCGTAACAGTACACTTCTGTATATTTGTTTCGATTATCTACGATACGAAATACTATACAAATTACTTTATACGTTTATTTGTCTCGTAAGCATAAAGAAGGAAGCAAACAGCGTGAGTAGAGCTACATCCAACAGTTGGATTTCTTCAGTTACCCAGAGACTTAACGTTTTCTCTAAAAATAAAAAAAAAATAAAGCTGAAACAAAAAAATAGATAAGTTTATCCTATGCGCCGCTTCGTTTTCTTTTAATTTTTTTTTTTTATGTCTTAGTCTGGTCATTGTGAAGAATAGTTGCATGGCTGAGTTTGGGTGATAATTTATAGTTTAGAGTGTACAGTATTAAGTGGGTTTTGCAGACTAAATACTGTAGTTTCACTTTGGAAAAAGTACAAAAAACTTTTCAACCAAATCAGACCCAATACTATAACGAAAACAAATGCAACCAAACCAAATTAAACTCAGCCTAACCTAACCTCCAGTTAGACCTAAACATAACCTATTACCTAACAAGTTATACTCTTCATTACTAAATGCCACTCATCTCTGTACAAACATTGTATCATACTGAAATAAAATGCTAGCTGCTGATAAGGCAGACGAACATTTTACTTAAGAGCGTAAAAAAGAAGGAACGCTGCAGCAGGCCTATTGGTCATTGCGAGGCAGGTCCAAGTCCCTAACCAGCCCAAGCCAATGCCCCAACCTAGTCAGGTCAGGTAACATTCACTTAAGGAAGGAGCACGGCATCTGACATAGTGGCACAAGCTAGTCAGGTTCATCTGACCTAGTAGCACAAGCTAGTCAGGTCATCTAACCTAGTAGCACAGGCTAGTAAGGTCCATCTGACCTAGTAGCACAAGCTAGTCAGGTTCATCTGACCTAGTAGCACAAGCTAGTCAGGTTCATCTGACCTAGTAGCACAAGCTAGTCAGGTTCATCTGACCTAGTAGCACAAGCTAGTCAGGTCATCTAACCTAGTAGCACAAGCTAGTAAGGTCCATCTGACCTAGTAGCACAAGCTAGTCAGGTTCATCTGACCTAGTAGCACAAGCTAGTCAGGTCATCTAACCTAGTAGCACAAGCTAGTAAGGTCCATCTGACCTAGTAGCACAAGCTAGTAAGGTCCATCTGACCTAGTAGCACAAGCTAGTCAGGTTCATCTGACCTAGTAGCACAAGCTAGTCAGGTCATCTAACCTAGTAGCACAAGCTAGTAAGGTCCATCTGACCTAGTAGCACAAGCTAGTCAGGTTCATCTGACCTAGTAGCACAAGCTAGTCAGGTTCATCTGACCTAGTAGCACAAGCTAGTCAGGTCATCTAACCTAGTAGCACAAGCTAGTAAGGTCCATCTGACCTAGTAGCACAAGCTAGTCAGGTTCATCTGACCTAGTATCAAAGGCTAGTCAGGTCCATCTGACCTAGTATCACAGGCTAGTCAGGTCCATCTGACCTAGTGGCACAAGCTAGTCAGGTTCATCTTACCTAGTAGCACAAGCTAGTCAGGTTCATCTGACCTAGTAGCACAAGCTAGTCAGGTTCATCTGACCTAGTAGCACAAGCTAGTCAGGTTCATCTGACCTAGTAGCACAAGCTAGTCAGGTTCATCTTACCTAGTAGCACAAGCTAGTCAGGTTCATCTTACCTAGTGGCACAAGTTAGTCAGGTTCATCTTACCTAGTAGCACAAGCTAGTCAGGTTCATCTTACCTAGTAGCACAAGCTAGTCAGGTTCATCTTACCTAGTGGCACAAGTTAGTCAGGTTCATCTTACCTAGTAGCACAAGCTAGTCAGGTTCATCTTACCTAGTAGCACAAGCCAGTCAGGTTCATCTTACCTAGTGGCACAAGCTAGTCAGGTTCATCTTACCTAGTAGCACAAGCCAGTCAGGTTCATCTTACCTAGTAGCACAAGCTAGTCAGGTTCATCTTACCTAGTAGCACAAGCCAGTCAGGTTCATCTTACCTAGTGGCACAAGCCAGTCAGGTTCATCTTACCTAGTAGCACAAGCCAGTCAGGTTCATCTTACCTAGTAGCACAAGCTAGTCAGGTTCATCTTACCTAGTAGCACAAGCTAGTCAGGTTCATCTTACCTAGTAGCACAAGCTAGTCAGGTTCATCTTACCTAGTAGCACAAGCTAGTCAGGTTCATCTTACCTAGTAGCACAAGCTAGTCAGCTTCATCTTACCTAGTAGCACAAGCTAGTCAGGTTCATCTTACCTAGTGGCACAAGCTAGTCAGCTTCATCTTACCTAGTAGCACAAGCTAGTCAGGTTCATCTTACCTAGTAGCACAAGCTAGTCAGGTTCATCTTACCTAGTAGCACAAGCTAGTCAGGTTCATCTTACCTAGTAGCACAAGCTAGTCAGGTTCATCTTACCTAGTAGCACAAGCTAGTCAGCTTCATCTTACCTAGTAGCACAAGCTAGTCAGGTTCATCTTACCTAGTGGCACAAGCTAGTCAGGTTCATCTTACCTAGTGGCACAAGCTAGTCAGCTTCATCTTACCTAGTAGCACAAGCTAGTCAGGTTCATCTTACCTAGTGGCACAAGCTAGTCAGCTTCATCTTACCTAGTAGCACAAGCTAGTCAGGTTCATCTTACCTAGTAGCACAAGCTAGTCAGGTTCATCTTACCTAGTGGCACAAGCTAGTCAGCTTCATCTTACCTAGTAGCACAAGCTAGTCAGCTTCATCTTACCTAGTAGCACAAGCTAGTCAGGTTCATCTTACCTAGTGGCACAAGCTAGTCAGCTTCATCTTACCTAGTAGCACAAGCTAGTCAGGTTCATCTTACCTAGTAGCACAAGCTAGTCAGGTTCATCTTACCTAGTAGCACAAGCTAGTCAGGTCTTCTCATGCAAGTATTTATGAACTTATTATCTCCCTGAATAAAAATTTGGGTAACAAATAAATATTCTTGCTTGCGTTGTACGTTTTTATTCAGTTTCATTACTCGTGTTTAGATTTCTACAGTTGTCTTACATATTAACGTATGTGTAAGTGAACCTACGATAATGTAGTAACAATGGTATATGTGGAACCGACAGATGTTATGTTCACCAATTTTATAGCCAGCCAAGATTTTTCGGTCACTTCACTGCCACTCACGTTCTTGACTATATAAGCTCGTGCCCGTGTATCCTGTGTTCATTTGGAGTAAACTAGGCCTCAGAACCGAAATTCTTCAGATTAAAAAAAATCCAAGAGTTTGCATTTCCTGTGTTTTCAACTACCCTAAGATTATTAGCGTTGGACTCCTAGTCCAGTGGTAATAATCTGTTGGACTCCTAGTCGTCACCTATCTCCTACAATAAAACTAATTTGCAACCGTTTTAAATGACTAAAGAAGCTGTTTATTGTTCCTTTGAGCTTGCTTGGTATATGCTGTAAGTTTTGATTTAGGCGTTACATAATAAACGTAAATATTGGCAGTAGTTTTGGGGGCGCACAGGATTTATCTGCACACGATTGTAGTTAATATTATGCAGCTTTAACCCAGGATAACAAAACAAAGTAACTTTCCCTGATATCTCCCATAATCATTTGCGACAGCAATAACTGAGAATCTTGTGCGAAGGTAGAACTCTGGGTATTATAAACCCAGCGTGTGCAGGAAGGATTCATGTCGAGCATGGAGTTAAGGCAGCGAAAATACTGTGTGAAAAACCAGCCTGCGTGATGTGGGTGTTGGGTAAACACAGCTCTCGCTCTGACCTTGAAAATGTCAAGTAAATCAGAACCACACAAGGTGGTGCGTCCCATTTGTACTAATGAAATAAGTAACATTCCAACAACGGGAGAAAAAATCAGCAACAGCAGCAGTAACAACAGCAATGGCAACAGCAGTCCACAGAAGAGACTTGATAATTTGAATATTAAATGATTTTTGTAAACAAAGAAAAATATCTGAGAAATATTTTTAATCTTAGGTCAACCAGCCTTATCCCTTTCTTAACGGTGTTATTACCGTGTTTCTTAAATGGTATGAATTTTGTTAAGAAAACATTCGGCCATTCTCATGAAGGTTTGAAGAGAAGACAAATAGCTTTATTGTAGATTATTTTAAAACCTTAAACATTTACTTACCTTTAAAAATCTAAGTTAAGAAAATATGCCAACAGAAAAGAAGTGGACAGGAAGAATGAGACAATACGCAAAAAAAAAAAAAAAAAAAGACATTTAGTGAGAAAAGGAGAATATTTGATTATATAATTTCATGGTGAAGTCTTTCAACTTGTGTATCTTCAAATGCTCAGAAATAATTGTATTTTAAGAAGTGGAAGACCGCAATAATGAATGAACCTGCATAGTGGTGACACTTCGAATGTTAGTAGCCACACGAATGCTGGCATCTACACGAATATTATTAGCCACACGGATATTGGAAGGCACACGATATTTCTAACCAAATAAATGATCGAGACGCGATTTTGGCTAAAATAGCATCGCTGCTTTTGCCGAATAAGGCAAGCGAAAATTTGTGTATGCAATAATTTCGCAAAAATCATTCTGAACCTAACGAAAAATATATATTTCATTGTGCTTGTTTATTATTAAATTGTTGTAAACTTATCTAAAATTTCTTTAGCTGGATTAGGTTAATTAAATTGCGCTTGTTATAATAAGGTTAGGTAAGTTTTCTAAGGTTCTTTTGGTACAAAATTATTAATTTTTACATTAACATAAATGAAAAATATATATCTTTAAACGTATAAAAGAAAATTTTAGAAAGAACTTAATTTTAAACGAGTTCTTGCTAGTTGACCAGTTTTACCTATTCAGCACGACATATATATATATATATATATATATATATATATATATATACATATATATATATATATATATATATATATATATATATATATATATATATATTATTGTGACCACGAACGAGTGGTATTGATCAATAACAACACTGCACTAGCCAAGGACTCGAGCCCATGCTGCTTTGGCCTGCCTCATGGTGAGCGAAAACACATGACGCCCAAATCCACGGGACCATACGATACTTAAGAGTAGCGCATCCAGCGGCACTGAATGTTGTACTCGCTACCCAAGGACACACTATGGTGTGGATGACTCTAGGCTAGAATCCACACCATCGTGTGTCCTTGGGTAGCGAGTACAACATTCGGTGCCGTTGGATGCGCTACTCTTAAGGATCGTATGATCCAGTGGATTAGGGCGTCATGTGTTTTCGCCCACCATGAGGCAGGCCAAAGCAGCATGGGTTCGATTCCTTGGCTGGTGCAGTGTTGTTATTGATATATATATATATATATATATATATATATATATATATATATATATATATATATATATATATATATATATATATATATATATATATATATATATATATATATATATATATATATATATATATATATATATATATATATATCAATATGTTGTGCCGAATATGTAAAACTGGTCAATTAGCAAGAACTCATTTAAAATTAAGTCCTTTCTAAAATTGTCTCTTATACGTTTAAAGATATATTTATTTCATTAATGTTGATGTAAAAATTTATAATTTTGCACCAAAAGGAACTTAGAAAATTTACCTAACCTTATTATAACAAGCTCAATTTATTTTAGCCTAATCCAACTAAATATATTTTAGATTTGTTTAGAATAATTAAATACTAAACAAACACAGTGAAATATATTTTTTTCGTTAGGTTCAGAATGATTTTGGCGAAATTATTGTATACACAAATTTTCACTTGTCCTATATGGCAAGATGAGCGTTGCTATTTAAGCCAAGATCGCAAGTTCTTCCTATTCGGCACGACATATATATATATATATATATATATATATATATATATATATATATATATATATATATATATATATATATATATATATATATATATATATAATATGCAATAAGATCACAGTAAACGTGTTATCAGAATATAAGAACATAAGAACGAAGGAACACTGCAGAAGGCCTACTGGCCCATGCGAGGCAGGTCCAAGTCTCCTACCGGCTTAAGCCAATGCACCCAACCTAGTCAGGTCAGGTCACATTGACTTAAGGGAGGAACACGGCAACCGACCTGGTAGCACAAGCTATCAGGTCTAACTCACACCCACCCACATCTACTCATGTATTTATCCAACCTATTTTTAAAGCTACACAACGTTCTGGCCTCTATAACGGTACTTGGGAGTTTGTTCCACTCATCCACAACTCTATTACCAAACCAGTACTTTCCTATATCCTTGCAAAATAACGACTGTGAAAGAATAGTGTAATTCCAAATGCTTTCATGACTTCTCACATTATCAATGAACTATAACAACAATGCATCAAAGGAAGGCATATAAAGGGTCAAGACTACACCTCACCCTCACATCCCACAACAAAGTAACACCTGACGTGTGACGACACCTGACTCATAAGAAATGAGGAACACTGCAGCAGGCCTGTGGCCCATACTAATCAGGTCCTTCACGATCCAACCCACTAACAAAATATTTGCCCAACCTTAGTACTCTACCCAAGAATGAAGATTTATTATTTGTTTAATATATATATGTATATATATATATATATGTATATATATATATATATATATATATATATATATATATATATATATATATATATATATATATATATATATATATATATATATATATATATATATATATATATATATAATATTATTATATTACCTCATAATACGTATTAGTATCGTGCTTAATTAATGTAGTTTGGGTTCTTTTCGTTTCAGAAGAGTTTGCTACTGACTTCTGGCAAATATCCAGTTTGGTGTTATCCTGCGAATCTCGTCAGCGCTACAGCAACTGTTGTTCTGTAAGGCTATTCCGTGAGTGAGTGTGGCTTTGCCAAATTGTCCCTTTCAGTCCATGATTACTTCTGAAATTCAAGATAGATGTTACACCTAGGAAAGGTGCAAGTGTTATAGCTCTTAGAAAACATACTGATTTGAGTATCACACAAATCACCGGTGGGTTGGTCTTAGCATAGTCAAGTGTTGGTCGGATTCTAAAGAGAGCTGACGAAACTGGTGACTGTGGAGCGCTGCGTTAAGGAAGATATAAAAGAAAACGCAAGACCACACCTTATGATGGCAAGGTTGGCAGAACTGCCAGAAAACAGGTTAAAAAACAATTATTGATTGCTGCTGTGAAGAAAAATCAGCTGCGGTGGGCACTCGATCATAAAGGATGGACGACTGACGAATGGAGAAAAGTTATATTTTCAGATGAGGCGCATTTTGAAGTACATGGGTACACATTAGTGGTGGTAGTGAGATGGAATAAAAGTGAACCAGGAGGATCCAATAATACAGTAATCAAGAATACCACACACTTATACTTTGGAACGTTAGAAAGCCACCAACTGCGAATCATTGTAAGTTTTTCCTGAGTTGTTATTTCACGCCATATACAGTGATGGAATATTGCTCTTATCTTCCCCTTCCTCTTATCGTTAATGACGTTGGAATAACGATAATACGTAAAAAAAAATTAATATTTCTTCAGTAGCTGAGAACTATTTTTAGTATATATATGCAATTCTTTCATCAAAGCCATTAATGTAAATTATGAAGAGCAATAGACCTCTCGAGACCGGTCCCCATTCACACTTGACCCCATTAATGAAAACTCTCTGCCAGTAGGAGGCAACGAAACCTTCAACTGGTAGTGCAGTTGCAGGTTTCGTAGAAGTCTTTATTCCCTTGGTGACTCAAGTTCATCTCCTGGACTGATAATCTTTAGTGTTACAAGTGTTCTGATACACACAGACTCGCTCATAACTAAAAGACCTTGTTGACTTCGTATCACATATGAACGTAATTTAACATTACCATATACTGCCATTCTTACAACTACACACCATTATAGAAAGGCATTTTTTACGACTACATGCTACTATATACAACCTTTGTTAAGACTACAGCTATTCATGGGGCTACACTCTACCACTGGTTTCCATTATTTCCACTACACACTACCAGGTATTGTCATGCTTACGACTACACACTAATATATATAGCTATTCTTACGACTGTACACTACCAGTGTGGCGACTACACTGTTATTCTCAAGACTACTACCACATACTGCCACTGTTATGAAAAACATCTGCCACCACGTACTTTCACAGATTATTTTTACCTACCACAAGCTATTGTCGTCTGAGGTTAATGTATCATAGTCCAAATAAGCCATTTCTTAACATTACCTCCAGTCGGCGTGGTCTGACATTACTCACCATTATAACATCACCGCCCTTCCTTCCTGTTATCATCAACAGACAAGACAATAATAGTCACCACATCCCAAAACGTATCACTTGTGAGTACCGTGTGTTTGTAATACGAACCATAACATTATTAAAGATACTGCTACGGCCGTCGCGTCAATAACATGACTACGAACCATAACATTATTAAAGATACTGTTACAGCAGTCACGTCAATAACTTGGTCACGAACCACAATACTAATAAAGATACTGCTACGGCCGTCACGTCAGTAACTTGGCCACGAACCATAACACTCTTACAGATACTGCTACAGCCGCCACGTCAAAAACTTGACCACAGATGCAAACTATAGTAAACATTACAACCCGTATCTATATCCAGTGTACTAAGAGATATGTAAACGTAGGGTAAAGTGTGTGTTAGTGATTTTAATATTTTTTTATTAGGTCTGATGGCTCTTTAGCAAGAATATAGCAGTAATCGCTTTCCAAGAGATATGTCACCTGAGGAACCAAATGAGACCCATTTATACCATACTGCTTTCTGTCATTGCAAATACCAGGCTCCCACAGCTTTTACAAACCCCACGCGTATACTACTTAAACACACTATATAAATCTGCAACCTTTGGTAATTCACGTAACTCATCACTCATTCATTCGGCTTTTACCAGCCACAGGAGATAGATTTCTACACTGAATTTCTACAGCAGGAGATCGGGCAGGTCTGTAAACCTTGACTACAATAGCGAGAAGCAACGTCGTACAAGTTAAGATACTCACTGTTTGCTCCCGTAAAATCGACGTTGGCGATAGTGGTTTGAGATTTCACCACCTTTTTAACCATTTTCTGGAAACTGTTCATCTTGCCCGATGGTCTGTACTTTGGTGCTGCTGATGAGATCAATTCGCCTTCGTCTGGGCTTGTGCAACTATTGTCTTGAGTGTCTAGCAAGTGATCACAGAACATGTCAGAATGGGGCCAGCGCGGGCGCGGGCACTCGCGCGCACACACATGCGCACACACACACACACACACACACACACACACACACACACACACACACACACACACACACACACACACACACACACACAAGAAGCTGCTATGCAAACCTGACACCTCAAAGGCGGTGGGACCAGACATCTCTCCGTGGGTCCTTAAAGAGGGAGCAAAGATACTGTGTGTGCCATTAACAAAGGTCTTCAACACATCAATTGAAACTGGGCAACTCCATGAGGTATGGAAGATGGCAAATGTAGTTGCAATTTTTAAAAAGGGAGACAGACATGAGGCACTAAACTACAGACCTGTATCACTAATGTGTATAGTATGCAAGGTCATGGAGAAGATCATCAGGAGGAGAGTGGTGGAGCACCTGGAAAGAAACAAGTGTATAATTGACAACCAGCACGGTTTCAGGGAAGGAAAACCTGTGTCACAAACCTACTGGAGTTTTATGACAAGGTGACAGAAGTAAGACAAGAGAGAGAGGGGTGGATCGACTGCATTTTTTTGGACTGCAAGAAGGCCTTCGACACAGTTCCTCACAAGAGGTTACTGCAAAAGCTAGAGGATCAGGCACACATAACAGGAAAGGCACTGCAATGGATCAGAGAATACCTGACAGGGAGGCAACAACGAGTCATGGTACGTGACGAGGTGTCAGAGTGGGCGCCTGTGACAAGCGGGGTCCCACAGGGGTCAGTCCTAGGACCTGTGCTGTTCTTGGTATATGTGAATGACATAACGGAAGAGATAGACTCAGAAGTGTCCTTGTTTGCAGATGATGTGAAGTTAATGAGAAGAATCAAATCGGATGAGGATCAAGCAGGATTACAAAGAGACCTGGACAGGCTACAAGCCTGGTCCAGCAACTGGCTCCTTGAGTTTAACCCTGTCAAATGCAAAGTCATGAAGATTGGGGAAGGGCAAAGAAGACCGCAGACACAATATAGTTTAGATGGCCAAAGACTGCAAACCTCACTCAAGGAAAAAGATCTGGGGGTGAGTATAGCACCGAGCATATCTCCTGAGGCGCACATCAATCAGATAACTGCTGCAGCATACGGGCGCCTGGCAAACCTACGGATAGCGTTCCGATACCTCAGTAAGGATTCGTTCAAGACTCTGTATACCATTTACGTCAGGCCCATACTGGAGTATGCAGCACCAGTTTGGAATCCACACCTAGTCAAGCACGTCAAGAAATTAGAGAAAGTGCAAAGGTTTGCAACAAGACTAGTCCCAGAGCTACGGGGATTGTCCTACGAAGAAAGGTTGAGGGAAATCGGCCTGACGACACTGGAGGACAGGAGGGTCAGGGGAGACATGACAACGACATATAAAATACTGCGCGGAATAGACAAGGTGGACAAAGACGGGATGTTCCAGAGATGGGACACAGACACAAGAGGTCACAATTGAAAGTTGAAGACTCAGATGAATCAAAGGGATGTTAGGAAGTATTTCTTCAGTCATAGAGTAGTCAGGCCGTGGAATAGCCTAGAAAGTGACGTAGTGGAGGCGGGAACCATACATAGTTCTAAGACGAGGTATGATAAAGCTCTTGGGGCAGAGAGAGAGAGGACCTAGTAGCAATCAGCGAAGAAGCGGGGCCAGGAGCTATGAATCGACCCCTGCAACCACAAATAGGTGAGTACAAATAGGTGAGTACACACACACGTGGAATTTCTCCAGAATGAAGAGGACGTCAGAGAAGAGAGAAGCGAGCAAAGTTACCGAAAATAAATATGCAAGTGTGAGAAGAGAAGCGAGGAGACAATGTGTGAATAACATAGCAGCAAATGCCAGTTCTGACCCGAGACTGCTATACAGCCACGTCAGTAGGAAGATGACCAAAAAATGCAATAAGCTAACTAATGTGGGAGATAACTTACTGAGAATAACAAGAATGCCTTCAAATAACTGAGCAAAAGATTGTATGGTGTTGATGGTGTGTTACAGGACAATACCATTATAGAAACTGCTACAGAGAAAGTATCGTCAAGTCTATGGAAAAAAAAGCGATACTCCTGAGAGTGTTGACCTACGAGAGAAAACAATGAGAACAGAACCTGAACACATTAGCGAAAAGAAGGACCAGAAGAGAAGTGACAGCAACGAACAAAGTGCTCAGAGGACTTGATCTTGAAGGCTGTAATGCCCTGCTTGAAAGACAGAAGGAGCAAGGTGACACAGCAGTAAGTCAGAAAATACTTTTTCAGCCTGAAAGTGCTGAAGAAGTCTAGCGATTAAGAAAAAGAAGTGTAAGAGCAAAGCATGTATGATTTTATGGTTAGCTACAACAGGGTCCTTAAGACATGAAACGAGGGAAGAAGACGCTTGTAGTTGGAGGTACAAACAAGGAGTTGGGAGCCGCTCCCACACACACACACACACACACACACACACACTGAGCATCGCGTGACATTATATATAATAAATTAAATATTATATATAAATATATCTGTCTATCTAACATCTAACCATATATATATATATCTATATATATATATATATATATATATATATATATATATATATATATATATATATATATATATATATATATATATATATCGTTGGTAGCAACTATTGTATACCAACTCTACTCGGTACTGACTGTTCATTTGCCACAGCAGGCTAACAGATTTTGCAGGCACGATGAGCAATTCTGTTACACTGTGCTGGAAGAAGTACTCAGCGCAGAGTTGGTTACGCTAGTCCGAGTCTCTTATCAGCACTGCGAGGTCTTGGTGGTTAGAATTACTGTTGCCCTTAAATATACATAATACTCCTGGTTTATAGATTATCGGTTTTCCCTGCAGTAAAACAAATTTCTTTAGAATTACTAGATGCAAGTACAGGTTAGACTGCACCAAACTTGTATAGATCATGTATGATTATTTATACTATCTTCACACTGCAATAAACTTGTCTAAGCTAATATTTATCTTAGTTACCCCACTTAATTCTAGTATAGACTACGTACTATTTTTTATTTAAACTCCCTTTTCTGCAGCTGTCAATAGGTTGCATTAATTAATACACTAGAAAATAGTGCCAAAAAACAAAGTCTGGAAGCAAAGGCTGCGTGGACTGCGACGGCAAGAAAAAAGTTATCATGCGTGGCTGTCCACTTTGTGATTTCCCAAAACCTGTGTGAATGATCATATTTTTGCAGTAATAACAAGCTAGGGATGAATATTAGATTTAGATTATTATTCTTTCGCATGTTTGCTGTGATCTACGTCAACATCAAGGCGAGGAAGTTCCAAATGAAGAAACCACAATATATTTACACACGTTGCAGAACATGTATCTATTGAAAATGTTTGTCTTTGAGTACAGCTTCATCGAGTCAAGCTAATTCTTTACGTTAATGGTAAGTAATGCTGACAAGTTGATGAAAAAGATACATGTGTAACACCTGGGTTTCTTTATTGCTGCAGACGCTATCGCCAGCTAGTGACTTTTTCAGTCCAATACAGAGAATAAATGTTGAAAACAATGGAAGACGTGGAGAGGGAAATTGTGAGGTGACTGGTCATTCAGTCTTGACAGGTGTTCAGTCTCTCAGTCATGATAAATCAAGGCTGAGAGACAACTGTCAAGACTGAATGACCAGTCCCCTCACAATTTCCCTCTCCACGTCTTCCATTGTTTCCAGCATTTATTCTCTGTATTGGGCTACATAAGGCCATCAGTAAAGATGCCCAGGTGTTACACACGAGTCTAATTCGCTGAGCTTGCTCTGCAACATATCTTTTGTTTTCACTCGGTAGTACGCCCTTTGGATCCACAATATATTTATTTTAAGTTGTGGAAAAAGACATTTACGTGCAGTTCAGGACATATGTGTCTTTTTCCACATATCTGTATCACAATTCCAATTTTTACATTTATTTTACGTCTTGCTGTGCGTCCTGTTCGCTTTAATCTGTGTAGACAGCAGTCCTCTGAGGACGCAAGACGAGCACCCACATCCTGTTTCAATTAATTCTTCCTGTGTCTCCTAGTAATCATGATCCCAAGCTTTACAACCATCTCTCTTCGACACTTACAGCCCTTGAACACGCCACGCAAATGACCATTTTTTTCCACGCGTAATTGTTCAGAATTACAAAGAGCTGGGAAGCCCTAATTAGCGGGAGTAATGAAACAATTGAACACGCTAAGTCAGTGCCAGCAACATTAGGGAGACCGATAAGATGACGATAAGTAAGTAACGGTGAATATTTTTGTTAACGGCAGTAGATATTTAATAATGGCATCTGCTATTATTTAACCTTGTCGGATCTTAAATAACGGCGTCTATAGTGATCATCAACTAGTTATTTATTAAAGGCATTTGGTAAATAATAACGGCATTTAGTATTTAATAACGGTGTCTCTTATTTAATTATGGCGTCTGGTATTTAATAACGGCGTCTTTTATTTAACGGTATTTCATAAATGTTAACAACTTCTGGTATTTACGACTTCTGATATTTAATAACCTCATCTGATAATTATCTCTTCTGATATTTAATAATGGTGTCTGGTATTTAATAACGACGTCTGGTGTTTAGTAACGGCATCTGGTGTTTAGTAACGGCATCTGGTGTTTAGTAACGGCATCCGGTGTTTAGTAACTACGTCCGGTGTTTAGTAACGGCATCTGGTGTTTAGTATAGCGAAGCAGGTGAATGGAGTCAGTCACGCCACGAATACCAAAAGACTCACTATACACCTCGTAAGTATGAGTACTTAAGCTTGACAAATTTGTATTGCATATTACCCAAACTTGACTCCAACAGATACCGTGAGGCTCTCAGCACACACACACACACACACACTGCTCACGAAGACACATCAGAAACGCTTTATGCAGGACTTTATTGACTATCAACAACGTTAAACAGTCTTTATTACCCTGTACAGGTAAACACGAACGAAATATTAATATGGCATAAAAGGCTTTAAGGTAGTCTTGGAATCTAACATTTATGACTATTTAAAGTTAATTATCGTATAATGACGACAAATTATCCTTTGACTCTGTTAGTCTTAAGCAAATTGTCATTATATTAATATGATTACTGTTTTTATGAACTGAATAATCATCTGTAGCTTTAGTCTAGTGCACAAATGTGAATTAATTTCATTCATTTTTATTTTTTAATTTTTGCACGTATGAATATCGTCTTTTATGAATACATGCATATATTTTTATTTATGTGTACAACATTTACATGACAAAAAAAGTGCAAATTCAAGACAAACGTATTTGGCATTACACAAAAGGTATAAAAGAGAACATTAAATGAATTTTTTTTCTTCCTACGAATCAGTAATCATTTATGTCCATTTTTAATCATGCTGTATATTATATATATATATATATATATATATATATATCTATATATATATATATACATATTCTTATATAATCGAAAAAATGCAAAACAAAAGACGGGTATATGGAAATCTTTAGCTCTGGATCTTTCATATTCTTGTGCTTTATCAGGAGCTATGCAATGTTGCAAGACCTGCAACCGATAAGCTGAGGGAAAATTTCTCTCAGAGATAAAGTAGCAAGTGCCAGCGCCTGCCCATCCAGCTTTAACAGGCGCTGGGGCATACTCGAGTTTTGCAATTTTAACGAATGACTTAGATCATTACTGATGCATAAGAATAAAAAAAAAATAATAGCCAGAGGTAACAATGATTTCATCCATATCCAGAAATGTCTGTCACATCACCACAACTCCCGTGTCACAAACTTACTGTTATTCTCGTTGAGGATTCTTAAGGAGTTCTGTGTGTGTATAACTCTCTTCACGGCGTCCTGAAACCCACCAAAAGACGCCATTGTCTGTTTGAAACCACTTACTGGAGCAGGAGAAGCCCGTAGGTTGAGACCTGAGGGCGGAGAGTTGTCTTGGTGACCTGTTTTTTGCGAGATCAGGTCAAGTAAGAACAGTTGCTGTAACACCAGGTGATTTACAGGAGGGAAAAGATCGTCGACACTCCAAACACATACGTACAAAAAACTGAATTAAATCCCCTAATAATTACTTGACAAGATAGAAAGGATCATCAGCACTGTGAACGTTCTTGTAAAAACTGGATTTAACCCGCAAATAATTGCTTGTGAAGAGTGGAATGTTTGCCGGGACTCAAAACTCACAGTAAATATGAAGAACTGATTCAACCCCATGTTATTACGACGACGACGTCTTAAGAACATTAAGCACAACGATGTTCTGTGAATTTCTCGTTGTGGTCTGCACTAATACCTCGCTGAAGATGGGTCATAGTTTTACGGAAAAAATATAAAGCATTTCTGCACTAATGCGTGTGTGTGTGTGTGTGTGTGTGTGTGTGTGTGTGTGTGTGTGTGTGTGTGTGTGTGTGTGTGTGTGTGTGTGTGTGTGTGTATTTTTACTTACGCACTTTATTAGCGTCAACTTTTATTTTGTTAATCCGAATAATATCTGAATTAAAAAATTTTCAGTGTTTTACTACATCTTAATACTGTCAACAGTAATAATTTTCACTACAAATACCACAGTGCGAATTTTCTTCTTCTTTAGTGTTGATTGTACATAACGGTTTAAGACATTAACTTTTGCCTAAAGTTTTATGCTGTTAATTCAGTACATACAAAATGTCATTGTGTATATGTCTCTATCAAATACGTTATAATAATATTTCTCATACTCTAATTCTCTTTGTTTATTCATATATACTAAAAAAAATATACACAACTACGCATACTCCGTGAGTACTTTTCACGGTAGTACTATTTTGTTTGTTAGGAAAAACAGGAAAATTTCTCTTAATGTTGATCTTAAGTGATATGATGAACTTGCAAGTTTTCATCATTGTATCGAGACCTTCCGCTTGCTAACTGGTGTAGCAGGTAGAAAATTTAAGTCATATAATAAAATATTATAATTAAATTTATCCTCACTATAAAGGAAAACCGTGTCCCAAGAGGCACTAATTTTGTTACTGAAATTCCACAAAGAGTACAATAACGTGTTTTAATTATGTATTCTGCTTTACAGGGATGCTTTGTGCTTAGGGTCTTGTTCTACGAATAAAACATAACTTTTTGAATAAATCCACATTAATTTTTCTAATAGAAGTTCATATCTTTGCTGTTTTACTCTTATTTACAATTTTCAAGTAAGGTTTTCCCTCAGATGGGGTTTTTGGTACCTTGATTTTGCTTCCCTTCCAGGGGGTAATTATTACTGTATTCATGGGTAAGCGCCGTACACGTGAGTCCACACTGAGGTTAATGTAACTCCGCCAGTATTCCAAGATCGAGAGGACCTAAAGGTAACTGAAGAAGCAAAGTCTCATTCATGTATAGTCGATATCAGGATTGCGTAGCTAGTTGGCGGATGGATGTTTGTAATTAATATTTTCATCAGCTAAATATGAAAAAAACTAGACGGTTCTGCCTATCTTAGGTCCTTATCAAGTTGTGTGATCTGCGACGTGACAATGGTCTGGTACCATTAGAAACTTGTTTTTTTATTATTATTATCTAGGTTGTGAACAGTTGCAGCTACGGTTTTATTCATGCTCAGTCGAGAGCTAAAATGGAGAGTAACGGTTGCTTCCGATTATGTTTGCCTCATCAACCCTCTTTCCTCCATCCCTTGGCCTGCAGGCAGCACGATAACACCTCCTAGAGTCAGAGAAGGATAGAGGCTGCCTGCAGAGAGGTGTGTCGCAGCGATATCTGTCTCGCTGATCATCCTTTCTGCTTCATCAATTAGCTTTTGAGATATAAATGATGTAGATTAAATATTTTTTTATCTTTCTGGTAAATCACACAGTCACCCGATTACAAATATGTAGGCACTTCCCATGAAATTGGGAAGAGACTGAGACGATTCATTATCGATGGAGACCTTCATTTGCAACTTATACGTGAATGATCGTCTATGTGAAAGATTGCTTTGTCTCCGTTCGCAGGGACACAAGAGTTTTCGAAACTGACCACAAGTATAACAACGAACTTACTGGCGGAAACTAAAATAAGTCTTCAACATTCAACATGAACGATCTAATCAAGTATGAAAGTTTGTGGACGAGTTGACGCTTAACCTGTCAACTCTCACAAGTACAGCTGGATGAGTATAGAGGTAATTTACATTTTATGTCACATCGGCTATTTCTAAAAAGGCACAGTGACATGTCATTTATTCAATAGGTGCCTTGCCAGATGTACACGGACATTACAATTCAAATGGCCTTTCGAATACAACATCCCCACTCGTCCTTTAGAGTGCAACCAGGCACTCCACTTCTCCTAAAGCTTAATCCGACATTAGAATATTAAAAAGAGAAGCACTGCGGTAAGCTTACTGATTCATGCTAGGCAGGTCTAACTCGCATGAACTGTCTAGAAAGATTTTAAAGCTACAGTGCTTCCCTGAGATGAATGAGGATTCCACTTATCCATACCACTGTCAAGCCAGTTCTTTCCTGTGTCTTTTCGCGTCGCCTGCTTACTTGATTGAGTAAGCAGGCGACGCGATAACATCTCCAGTTTCTGAAAACAAGAAAGCACTAACCTGGAGAAGGAAGGTCATATCTTGGTGACCTTGACTATAGGAGACAATGTGGACAAAGCACGCGATCACACCTGGACCAGGTGAATCTTACTGCCTCGTAGGGCTGCCTCGTAGGGCTGCCTTGTAGGGCTGCCACGTCTGACAGAGAACTGGCTCATGCCACTGCATCGAGATGAACCATTTTTGACGGTGCTTGCATTTTGTTTCGATTATTTATGAGGATCGTTGAGTTTTTTGTATCAATTCTTGCCAAGGTTATAGATTTTTTTTCTTTAGAGATTGCGAAGTCACTCTCAGTTTGTCGTTTATGTAAACACAAGCCCGCACATAAACTAAGCTCACGTAAATGCATGTACTCGAGCAATTCCCCAAGATATATATATATATATATATATGTATATATATATATATATATATATATATATATATATATATATATATATATATATATATATATATATATATATATATATATATATATCATTAACGGTTTTATTCTAAATTCACTGATTATTCTAGCTTCTACTGTGTTCGATAATTCAGTCTCTCTCTGCTTATATTTTTGTATGACAGAATTTTTTCTAAGTTCTCGCAGAAACGTGAGGTTAACTTTGATGATTCTTCATAACCTACATTCCTCACTTCAAGCACCAAGCTGCCGGTGAATTACTATAATTTGTCTAAATTTTGTTATGTTCGTTGGGTGGAGGCATTACACTGGGGTTGTGTACTCGACGTGTTATAGATGTGGTTAATGGTGTTTTGAGAGATTCTTTGTTAAAATTTATTTAAATTTCTTTCTTAAGTTTTATCTCAATTTTAATTATTTTTTTTGTGGTATATAAGTTTGCTATTTTGAGCCTTATAGTGTTGGTGTGGTTTTAATAACCTCACAGATGTTTCTATCACAGTGCCTCTTGTTTCCTTTCTTGTTTTGCTATTTACCCTCTACAATCTTGTTCGTCACTCAAACCCGTGACCCCCTAATTTGACAAAAGCCTATGATTCAATACTCTGACGATGACCTTCTTGCAGTTTATTAGTCTTTTCTAGTTTCTGTCGTCCTGTCTGCAGTCCATAAGGTTTCAGGCTCCATTTTCGTTTCACTTCCCTAGTTAATACATTATCAAGTCCTGTTGCTTTCGACCTTCTCAGTTCTGTCATAAGTGTCTTTACCTAATCGTGTTGTAATGTTAGTTCAGTAGAGCTTCCCCTTGTCTACTGTATAATTCATCATTCCATATGTTTAAATAAATCTTTTCTCCTGTTTCCAAAGCCATTATTTTTTTAATAATCTTTTAATTATCTGAATTTCACTAAAAAAAACAGTTTCCATAAAATTCAGCATAAAGTATTTTTTTAATTTGAGAAATATTTTTAACTCAAGCACATGTTTTTAAAATATAAAGTAAATTACTGAATTAAAGAAGAGGTAACAATGGAACGAAAATAAGCTAAATTTTTTGACAAGAAGAAATCTTTGTCTCATGGTACTGAGGAGCGTCACCTGGGACGCTACTTGACCTATACCTTTGTTAAATATTGTGACCAGACATTGACCTACTGCCTTCCAGAAAAAAAAAAAAGGATTAAATTTATTCTTGTCCCCCATTAACATAATACAAAAATAAACACAAAAAAATCTTCTCATATGGCGTTTAAAAGACTTGAAAAAAGGCTTTTGGCGCTGGCTTATTCCTGGAACTTGGCTATTCTCGTGTCACGCTCTCTCTTATCCTCCTCCAGGAGCAAGTTTTTATTCGCAAAGTCCTGAAATATCACGCTAGGATTTACATTCGCGAGGTCATCTTCACTAGGTTGTGACGTCATAGTGAAAAACTGGATTTTTTTTTGTATATGAAGGAAAAGGACTGACAGGAATGTCGAGGAATGTTTCTTCAAGCCAGTTTGCCTCTGAGCTGTGATGTTCTTATGACAAGGGGGATAACTACGCTAGTTTTCCTTTAAGTTGTGTAGTTTATTTATAGGGTATAACTAAGCAAGACCGTTCCATCAAGGAAGGGGCGCCTAGTTGCTGATGAAATACTCCTGGTGTAAAGAGCTGCTCCCTTAGATTAAACCCGGATTAACTCCTGTTATCAAGACGCTGTTAAAACAATCTTTCGGTTTACAGCTTCTTGGTGAACATTATACTTAATTTCTACCTCATCTAAACCACCTCACAAATTAAACATTTGTTATAGTAGGTTAAAGTAAGTTAACGTAAATTAACCTATATTTGCGTACTGTAATAAGAAAATAACGAAAGAAAATAAACGGGAGGCGTACGTTCAGCAGCGCAAGACAAATAATAGTTTCTTAAAGCGTTGGTTTTCCCACTCTACCACTCACACCTTCATGTTGATTAGAGAAGAGAAAGATCTATTCATGAGATGTGGACGATGCGAGGGAAGAGTAACTAATGTCTCGGAAGAGAGGGGAGAAAGGGAAGACAATGTGTTAGGGGAGGTGGGTGTGGTAGACAAGGGTAATCAATGTTTCCCCTCTTCTTCACCCCCTTAGCCTGGTCTTTGATGTAGTCATGTGCCCCAAGGCACTAGACAACACTATGCAGGAACGATCGTTAGACCATTAATGTCATGCCAAAGGTCAAGTAGAAGGTTGAGCAGCGCTCTCCTGACTCTCACTGTGCCAACCACCACCAGAATGGTGTGTATTCACCATTTGTGGTTGCAGGGATCCAGTCACAGCTCCTGGCCCTGCTCTCTTCGTAGATCGTTACTAAATCCACTCTTTCCCTGCTCCATGAGTTTTTTCGTATCTCTTCTTAAAGCTATGTATGGATCCTGCCTCCACTACATCACTCTCTAGATTGTTCCACTTCCTGACACCTTTGTGACTGAAGAAACACTTCCTAACATCCCTGTGACTCATCTGAGTTTTCAACTTCCTGTTGTGACCCCTTGTTGCTGTGTCCCATCTCTGAAACAATCTGCTTCTCTCCACCATGTCAATTTCTCTCAGTATTTTATATGTTGTTATCATGTCACTATCCTTCTTGTCTTGTGTGTGTGTGTGTGTGTGTGTGTGTGTGTGTGTGTGTGTGTGTGCGTTGGCGTGCTTGTCTGTTTATCTGTGCGTGCAACTGTGTGTGACAGTAGGCAAGTGAGACTGTTACATCTGGTCTCCACTGCCGTAAGCTTAATCTCTACAACCACGAGAAGTCTTCATATATCGCCGCCTCTCACGTTACAAATATATGTCGGCACATAAATTTCCACTTTCAAAAACGCCACCCTTCTTATTTCAACGGTTAAACTCAAAATAACTTATAAAAAAGTATTTATAAAAGCACGCTTTGTGAAACAGCCATCAGAATTCAGCATACAAGCTGTGAGCCAAAATCTGAACAAATTGTCGGTAATAAGACACCCAAGTTTGATAAAGTGTAATTTTGCCTGATCGGATTATGTGATATACACCTGGAGTCCAACGCCTGGAGTCCAGCGCATGGAGTCAAGCGCCTTCAGTTCAACGCCTGGAGTCCAACGCATAGAGTCAAGCCCATGAGTTTGCTACTTGGAGTCCAGCGCTAATTTTTGGCATTTCTTAATCTTTGCATAACATTCGCACCACACAGTTGTTCAGTGTTTCAGGGAGAGGCTTACAAGCTAGTTATATATATACGTATATATATATATATATATATATATATATATATATATATATATATATATATATATATATATATATATATATATATATATATATATATATATATATATATATATATATATATATATATATAGCTAGCTTGTAAGTCTCTCCCTGAAACACTGAACAACTATGAATCACATACAAAGGCGTCACCATTACTTTATTAAGACACATTCCCGTCTCTACACTTACTGATAAAAGTGTTCTTTTCTCAGATTCTATAACAATAATGCTACTTTTGCTTCATCATTTATTGAGTCACTTTACTTTTTTCATTTACCCATCGGCTAACACACTAACTCCCAAATACATAAATACATTCACTTCATCAACATTCCCTATTTTCAATCTTCACTTCAAACTATTCATCAGTGTTCGCTTTTCTACACACGCTTCAAAATTACTTCAGCAGCTTCAAATTCACTTCAGAACCCCTTGAGTATTCCCTCATCAATTTAAAGCAACTGAAGCACCTTCCACTTTCTATCAGATTCATAATTATTTTCAGATCACTCCCGGAGAATGGAAACATAGTGCTTGAACTCTGAATGATGAAGGGGGCCATCACACATGCATGTTCGATGAGTACTTTTACTAAAAAATATTTCGTTGTTTCTTATATACCATAACATGAGCTTCTCTCCTCATAAAAACACAGTACTGTTTGCAGTTATATTGCTTCCCTGTCAGTTATATTATACTCAAAGCATTTTCCAAATCGATACATGCAACAGTTTCATCCTTTTATCTAAATACTGCTCACCCTATATGCTTGTACGCAAACACTTGTAAATTCACATTGTAATTCTCCAGTCATACTTCATGCCCTTTTAATTATTCGCTCAATAACAATTCTACTGTCAACGTTACTATATTCAACCGACTTTCTTTACCAATATTCCTTATGCCCTTTCTCTTATTTCCATATGAATATGCCTGCTCTCCTCCAGTCCTAAACACCTATTTCCTCATAAATACCTATATTAAACAGATACATCAATTCTAAATTATTATCCTGATTTGCTCTCATAATTTTACTAAGTCCATCCATCCTCACTGCTTATCACCACTTTCAGCCTACTTCTTGTGTTACCTTCTTCATACTCATCTTCGACTGTCACCTCCAAATAAATCTTATTCCTCTTTATCTCAGTCCTTTTAACACGTCAACCTTCTTAATAAGCATCTCATCATTTATTCTTTACACCATTTATTCTTTACAAGAATAACTGATAGTGACTCTTGCATTGTTTCGTTTACTCTTTTTATCAATTCATTCGCCACTTTTTTATATAAAAGTATTTTTTTCATTTGCTGCGCCATTTTATATATATTTTTTTCAGACTTAAATCTTCCCATTTGCCAAAATTTTTCCCTTCCCACTTCTTCATGTCAACGTTTCCGCAGTCTTTTCTCGTCTCCTTGGCACTCACTGTCTCCTTGGCACTCACTGTCTCCTTGGCACTCACTGTCTCCTTGGCACTCACTGTCTCCTTGGCACTCACTGTCTCTTTGGCACTCACTGTCTCCTTGACACTCACTGTCTCCTTGGCACTCACTGTCTCTTTGGCACTCACTGTCTCCTTGGCACTCACTGTCTCCTTGGCACTCACTGTCTCCTTGGCACTTACTGTCTCCTTGGCACTCACTGTCTCCTTGGCACTCACTGTCTCCTTGACACTCACTGTCTCCTTGACACTCACTGTCTCCTTGGCACTCACTGTCTCCCTGACACTCACTGTCTCCCTGACGCTCACTGTCTCCCTGACACTCACTGTCTCCCTGACACTCACTGTCTCCTTGACACTCACTGTCTCCCTGACACTCACTGTCTCCTTGACACTCACTGTCTCCCTGACACTCACTGTCTCCCTGACACTCACTGTCTCCTTGACACTCACTGTCTCCCTGACACTCACTGTCTCCTTGACACTCACTGTCCTGTAACCATTAGCTTCTTGTCAACACTAAATCACTACATTCTAAATAAATGAACACCATATTTTTTACACTCCTTATTTTCTCTCCCACTAGTATCCTTTCCTTCAAAAAATTACTGGTATCTCTAGCCATCATTTTCTTTAATTTATTCACTTTCACTCCACTCTTACCCACTGACACCATTCCCCCTGTCATTCATCTTACTCTCACTCTCGCTGCTTAAAAAATGAGAATGACATTTATCAACCATCATTCAAAAGAATGTCCCTCAATATTTTACCTACTAATATATTCTCTAGCAAACTGCTTTCGTTGTTCTCTTATTGAAATATGCTGTATATAGCGTCTATTACCGCTTTCCCAATAAAAACACGATTAAAGGTCCCCAGTGTTATTTACACCTGACACTCCAGTCTCTCGTACTACACCGTCTGCAACAGCGTCTCTCTAGCATTTAGGTTTCCCGAATCAAGGAGTCTGTCGCTTGGCTCAACATTCTCTAACAGTCACTGACAACCTATCAGGATCTCTCTACACCCATCTCTCTTCCCATTGTGATACAAACACTCAATACTACCTTACTTACTTACTTACTTACCCATGTCTCGCACCCCTCTTTTATTCTAAACATATAATTCTTGAATTTAAACATTTATATCCATTTCCTTTCCAGAATATTCATTCAACATTATATCTAGTCTTTATTTAGCTGTCATTCCCTTACATGCACCTAGCCTCATGGAACATGTGTATAAAGTAACAATTACTCCGCGAGTCTTTCATCCAGGTTTATACTCGCTTATTTGTACTCACCTATTTGTGGTTGCAGGGGTCAAGACTTCTCCTGACCCCCTTTCTTCTCCGGCTGTGTGAAACCTAGCATACCTGTTCTTAAAACTACGTGCGTGTGTTTGTGTGCATGTATGTGCATATATGTGTATGTGTATATGAGTATATGCGTGTGTGTGTCCGAGAGGGGGATGGGAAGTAGTGGGTTAAGACAGAGCTCAGGACCCAGACAATATAAACCGAGAGAGAGAGAGAGAGATAGATAGATATAGAGATAGAGAGAGAGAGAGAGAGAGAGAGAGAGAGAGAGAGAGAGAGAGAGAGAGAGAGAGAGAGAGAGAGAGAGAGAGAGAGAGAGAGGGGGGGCTTTATTTCTGCCTACGACTGACATGCTCTCGAGAATAAAGATCATTAACAAATCTTGTGGAACCGAGTCTGTATTCCAAGTTTAATTTCATTATGTTTTAGTACTCACGCGTAGAAAATAAATTTTATCTCCTGCTGTCTAAAACGAGTAACGTAAAGTTGTGGCCATCAGCGCTGACACTAAAATAGCCCATTATTTTAATACAACAAGAATATAAATTGTTTACAGTTTGTGTATATTTTGTTAAGACTGTGGGCAACACCAGATACTTTTACACCAGTGCTATTTTAGTATGTTGGGAAGTTAAAAATTAAAACTGTTACGAAGATTTGCCAACATGCAACCTCAGTTTGTCCCTAACAACCCTGCGCTGAATCTTGCCTAAATTCTGCCCCTTTTAAGCTTAATGGGGGATAATTTAACGCCGCTGTAACACTGACATATAACTTAGGTCTTCTTGTAAAGCAAACGCATCTTTTTCTTTGGCATTTGTCTGATGTTTTCGTGCCAGATTTGAAATGTGACCGCTAATCTTTTCTTCGTCTCCCTCCTCCTCTTCCTCTCTCCCTCTGTTTGTCTGTCTGCCTTTCTGTCTGTCTGTCTGTCTGTCTGTCTGTCTGTCTGTCCCACTCTCTCTCTCTCTTTCTCTCTCTGCTTTCTTCATGCAATTTCCTTATCCAAGACACTTATGAAGGATTCTTCGACAGGGGAGTGTGCTGAGTACTTCTTATCTGTATTTCACCACGGTTGCTCGTCGCTCCTTTGGTAGTGGCCTCGGCTGACACCACTCAGGGAGTGATGGAGGCTTGATCCTTCGTCCGATGACTGAGAGACTACGGTCTCTGATCAGTCAGGCTGCTGGTGATCGCTACCTTCTCACTCCACATCCTATGGCTTCTTGAAGGCATATAGCCCCCGTAGGCGCAAACCCATCGAGTACTGAAACGGTGCTGGTGAAGGGATCTTGATGTAAGGAACTGAAGCAACCCTCGTCTTCCCGTTTCCCAGGCGCTGTGACTCCTCCGGGGATCACACAACGCCTGGGGTCACACAACGCCTGGGGTCACACAACGCCTGGGGTCACACAACGCCTGGGGTCACAACGCCTGGGGTCACACAACGCCTGGGGTCACACAGCGCCTAGGGTTACACAACGCCTGGGGTCACACAACACCTGGGGTCACACAACGCCTGGGGTCACACAACGCCTGTTCAATACATTAACCTTAAGGTTAATGTACTGGACAAAAAAATTAGTAAATGTTTGGGAAAATACCCATAACAAGATTTAGGACGGTGTAGATAAGAATGTTTAGGAAGGTGCAGATAAGACTAGAAAATACCGATAACAAGATTTAGGACGGTGTAGATAAGAATGTTTAGGAAGGTGCAGATAAGACTAGAAAATACCGATAACAAGATTTAGGACGGTGTAGATAAGAATGTTTATGAAGGTGCAGATAAGACTAGAAAGGAACACCCGAGACAGTTTAGAAAGGTACAAATAGCAGCTTATGTTTAGGAAGGTGCAGATAACAATGTTTAGGAAGGTGAAGATAGCAATGTTTAGGAAGGTAGAGAGAACTATGTTTAGGAAAGTGCTGACACGAGCGATGTTTAGGAATTTATAGACAGCAACAACGTTTCGGAAGGTGCTCGCAGCGGCACTCTTTAGAAAGTCGCAGTTAGCCAATGTTTAGGAAAATGCAGATAGCAGCCAATGTTTAGGGAGATGCAGATAGCAGCCAGTGTTTAGGAAGGAGGGAATAACAGCAGTATTTAGGAAAGTACAAATAGCAGCAGTGTTCAGGTTAGTGTAAACAGCAATGTTTAGGAAGAAGCAGATACCAATGTTCGGGAATGTGTAGGCAGCATCAGTGTTTAGGAAAGTGCAAGTAATGTTTAGGAAGCTGCACATAGTAATGTATAAGAAGATGCAGATAGCAGTGTTTAAGGTGTTGATAGCAATGTTTAGAAAGGTACAGGTAACAGTAATCTTCAAGGAACGTTAAGATAGCAGCAATGTTTAGGAAAGTGCGGATAATATAAAATAACGTGCAGATAATTTTAGGAAGGAACAGATAGCATTGATTAGGAAGGTGCAGACAGAAGCCCATGTTTCAAGAAGGTGCAGATAGCAGAAACATTTAGAAAGATGCAGATAGCAGCAACATTTAGAAAGGTGCAGATAGCAGCAACATTTAGAAAGGTGCAGATAGCAGCAACATTTAGAAAGATGCAGACAGCAGCAACATTTAGAAAGGTGCAGATAGCAGAAACATTTAGAAAGATGCAGATAGCAGCAACATTTAGAAAGGTGCAGATAGCAGCAACATTTAGAAAGGTGCAGACAGCAGCAACATTTAGGAAGGTGCAGATAGCAGCAACATTTAGAAAGATGCAGATAGCAGCAACATTTAGAAAGATGAAGATAGCAGCAACATTTAGAAAGGTGCAGATAGCAGCAACATTTAGAAAGATGCAGATAGCAGCAACATTTAGAAAGATGCAGATAGCAGCAACATTTAGAAAGATGCAGACAGCAGCAACATTTAGAAAGATGAAGATAGCAGCAACATTTAGAAAGGTGCAGATAGCAGCAACATTTAGAAAGATGCAGACAGCAGCAACATTTAGAAAGGTGCAGATAGCAGAAACATTTAGAAAGATGCAGATAGCAGCAACATTTAGAAAGGTGCAGATAGCAGCAACATTTAGAAAGGTGCAGACAGCAGCAACATTTAGGAAGGTGCAGATAGCAGCAACATTTAGGAAGGTGCAGACAGCAGCAACATTTAGAAAGGTGCAGATAGCAGCAACATTTAGAAAGATGCAGATAGCAGCAACATTTAGAAAGGTGCAGATAGCAGCAACATTTAGAAAGATGCAGATAGCAGCAACATTTAGAAAGTTGCATATAGCAGCAACATTTAGAAAGTTGCATATAGCAGCAACATTTAGAAAGATGCAGATAGCAACATTTAGAAAGATGCAGATAGCAGCAACATTTAGAAAGGTGCAGATAGCAGCAACATTTAGAAAGATGCAGATAGCAGAAACATTTAGAAAGATGCAGATAGCAGCAACATTTAGAAAGGTGCAGATAGCAGCAACATTTAGAAAGGTGCAGACAGCAGCAACATTTAGGAAGATGCAGATAGCAGCAACATTTAGAAAGATGCAGATAGCAGCAACATTTAGAAAGATGCAGACAGCAGCAACATTTAGAAAGATGCAGATAGCAGCAACATTTAGAAAGATGCAGATAGCAGCAACATTTAGAAAGGTGAAGGTAAGAGCAATGTTTACAAAGATGAGCAATGTTTACAAATGTGCAGGTAAGAGCAATGTTTAGGAAGGTTGAGTAATATCACTTCACGTTGCCAGGTTACTATTAAATTTTCTTTTGAGGGTAAACAATAATAACTTATTTGAACCTTGTATAGTCCCGTAATAACGTTAATACCCATGATAGTCCTTGATAAAAAAGTCGTCAAGTCATATCTTGTGATTTAATAACTTTATTACCTCAGATTTATAGTTATTATATACATTAATACAGATTAATAGCCTAATAACTATTACTGCAGATTTATATTCACAATAATTTCGATTCTGCATATTTATATCCATAATTTTATTACAGAAAATTTATAGCTATAACTTTATTACTGGAGAGTTATAGTCATAATAGTAACTTCAAAGATATAGTTAGGTTAACATGATAATAAGAGATGTTCCTATATATCGTCGCAATAAGGTTGTAACTGCAGATATATCGTCGCAAATAAGATTGTAAGTGCCGATATATTGTAATAAGATCATAACTGCTGAAAAATCTTCGTAATAACTGCTTTACATCGTTGCTATGCAAGGGGTAACTGTCGGTGTGTCGTCGTAGTCAGATCGTAATTACCAGGTATCGTCGTTAACATACAATTTCACTAAATCGTCGTAATAAGATGGCAACTGTCTTTTACCTTACTAATAAAAGGTCTATATATCGTATATCATCAAAACAACGTATATCGTCGTAACAACGCATATCGTCGTAATGTATATCGTCGTAACAACGCAATAATTTTTATCGTCGTAATAACAATGCGTTAATAACGCAATAACTGCCGTATATCGTCATATAATAACACAGTGCTGCCGTAATAACCAGTTACTACCGTATATCGTCGAAATAATGCAATTGCCGTATATCGTCGTAATAACAATAACTGCCGTATTTTGTTGTGATAACACAGCCGTATAGTGTCGTAATAACAATAACTGCCGAATATCGTCATAATACCAAAACTGCCGTATATCCTCGTAATAACAATAACTGTCTTATATCGCTGTAATAACATTAACTGCCGTATAGTGTCGTAATAACAATAACTGCTGAATATCCTCATAATACCAAAACTGCCGTATATCGTCGTAATAATAACTGTCATACATCGCCGTAATAACACTGCCGTATATCGTCGTAGTAACACTAAGTTCTGCAAATAGTCGCAAACTGCCTTTTTAAAGTTACCTTATTAAACACAAAGTATTGGGCACGTTTACCGTTACTTTGTGACTACCAGTACGTCACAACACGGTGACGTACTGGTAATAACATAGGTAATGTCGTTAAGTACGACATAACCTATGTTACAAAGTGTATGTTACCTGTGTTACAAACAAATTGTATGTTATCCGTGTTACAAATGAGGTATATGTTAGCTGCGTTAGAAATATGGTTTGTGTCACTAGTTTTACAAACAAGATGCTACTTGTGTTACAAACATGATATATGTTGCCTGTGTTACAAGAAACAATACAGTATTGGCAAATATATGAAAGAGACGCTTACTGAACATTGGGAAGCTATATTACGGCAACGCTCTTCCACCATAATAAAGATACCTAATGATATATTTGTTTCTTTTCATATATATATATATATATATATATATATATATATATATATATATATATATATATATATATATATATATATATATATATATATATATATATAAAATCTCATTTACAAAATACTATAGAGGATACCCCTCACATTATCTTATTAGTAAATGCTAGTTATTGTAATGAGAAATAATTAGCAATTAAAACATTCTAACCACGACAGCAATGTTTGGACTAGTGTCACTAAGCTCTTAAATCTGCCAGAGACGTATCATTGGATATCTCTTAATTCTTAGGCTGCCTAAATCATGTCTGTAATTGTTATTAACCAGTGGAAGTGTAAGTACTCGCCTCCGTGTAGAGGAAGATGTAGGGAGATACCGTAAGGAAGGCTTGGGAGAAGGAAGGTATGTTAATCTCTTGCATTACAGCCCATTGCTAGCTGGAACCTCTGTCTCCGGCAGAAACGATGTGAGAGTGTGGTGATTGGGAGTGTCCCCTGCTCTGCTATACCACACCGACTGACCACTTGGCACTGTCTATCAGTTCCTTCTCCACCACCTGCTTTCCAGCCAACAAATACTCGCGACATACCCGTTTTCTTTGACTACCTGGTTTTCTTTGGCTTCTATCTTCCCCACTAACTCCAGGATTTGCAATATTTAGAAGTTCAAGGGTGCATCAAATGCATAGCACGAACACACGCATGATAATAAGATAACAGAAACCTACTCCCATTGGGAAAGTTCCTAGCGTGATCTGCGTAGATATATCGTATCGGTGAATCAATATCCATTTCACATGGACTCCAATGTGTCGAACGCGAGAAATATTCTAGCAACCACTAATAAAAAAAACAATAAAACATGAAGTCATGTAATCCAAGTTACTCCTTCGTGCTGACTGTCATGATACAAGTCCAGGCAGACGTTGTCCACATCGCCGCATTTTCATGTCCCTGTCCTGCACTCTTCTTCCATAACTCCGTCCAAATCATGCGGTCATATGACTTTTTGAACTTTTCTCTCCCCGGTCAGTACTGGTACAAGTATAAAATGTTTTGGATTATTTGCTGAAAACTGATTTCAAAAACAAAGATAATAGGTATTATGACCTGAGTTGCACTAAATATATTAAATATAGGCTTGCACGAAATTAGTAACTAGTCACACATAAAATTATGTATATATATATATATATATATATATATATATATATATATATATATATATATATATATATATATATATATATATATATATTTATTTATTTATTTATTTATTTATTTATTTATATATATTTATCACACTGGCCGATTCCCACCAAGGCAGGGTGGCCCGAAAAAGAAAAACTTTCACCATCATTCACTCCATCACTGTTTGCCAGAAGGGTGCTTTACACTACAGTTTTTAAACTGCAACATTAACACCCCTCCTTCAGAGTGCAGGCACTGTACTTCCCATCTCCAGGACTCAAGTCCGGCCTGCCGGTTTCCCTGAATCCCTTCATAAATGTTACTTTGTTCACACACCAACAGCACCTCAAGTATTAAAAACCATTTGTCTCCATTCACTCCTATCAAACACGCTCATGCATGCCCGCTGGAAGTCCAAGCCCCTCGCACACAAAACCTCCTTTACCCCCTCCCTCCAACCTTTCCTAGGCCGACCCCTACCCCGCCTTCCTTCCACTACAGACTGATACACTCTTGAAGTCATTCTGTTTCGCTCCATTCTCTCTACATGTCCGAACCACCTCAACAACCCTTCCTCAGCCCTATGGACAACAGTTTTGGCAATCCCGCACCTCCTCCTAACTTCCAAACTACGAATTCTCTGCATTATATTCACACCACACATTGCCCTCAGACATGACATCTCCACTGCCTCCAGCCTTCTCCTCGCTGCAACATTCATCACCGATGCTTCACACCCATATAAGAGCGTTGGTAAAACTATACTCTCATACATTCCCCTCTTTGCCTCCAAGGACAAAGTTCTTTGTCTCCACAGACTCCTAAGTGCACCGCTCATCCTTTTCCCCTCATCAATTCTATGATTCACCCCATCTTTCATAGACCCATCCGCTGACACGTCCACTCACAAATATCTGAATACATTCACCTCCTCCATACTCTCTCCCTCCAATCTGATATCCAATCTTTCATCACCTAATCTTATTATCCTCATAACCTTACTCTTTCCTGTATTCACTATTAATTTTCTTTTTTTACATATATATATATATATATATATATATATATATATATATATATATATATATATATATATATATATATATATATATATATATATATATATATAATGTGTGTGTGAGAGAGAGTTAGTAACTTTACTGTTTTTCTAAATATTTTTTTCAGACATGCTGCCTCCTTTAATCATCACTCGCTCCAACCACTTGGCCCATCTCACTCGAGGTTCCACTCACCAAAGACCACTTCATCCATTTCCACAGGTCAGTCTATTCCAATAACCTCACCGGCTCTATCCATTTTGTCCTGTTCCACTTCCCTGCCCCCACCCCATTCCCCCGTCCAAACACACACATACACTTCAGCTTAGACCAACACAAACACCCATTCCGCACGACCCATCCATGATATGAAACATTATGATTCATCTCTATTTTGTGGCTTTTTTGTGAGTGATCAACCTTATCTCACCCAATCCATTCACCCACTCCAGTTTCCAACCACCAAATCCTCCTCCACCCTGCCATATTCACTCCATTTGTCCCAGGTAGAACCACCCACCCAACTCGCTCCACCCACTCCAGTCGCTCATTCACTCCCTCTCGTCACTCTGACAGCAATGACAGTCAAAGGGAATAATTATCGTCACAAGAGCCGAACTTGACAGTTTCAACATTAAAAATATTAGTTAATATACGAGGGACATCATGCACGGTCTCACTTAAAACTTTATTCTTTGAGAATATTTATCTGTGCTTCTGAAAACTTAATTTCCCATTATCTATCTATCTATCTATCTATCTATCTATCTATCTATCTATATATATATATATATATATATATATATATATATATATATATATATATATATATATATATATATATATATATATATATATATATATATATATATATATATATACATATACATACATACAAAAAAAAAAACAGCAAGGAAAAAGATGAAAGGAAAGGGACTAGCTCTAGGCCTTTCTCACTGGAACCAGTGCGTCGTCAGGAACTATGCAATTCTTTCTTCAACTGATAAGCAGAATGGTATAGACTCAGAGGAAGAAAAGTGGTAAGTAAGCAAAGAAAATACTCAACCAACTTCGGGGAGAAAACTAAAGTCTTTTCCCAGCAGTACGTTTAGTGGATCATGAAGGTTTCACTCTTCTCTGAAGACAGCTAGAGAATGAATGATGAAGAACATGATTTCTTTTTCAGGGTCACTCTACTTTTGCTGGAAACTGCCTTTCTCTTCCCCTCTCATATCTTCGGTTTCTTTTCTTTGGGTCGTCTTCTAACCTTCCCTCAGGACTGTCACTGTCACTGACCTGTCTCAAGCCTCCCCACCTCCCACCTGGTAGTTATCTCACGCCGTTCTGTGTGCCACTTCTGACCCTCATTTTTCGACCATGCCCAGTGGCTCTGTCGATCGGCGGATCTAGTCTGAGCCTCTTGTTCTCCTACTTTCTCCTGCCCCAGTCGACACTCTTTTATATATTCAGCAGTAATGATTTTCTGAAGCATCGGTCTTCCAGAGAGATGCTCTCCTTCCTGTTACTATTGCCAGGAAGTTGTCCAGATGTCTGATTCTCACTGTTATGAGTATCTATGTATATGTTACTTGTAACTACAAACAACTAAGCAACGCACTGGAAATGAAAACTGGAGGATGTTAGGTTAGGTAAGGTTTGCCTAGAAACAGGACAAGTGTTATTTTCGATCCGTTTTGGACCCGTGACTTAATAGAGGTCTAAGATTCTTAGCATGGCAAAGTCACCCGGTTTTCATTTCCAAAATGTGGCTTTCTTGTGATTTCTTTCCGCCACGGTATTGTGACTTGTATTTTCTGCTTGCAACTGTTTTTGCCAACGTCGAGTCTAGACTGTGAGGGAGGAAGGGAGGGAGAAGGCTAAGGCGCATCTCGGAAGACAATGCAGCTGGGGGAAGCAAGACAGGTGAGCAACTGAGACCAAGCATGCGAGCGCCAGGAAGAACAACGCCCACGCGAACAGAAGTGACGGACATCATGCACGCGACGGGAAAAAAACGTGTACCCCCTTCCTCCACGCATACATGTAACGGATCGAACTCCTGAAGAGATGGAACACCATCGCGATTTCATCAGAGAACGGAATGCAAAAGCAAGGGAAAACACAGAAAAGGAAAAAGTACCGATACCAACACATCAACTGTTCCTTACCCCCGATTCCGTGTTTACTGTATTTACTCCTACCTCTCTCCATCCTACACATCCTTTTCCCATTCAACTTCCTCTTCCACACACCCACTGACTTCCGTTCTCCATTAATGCCTTCCTATCGACCTCCAGGCGTCATCCCCAATTTACAAACACCACCCCAGTCTAATCTCTATGCATTCAGTAGTAAACTCACAAACCCAACTTCCTCACCCTTCAAATACCAGAAGTAGTGGCAGAAATACAAGACAAAGGTAACCAAACTAGTGCATAATTTACATATAGTCAAAGATCCACTAATAAAATTTAGTTCAAGTGAGATTTAGTTCTCTTACCCTCGCATTGGCCCACTCTATTATATTTCATAAAGTACAACGTTTCTCTCTCTCTCTCTCTCTCTCTCTCTCTCTCTCTCTCTCTCTCTCTCTCTCTCTCTCTCTCTCTCTCTCTCTCTCTCTCTCTCTCTCTCTCTCTCTCTCTCTCTCTCTCACTCTCTCGCTCTCTCGCTCTCTCTCAATTGACAAGACAACTATTTTAATGAAACAGTCTTGATTTATTGTTGAGTATAACCACCACTTTAATAATTTAAATTTTCTGACAGAGTGTTCGGCACTAGTCACTGTGACTAGTTAAGTCTGGTAAGTCTGGAAGTTGCAACAACACAGCTGCAAACTGCATCATATCATCAAATGATCGGATATTTTACGACTTCTCTCTCTGTCATTTCTTTATAATGCTTATCATTCAGAATGTTTTATTATATTTTAACCCTCATGTAATTTTTGAACTAGTAGCTCTAAATGCAAACAGAAAAATCTTTTGCTACTCTAAGTCTTTACCAGAATTGCTTTCCTGTTTTAAATATGGAAGTAACTGGAAGCGAGTCATTACTTTGGGTTACGCTACTAAATCACTCTTAAAGGTTCATCGTGTATTTAAGAAATCAACTTTCAAATGACAATGAGGATCACAAGGAGAATCATCATTAGAGATTTCATTATATTCTGTTTCTCTCCTGTTTAGACTCTTCCCTTCTAGAAGAAACTTGACGCCAGTGAACGGCTCTTTATTCAAGGAAATAATTGCAGCACCACTGTGGGACTCACACGAGATCAAGTATGTAAGTAACATGAGCTATGAGGAGTGACTCAAGGAGCTACACCTGATGACATTAGAGAACAGAAAGACCAGGGAAGACATGATAACGATATACAAAATAGTGAGGGGAATTGATAAGGTGGACAGGGATGGGATGTTCGCTAGGCGAGAAACAGGTGCACGAGGGCACAACATTGATGTTAAAATCATAACAAAGTCACAATGATGTTAGGAAGTATTTATTCAGCCTCAGTGTGATTAGGAAGTCGATTGACCTGGAAAGTTACGTGACAGAAGTAGGATCCATACACAGTTTAGAAACAGGTACGATAGGTGTTCACTAAACGAGGAGAGAATGAACCCAACGACACATAGCTGAGAGGAAGGGCCAGGAGCTGAGACTTGCTCTCTGCAACTGTGCAAGCACACATACACACACACCGGAAGTATGGAAGATAGCAAATGTAGTAACAATTTTTAAAAAAAGAGGCAAAGGCATTAAGCATTAAACTATAGACCAGTGTTACTGACGTGTATAGAATGAAAGGTTATGGAGAAAATTATCAGAAGTGTGGTGGAGCACCTAGAAAGGAATGAGCTTATCAACGACAGCCAGCATGGTTTCAGGGACGGGAAATCCTGTGTCACAAACCTACTGGAGTTCTATGACAGGGTGACGGCTGTAAGACAAGAGAGAGGGAGGGGTGGGTAGATCGCATTTTCTTGAAGTGTAAGGCGTTTGACACAGTTCCACACAAGAGATTAGTGCAGAAGCTGGAGGACCAGGCTGGAATAACAGGGAAGGCACTACAATGGATCAGGGAATACCTGTCAGGTAGACAACAGCGAAGTGTCAGAGTGGGCGCCTCTAACGAGCGGGGTGCCAGAGGGATCAGTCCTAGGTCCGGTGCTGTTTCTGGTATTTGTGAACGACATGACAGAAAGAATAGAATCCGAAGTGTCCCTCTGTTTGTAGATGATGTGAAGGTGATGAGAAGAATTAAATCGGACTAGGACCAGGCAGAACTACAGAAGGATCTGGATAGACTGCAAGCGTGGTCCAGAAACTGGCTTCTGGAGTTCAACCCCACCTGTGCAAAGTCATGATGACTGGGGAAGGGCAAAGAAGACCACAGACGGAGTACAGTCTACAAACCTCACTCAAGGAAAAGGATCTTGGTGTGTGTAGAACACTTGGCACATCTCCTGAGGCGCACATCAGCAAATAACTGCTGTAGCATACGGGCGTCCGGCAAACCTAAAAACAACATTCCGGCATCTAAATAAGGAGTCATTCAGGACCCTGTACACTGTGTACGTTAGGCTCATATTGGAATAATCAGCGCCAGTTTGGAACCCTCACCTAGCCAAGCATGTAAGGAAACTAGAGAAAATGCAAAGGGTTGCAACAAGACTAGTCCCGGAGCTAAGGGGTATATCCTCCGAGAAGAGGTTAAGGGAAATCGACCTGACGACACTGGAAGACAGGAGAGATAGGGGGGATATGATAACGACATATAAAATACTGAGAGATATAGACAAGGTGGGCAGAGACAGGATGTTCCAGAGATGGGACACAGCAACAAGGGGTCACAGTTGGAAGTTGAAGGCTCAAATGAACCACAGGGATGTAAGGAAGTGTTTCTTCAGTCACAAAGTTGTTAGGAAGTGGAATGGCCTGGGTAGTGATGTGGTGAAGGTAGGATCCATTCATAGCTTTAAGAAGAGGTATGATAAAGCTCACGGAGCGGGAAGTGACTGAGTAGCAGCCAGTTGAAGAGGCGGGTCCAGGAGCTGTAACTCGACCCCCGCAACCACAACTAGGTGAATACACACACACACACACACACACACACACACACACACACACACACACACACACACACACACACACACACACACACACACACACACACACACACACACATGCAGTATGACGTAGAAAGGTACGAACACAGCACACGCGAGTCAATATTAATGGCTACCACGCACGAGTATACACAGACAAACTCGACGCACGCGAGCGTAGACAGTGACGACACACGCGAAAATGTACATGTATTATGTACGAGTAGAAGCCCCGTACACACCTAAGGATGTGTAATATATACGCATGTGGCAAACTCTATAATGGAAGACGGCTACATGAGAATAGGACTCATGTTCGAATTAAAACTACATAAAAATGCGATAATACACGCATACTTTCACACGCAAGTATGGAACAACACACGTGTATATACCTTGTGGGTGTATGTATTTATGTACGTCTTTTCCTCGCTATATGTGTTCATCATTGTCTTACACAAATACTGTTGACATAGTGCCGACATAGAAGGAAAGGTTTAAGCTCAACAATTTTGCGGATATTTTTCATTTTACACGAGGAAGATTAAGAGCCACGAAATATACCTCTCAGTCTTGCACTAAGTTTACATAAAGTCACCTTTCTTCAACACCTTCAACCTAAACCTCACTAACCCTCTTTCCCCTCAGCCATCTCAACGTTACCCTCACCCTCGTCAACCTTAAAGCTCACCATCCTCCACTGACGAAGACAGGTGTAAAACACTCATTTGA
The DNA here is from genome assembly GCF_038502225.1 of Cherax quadricarinatus. Lineage (NCBI taxonomy): Eukaryota > Metazoa > Arthropoda > Malacostraca > Decapoda > Parastacidae > Cherax > Cherax quadricarinatus. The sequence continues at coordinate 17,406,778 of NC_091313.1, forward strand.
TGTGACGACATTTCGCTCTTTGTAGAGCTTCATTATCCCTCCAGGAGTGCCTTGATGCTCGTAAAGGGCAGATAAGCCAGGAAATAAAACTTATAATTCCGTCCTTAAGTCGAATTTGATTTTCGCCTGTCCATCATGCGATCTAGGAATGCAGTACCAAGGGAGACAAAAGGAGCTTTATCAACACAATACCTACACCCTCACCCTTACACCCCCCTTTTATACTCCTATTTTTACACCCTCACTATTACACTCTCACCCTTACACCCTAACCTTTATAATCTCAAGCTCAACCCTAAACCTCTAACAGCCATCACATCTAATCCCTTCCCTCCCTCATATATACTACCACAACTATTACTACAATTACTACTACTATTACAACTACTACTACTTCTACTGCTGCTGCTATTACTACTACTACTACTACTGTTGTTATTATTGCTGCTATTACTACTACTACTACTACTACTGTTGCTGTTACTGCTACTGTTACTACTGCCACTGGTACTACTACTACTGCTACTACTATTTCTATTACTGTCACTACTGCTACTACCACCACCCTACTACACTAATACTTTCTTCACTCTTCCTCTTCCGTCTTCTGATCTTCTCTCTGCCTTTTCTCACTCAGGGTTGTCTTGACAGGTCCAGAACGGACTTTAACATGGTCAGAAGGTTGTTTATAAATTGTTCCAGCTACTGTATTACCACTCTCATTCTTCTGTATTGAAATAACATTTTTATTCCATTCGTTTTTGCAAATTCTTATTTCCTATCTTGTTTGTACTTTCTTCCTGTTATTTTGTACTTTCTTACTTCCTGTTATTTTGTACTTTCTTACTTCCTGTCGTTTTCTACTTTCTTATTTCCTGTTATTTTGTACTCTTTTACTAACTGTTGTTTTGTTCTTGTTTCCTATCGTTTTTATATTTTCTTAATACCTGTCGTTTTGTACTACTTATTTCCTAAACTTTTGTCTTTTGTAATTTTGTATCGTTTTGTATTTTCTTATTTTCTGTCGATTTGTACTATATTTCATATCGTTTTGTACTTTCTTAGTCTCTATTGTTTTGTAATGACTTAGTTGCTATTGTTTTGTAATGTCTTAGTTGCTGTTGTTTTGTAACGACTTAGTTGCTGTTGTTTTGTAATGACTTAGTTCCTGTTGTTTTGTAATGTCATAGTTGCCTTTGTTTTGTAATGTCTTAGTTGCTGTTGTTTTGTAACGACTTAGTTGCTGTTGTTTTGTAATGACTTAGTTGCCTTTGTTTTGTAATGTCTTAGTTCCTGTTGTTTTGTAACGACTTAGTTGCTGTTGTTTTGTAATGTCTTAGTTGCTGTTGTTTTGTAATGACTTAGTTGCCGTTGTTTTGTAATGTCTTAGTTGCTGTTGTTTTGTAACGACTTAGTTGCTGTTGTTTTGTAACGACTTAGTTGCTGTTGTTTTGTAATGTCTTAGTTGCTGTTGTTTTGTAATGTCTTAGTTGCTGTTGTTTTGTAATGTCTTAGTTGCTGATGTTTTGTAACGACTTAGTTGCTGTTGTTTTGTAACGACTTAGTTGCTGTTGTTTTGTAATGACTTAGTTGCTGTTGTTTTGTAACGACTTAGTTGCTGTTGTTTTGTAATGTCTTAGTTGCTGTTGTTTTGTAATGTCTTAGTTGCTGTTGTTTTGTAACAACTTAGTTGCTGTTGTTTTGTAACGACTTAGTTGCTGTTGTTTTGTAATGTCTTAGTTGCTGTTGTTTTGTAACGACTTAGTTGCTTTTGTTTTGTAACGACTTAGTTGCTGTTGTTTTGTAATGTCTTAGTTGCTGTTGTTTTGTAACGACTTAGTTGCTGTTGTTTTGTAATGTCTTAGTTGCTGTTGTTTTGTAATGTCTTAGTTGCTGTTGTTTTGTAATGTCTTAGTTGCTGTTGTTTTGTAATGTCTTAGTTGCTGTTGTTTTGTAATGTCTTAGTTGCTGTTGTTTTGTAACGACTTAGTTGCTGTTGTTTTGTAATGTCTTTGTTGCTGTTGTTTTGTAACGACTTAGTTGCCGTTGTTTTGTAACGACTTAGTTGCTGTTGTTTTGTAACGACTTAGTTGCTGTTGTTTTGTAATGTCTTAGTTGCTGTTGTTTTGTAACAACTTAGTTGCTGTTGTTTTGTAACGACTTAGTTGCTGTTGTTTTGTAATGACTTAGTTGCCGTTGTTTTGTAATGTCTTAGTTGCTGTTGTTTTGTAATGTCTTAGTTGCTGTTGATTTGTAACAACTTAGTTGCTGTTGTTTTGTAACGACTTAGTTGCTGTTGTTTTGTAACGACTTAGTTGCTGTTGTTTTGTAACGACTTAGTTGCTGTTGTTTTGTAATGTCTTAGTTGCTGTTGCTTTGTAACGACTTAGTTGCTGTTGTTTTGTAATGTCTTAGTTGCTGTTGTTTTGTAACGACTTAGTTGCTGTTGTTTTGTAACGACTTAGTTGCTGTTGTTTTGTAATGTCTTAGTTGCTGTTGTTTTGTAACGACTTAGTTGCTGTTGTTTTGTAATGTCTTAGTTGCTGTTGTTTTGTAACGACTTAGTTGCTGTTGTTTTGTAACGACTTAGTTGCTGTTGTTTTGTAATGTCTTAGTTGCTGTTGTTTTGTAACGACTTAGTTGCTGTTGTTTTGTAACGACTTAGTTGCTGTTGTTTTGTAATGTTTTAGTTGACGTTGTTTTGTAACGACTTAGTTGCTGTTGTTTTGTAACGACTTAGTTGCTGTTGTTTTGTAATGTCTTAGATGCTGTTGTTTTGTAACGACTTAGTTGCTGTTGTTTTGTAATGTCTTAGTTGCTGTTGATTTGTAACAACTTAGTTGCTGTTGTTTTGTAACGACTTAGTTGCTGTTGTTTTGTAACGACTTAGTTGCTGTTGTTTTGTAACGACTTAGTTGCTGTTGTTTTGTAATGTCTTAGTTGCTGTTGCTTTGTAACGACTTAGTTGCTGTTGTTTTGTAATGTCTTAGTTGCTGTTGTTTTGTAACGACTTAGTTGCTGTTGTTTTGTAACGACTTAGTTGCTGTTGTTTTGTAATGTCTTAGTTGCTGTTGTTTTGTAACGACTTAGTTGCTGTTGTTTTGTAATGTCTTAGTTGCTGTTGTTTTGTAACGACTTAGTTGCTGTTGTTTTGTAACGACTTAGTTGCTGTTGTTTTGTAATGTCTTAGTTGCTGTTGTTTTGTAACGACTTAGTTGCTGTTGTTTTGTAACGACTTAGTTGCTGTTGTTTTGTAATGTTTAAGTTGACGTTGTTTTGTAACGACTTAGTTGCTGTTGTTTTGTAACGACTTAGTTGCTGTTGTTTTGTAATGTCTTAGATGCTGTTGTTTTGTAACGACTTAGTTGCTGTTGTTTTGTAATGTCTTAGTTGCTGTTGTTTTGTAACGACTTAGTTGCTGTTGTTTTGTAACGACTTAGTTGCTGTTGTTTTGTAATGTCTTAGTTGCTGTTGTTTTGTGACGACTTAGTTGCTGTTGTTTTGTAATGTCTTAGTTGCTATTTTTGCACGTCTCGCTCTTCCATTAATATGTTGAAACGTACTGTCAGAGAGTAAATAATTTGGTCAAGAATTTTTCTTTTAGGGTTTTGTCAGATGTTGTGTGTGTGTTTGTGTGTGTGTGTGTGTGTGTGTATTTGTGTGTGTGTGTGTGTGTGTGTGTGTGTGTGTGTGTGTGTGTGTGTGTGTGTGTACTCACCTAGTTGAGGCTGCTGGGGTCGAGTCCGAGCTCCTGGCCCCGCCTCTTCACCGATCGCTACTAGGTCACTCTCCCTGAGCCGTGAGCTTTATCATACCTCTGCTTAAAGCTATGTATGGATCCTGCCTCCACTACATCGCTTCCCAAACTATTCCACTTACTGACTACTCTGTGGCCGAAGAAATACTTCCTAACATTCCTGTGATTCATCTGCGTCTTCAACTTCCAACTGTGTCCCCTTGTTACTGTGTCCAATCTCTGGAACATCCTGTCTTTGTCCACCTTGTCAATTCCTCTCAGTATTTTGTATGTCGTTATCATGTCCCCCCTCTTTGTGTATGTGTGTGTGTGTACTCACCTATTTGTACTCAGCTATTTGTGGTTGCAGGGGTCGAGTCCTAGCTCCTGGCCCCGCCTCTTCACCGGTTGCTACTAGGCCCTCTCTCTCCCCGCTCCATGAGCTTTATCAAACCTCGTCTTAAAACTGTGTATGGTTCCTGCCTCCACTACGTCATTTTCTAGGCTATTCCACTGCCTTACAACTCTATGACTGAAGAAATACTTCCTACTATCTCTCTGACTCATTTGTGTCTTCAACTTCCAATTGTGGCCTCTTGTTTCTGTGTCCCCTCCCTGGAACATCCTGTCTTTGTCCACCTTGTCTATTCCACGCAGTATTTTATATGTCGTTATCATGTCTCCCCTGACCCTCCTGTCCTCCAGTGTGGTCAGGCCGATTTCCCTTAATCTTTCCTCATAGGACATTCCCCTTAGCTCCGGAACTAACCTTGTCGCAAACCTTTGTACTTTCTCTAGTTTCTTGACGTGCTTTATCAAGTGCAGGTTCCAAACAGGTGCTGCATACTCCAGTATGGGCCTGACATACACGGTGTACAGTGTCTTGAATGATTCCTTACTAAGGTATCGGAATGCTGTTCTCAGGTTTGCCAGGCGCCCATATGCTGCAGCAGTTATCTGATTGATGTGTGCTTCCAGAGACATGCTCGGTGTTATACTCACCCCAAGATCTTTCTCCTTGAGTGAGGTTTGCAGTCTTTGGCCACCTAGCCTATACTCTGTCTGTGGTCTTCTGTGCCCCTCCCCCATCTTCATGACTTTGCATTTGGCAGGATTAAATTCGAGAAGCCATTTGCTGGACCAGGTGTCCAGTCTGTCCAGGTCTCTTTGAAGTCCTGCCTGGTCCTCATCAGATTTAATTCTCCTCATTAACTTCACATCATCTGCAAACAGGGACACTTCTGAGTCTAACCCTTCCGTCATGTCGTTCACATATACCAAAAATAGCACTGGTCCTAGGACCGACCCCTGTGGAACCCCGCTCGTCACAGGTGCCCACTGTGATACATCATTACGTACCATGACTCGTTGTTGCCTCCCTGTCAGGTATTCTCTGATCCATTGCAGTGCCCTTCCTGTTATATGCGCCTGATGCTCTAGCTTCTGCACTAATCTCTTGTGAGGAACTGTGTCAAAGGCCTTCTTGCAGTCCAAGAAGATGCAATCAACCCACCCCTCTCTCTCTTGTCTTACTTCTGTTATTTTATCATAAAACTCCAGAAGGTTTGAGACACAGGATTTGCCTTCCGTGAATCCGTGCTGGTTGGCATTTATACTCCTGTTCCGTTCCAGGTGCTCCACCACTCTCCTCCTGATAATCTTCTCCATAATTTTGCATACTATACACGTCAATGACACAGGTCTATAGTTTAGTGCCTCTTTTATGTCTTCTTTTTTAAAAATGGGAACTACATTTGCCGTCTTCCATACCTCAGGTAGTTGCCCAGTTTCCAGGGATGTGTTGAAGATTGTGGTAAGTGGCACGCACAACATATCTGCTCCCTCTCTAAGGACCCACGGGGAGATGTTGTCTGGTCCCATTGCCTTTGAGGTATCGATGTCCCTTAGCAGTTTCTTCACCTCCTCCTCATCTGTATGTATGTCGTCCAACACTTGTTGGTGTATTCCTTGCTGGTGTCCCCGTCTGGTCTGTCCCCCCAGAGTCCTTCCTGTCTCTACTGTAAATACTTCCTTAAATCTCTTGTTTAGCTCCTCACATACCTCTTGATCGTTTCTTGTGAGTTCTCCACCTTCTTTCCTCA
>NC_091313.1:17417615-17453995 GCF_038502225.1 Cherax quadricarinatus
GTGTGTGTGTGTGTGTGTGTGTGTGTGATAATTTGTATGTGGTTGCAGGGGTCGAATCACAGCTCCTGGCCCCGCCTCTTCACTGGTTGCTACTAGGTCCACTCTCTCCCTGCTCCATGAACTTTATCGTACCTCTTCTTAAAGTTATGTATGGTTCCTGAGTATGTGTCTGTCTGTGTGAGTGTGTGTGTGCTAGTTAGTTATCATTTTGTAATAGGCACATGTCAATTAGATGTGTGTGTGTGTGTGTGTGTGTGTGTGTGTGTGTGTGTGTGTGTGTGTGTGTGTGTGTGTGTGTGTGTGTATGTGTGTGTGTGTGTGTGTGTGTGTATGTGTGTGTGTGTGTGTGTTACTAAATTGTAAATTGATTTGTAATTATACAGAATTTTGAATTATTTTCATATTTTAGTTACTTCAGACACATTTAATAATGGTAAACAAATATTTATGAAATCGAAAAATAAATAGTGAAGGCAAGAGAAAAAAAATTAATGAAATTCCTGAGCTTGGAAGAAAAAATGTATTTGTGGTGGTGATAGTGGTGATGGTGAATGTGTGGTGACTGTGGTGATGGTGAATGTGTGGTGACTGTGGTGATGGTGAATGTGTGGTGACTGTGGTGATGGTGAATGTGTGGTGACTGTGGTCATGCGTGTGTGGTAACGGGGTGTGGTGACTGTGGGGCTGGATGTGTTGTGATGGTATGTGGTGATTGTGGTGATAGTGAATGTGTGGTGACTGTGGTGATGGTGAGTGTGTGGCGATGGTAGTGATGGGTGTGTGGTGATGGTAGTGATGCTGAATGTGTAGTGGTGGTAATGGGAGTGATGGGTGTGTGGTGATGGTAGTGATGGTGATTGTGTGGTGATGGTGATGGGTGGGTGTTAATGGTGAGTGTGTGGTGATGGTAGTGATGCTGAATGTGTGGTGGTGGTAATGGGAGTGATGGGTGTGTGGTGATGGTAGTGATGGTGATTGTGTGGTGATGGTGATGGGTGGGTGTTAATGGTGAGTGTGTGGTGATGGTGAGTGTGGTGAATGTGGTGATGCTGTGTGGTAATTGTGATGATGGTGTGTGGTGCGTGTGATGGGTGTATTTTGATGGTGTGTGATGATGGTATGTGTTGATGGTGGTAATGAGTGTGTGTGGTGACTGTGGTGATGAGTGTGTGGTGATGGTCGTGATGAATGTGTGGTGACTGTGCTGATGAGTGTGTGGTGACTGTGGTGGTGTGTGGTGACGGTGGTGATGAGTGTGTGGTGAATGTGATGATGAGTGTGTGGTGATGGTGATAATGAGTGTGTGGTGGCGGTGGTGATGAGTGTGTAATCACGAGTGTCTGGTAGATGCACTCTTCATTCTTAGAACTTGCCATAAGTTATCAGTTTTTATAAGTTCAACTAGAAGTAACAGCAGCAGCAGCTTGGCGGCAGCAGCAGCAGTGCGGTTAGGCAGCAGCAGCAGCAGCGTTACGGCAGCAGCAGAGTTGCAGCGGCAGCAGTAGCAGCGCGTTGCGCAGGTGCAGCAGCGCAGCGGCAGCTGCAGTGCGTGCGCAGCAGCAGCAGCAGCGTTGGCGGCAGCAGTCCGCTGCTGCGGTTGCAGCAGTTAGCAGCCAGCAGCAGCAGTTGCTGCGCAGCAGCAGCAGCGTTGCGGCGTGGGCAGCAGCAGCAGCTGCTTGGCGGCAGCAGCAGCAGCAGTGCGTAGCAGCAGCAGTTGCTTGCAGGCAGCAGCAGCAAGGCAGCGGCAAGCAGCAGCACCGTTGCGGCAACTGCAGCAGCGTTAAGCGCAGCAGCAGCAGCAGCAGCCGTTGCGGCAGCAGCAGCAGCCGCAAGCAGCAGCAGCGCGGCAGCAGCAGCGTTGCGCGCAGCAGCGTTGCTGGCGGCAGCAGCAGCAGCGCGGCAACAGCAGCAGCTGCTGCGGCAGCAGCCGCGTTGCTGCGGCAGCAGCGCGCAGCGCTAGCAGCAGCGCTGCTAGCAGCCGCAGCAGCTGCAGCGTTGCCGCTGCGGCAGCAGCAGCAGCAGCAGCAGCAGCGCTGGAGCAGCAGCAGCTGCGGCAGCAGCAGCAGCAGCGTGCGGCAGCAGCAGAGTGCAGGCGCAGAGCAGCGCTGCGGCAGCGCAGCGCTGGCGGCAGCGGCAGCAGCAGCGCTGCGCAGGCAGCAGCAGCTTGCGGCAGCAGCAGCAGCGTTGCGGCAGCCGCAGCGTTGCAAGCGGCAGCGGCAGCAACAGCAGCGGCAGCAGCAGCAGCGCGCAGGCAGCAGCAGCAGCGTTGGCGGCAGCAGCAGCAGCAGCGGCGGCAGTGCAGCATGCAGGCGGCTGCTGGCAGCAGCAGCAGCGGCAGCAGCGCAGCAGCAGCGTTGCGGCAGTCCGCAGCAGCTGCGGCAGCGGCAGCAGCAGCGTGCCGCGCAGCAGCAGCCGCCGCATAGCAGCAGCAGCAAACAGCGGCAGCAGCGCGTTGCTGCAGCAGCATGGCGGCGTTGCGGCAGCAGCGGGCACCGCAGCAGCAGCGTTGCAGCGGCAGCAGCCAGTGTTGGCGGCAGCAGCAGCAGCTGCTGGCAGCAGCAGCAGTGCAAGTGCTAGCCGGCAGCAGTGCAGCAGTAGCAGCAGCAGTTGGCGCAGAGCAGCAGCAGCAGTTGCAGCAGCAGCAGCAGCAGTTAGCTGCGGCAGTCCGCAGCAGCAGCTGGCAGCAGCAGCAGCAGCGTTGCGGCAGCAGCCAGTTAGCTGCGGAGCTGCAGCAGCTGCTGCGGCAGCAGCAGCGTTGCTGCTGATTAGCCTGACATGCAAGCGGAGCAGCAGCAGCAGCAGCCGTGCAGCAGCAGCAGCCTTGCAGCAGCGCAGCGCAGGGCAGGCAGCAGCAGCAGCAGCACAGCAGCGCAGCTGCAGTGCGCAGCAGCAGCAGCAGCAGCTTGCGCAGCGCAGCAGCTAGCGGCAGCAGCAGCAGTGCGCCGCTGCGGTAGCAGCAGCAGCGCGTGCAGCAGCAGCAGCAGCTGCAGCAGCAGCAGCAGCAGCAGCAGCGTAAGGCAGCAGCTGCAGCTTGCAGCGGCAGCAGCAGCAGCACAGCGCAGCAGCAGCAGTTGCGCGCAGCTGCAGCAGCAGCTGCGCGGCAGCGGCAGCAGCAGTTGTTGCAAGCAGCAGCAGCAGCTTGCTTGGCGGCAGCTGCAGCGCGTGCGGCAGCAGCAGCAGCAGCGTGCGCAGCAGCAGCAGCGCAGTGCAGCAGCCAGCTGCAGCAGCAGCTGCAGCGCCGCAGGCAGCAGCAGTGTTGCGGCAGGCAGCAGCACACCGCGGCAGCAGCAGAGAGCTGCGGAGCAGTACGCAGCAGCAGCAGCAGCAGGCGGCAGCAGCAGCAGCAGCAGCTGCGGCAGCCAGAAGCTTGTGGCGGCAGTAGCAGCAGCAGCGTTGCTGCGGCAGCAGCAGCAGCAGCGTTGGCGCAGCAGCAGCAGCTTGCGGCAGCCTGCAGCAGCTTGCTGCGGCAGCAGCCAGCAGCAGCAAGCGGCAGCAGCAGCAGCTTAATGCGGCAGCTAGCAGCAGCGCAGGCAGCAGCAGCGCTGCTAAGTGACAGCCGAGCAGCTTGCAAGCGGCAGCAGCAGTGCAGCAGCTGTGCAGCAGCAGCAGCAGCGTTACACAGCCGAGCAGCTGCTTGCGGCAGCAGCAGCAGCAGCAGCAGCGGCAGCTGCAGCAGCGCGGCAGCAGCAGCAGCAGCAAGGCGGCAGCCGCAGCAGCTGCTTGCAGCAGCAGCAGCAGCGCGTTGGCGGCAGCAGTACAGCTTGCAAGCGCAGCTGCAGCAGCAGCAGCGGCAGCAGCAGCAGCAGCAGCAGCGGCGGCAGCAGCAGCGTTGGCGGCAGCAGCAGCAGCAGCAGTTGCGGCAGCAGCAGCAGCAGCGCGGCAGCTGCAGTGTTGCCTGTAGCAGCCGTAGCAATGTTGGCGGCAGCAGCAGCAGCAGCAGCAGCCAGCAGCAGCTGCAGCAGCAAGAGCGCAGTAACAGCAGCAGTTGCGCGGCAGCGCAGCAGTAGCTGCAGCAAGCAGCAGCGGCAGCGGCAGCAGCAGCACAGCGGCAGCAGCAGGCAGCGGCGGTGGCAGTAGCAGCAGCGTTGCGGCAGTAGCAGTAGCAGCAACAGTGGCATTAGCTGCAGCAGCAACAGTGGCAGCATTTTGCAGCAGTTAAGTAGCATAGCAGCAACAGTAGCAGCTGAGCGCAGCAGCGCAGCCGCTGGCAGGTGCAGCAGTAGCAGCGCAGGCAGCAGCAGCAGCGCGACACCGCCGCTGCAGCAGCGCAGCAGCAGCAGCAGCAGCAGCAGCAGCAGCAGCTGCGGCGGCAGCAGCAGCAACAGCAGCAAACGCAGCCGCAGCAGCCGCTGCGGCAGCAGCAGCAGCAGCGTGGCGGCAGCAGCAGCAGCACCAGCGACAGCTGCATGTTGCGCTGCGTTATGCAGCAGCAGCGCAGCAGCGTGTAGCAGCAGCATTGCGCAGCGCAGCAGCTTGCGCGCAGCAGCAGCAGCAGCAGCAGCAGCAGCGCGGCAGCGCAGCAGCGCGCGCGGCAGCAGTAGCTATTGCGGCAGCGCAGCAGCAGTTGCTTGCGCAGCGCAGCAGCAGCAGTTGCAGCTGCAGCAGCCGTGTTGCGCGGCGCAGCAGCAGCAGCAGCGCTGCTGCGGCAGCGCAGCGCGCGGCAGCAGCAGCAGCAGCGTTGCTGCGGCAGCAGCAGCAGCGTTGGCGGCAGCAGCAACAGCGGCAGCAGCAGCAGCAGCAGCAGCGCTGCGGCAGCGCAGTGCCGCTGCGGCAGCAGCAGCAGCATGCTGCGGCAGCAGCAGCAGCTGCTGCGGCAGGCGCTGCAGCAGCTGCTGGCAGTAGCAGCAGCAGCAGCGCGGCAGTGCAGCAGCCGTTGCGGCAGCAGCAGCAGCAGCAGCTGCTGGCAGCAGCAGCAGCAGCGGCAGCTGTAGCAACAGTGCGTAGCAGCAGCAGCAGCAGCAGGCAGCTGCAGCAGCAAGAGGCAGCAGAGCAGCAGCAGCAGCAGTTGGCAGCAGCAGCAGCAGTAGCTGCAGCAACAGCAGCTGGCAGCAGCAGCAGCAGCAGCAGTTGGCAGCGTGCAGCAGCAGAGCGTAGCAGCAGCAGCAGTGCAGCAGTAGCAGTGGCAGCTGCAGCAAGGCAGCAGCAGTAGACAGCAGTGGCAGTAGTCAGTGCAGCAAATGGCAGCTCGTAGCAGCACCGTGGCAGGCAGCTTAGTAGCATCAGTGGTAGCAGTAGTAGCAGCAAGCAGCAGCAGCTGCTAGCAGGCAGCAGCCGGCGGCAGTAGTAGGCAGCAGCAGCGTTGCAGCAGCAGCAGCAGCGGCAGCAGCAGCAGCAGCGGCAGGCAGCAGCAGCAGCAGCAGCGGCATTAGCCGCAGCAAACAGCGGCAGCATCAGCGTTGAAGCTGAGCAGCAGCAGCAACAGCGCAGCAGCAGCAGCGTTGCGCGGCAGTAGTTCGCAGCGCAGAGCAGCAGCTGCTAGCAGCAGCAGCAACAGCGCTGCGGCGCCGCAGCGTTGCGGCGCAGCAGCAGCAGCTTGCTGCAGCAGCAGCGCGCCGCGACAGCGCAGTTGCTTGCGCAGCAGCAGCAGCAGCAGCAGCAGCAGCAGCAGCAGCAGCAGCAGCAGCAGCAGCGGCAGCAGCGTGCTGCGCAGCAGCGCGCTGCTGCGGCAGCAGCAGCAGCAGCTGCAGCTGGCGGCAGCTGCGCAGCAGCTGGGCGGCAGGTTGCAGCGTTGCGCGGCAGCAGCACAGCGCGGCAGCCGCAGCGCAGCCGGCGCAGCAGCAGCAGCAGCGGCAGCCGCGTTGCTGCGCAGCAGCAGCGCCGCAGCGCAGCAGCAGCAGCTGTGCGACAGCAGCAGTTGCTGGCGTTGAGCGCAGCAGTAGCAGCGTGCGGCAGCTGCAGCAGCGGGCTTGGCAGCAGCAGCAGTAGTAGTAGTAGTAGTAGTAGTAGTAGTAGTAGTAGTAGTAGTAGTAGTAGTAGTCCTTCAAACTTGTTCTTTACTAAAAACATTCTCAATACAGTCTCCATTTATAAAAAATAAAAAATTATTCTTTCCGGTAAGAAAAGCTTCCCATTCCCTTTCTTTTACTTTGTTACAGCTGATACAACAACAACAACAGTGAGTCAGTAGTCATGTGAACAGTTGCATAGTGGGAACAAAACCTAACTGAACATGCTTTCTTATTCTCAAGTCTGAGCAATTTTCTCATTTTCACTCCACCTTAGAAAAATTTCTCTTCCCCTCCCCCCATCTCCTCCTCCTCCTCCTCCTCCTCCTGCTTCTTCTTCTCCTCCTCCTCCTTCTCCCCTCCTCCTTCTCCTCCTCCTCCATCTCTGTCTCTTTCTCCTTCTCCCAACCGTCCCAGTAAAATACAGATTTATATAAAAGAAGCATTTTACAAATCACAATTACAAATATTCATGTATATTTAAAAAAAAGAGAGTAATCCCTTTAGCCAGTGTTTTTGGTAAGAGGAAAATAACCTTTTACTACACTAACCTAAACTGAATTATCTCTGGTGAATGATCAGCAGCCTCTCTCTCTCTCTCTCTCTCTCTCTCTCTCTCTCTCTCTCTATATATATATATATATATATATATATATATATATATATATATATATATATATATATATATATATATATATATATATATATATATATATATATATATATATATATATATATATATATATATATATATATATATATATATATATATCTATATATATATATATATATATATATATTTTTTTTCAACAAGTCGGTCGTCTCCCACCGAGGCAGGGTGACCCAAATAAGAAAGAAAATCCCCAAAAAGAAAATGCTTTCATCAACATTCAACACTTTCACCACACTCACACATAATCACTGTTTTTGCAGAGGTGCTCAGAATACAACAGTTTAGAAGCATATACGTATAAAGATACACAACATATTCCTCCAAACTGCCAATATCCCAAACCCCTCCTTTAAAGTGCAGGCATTGTACTTTCCATTTCCAGGACTCAAGTCCGACTATATGAAAATAACCGGTTTCCCTGAATCCCTTCACTAAATATTACCCTGCTCACACTCCAACAGATCGTCAGGTCCCAAGTACCATTCGTCTCCATTCACTCCTATCTAACACGCTCACGCACGCTTGCTGGAAGTCCAAGCCCCTTGCCCACAAAACCTCCTTTACCCCCTCTCTCCAACCCTTTCGAGGACGACCCCTACCTCTCCTTCCTTCCCCTATAGATTTATATGCTTTCCATGTCATTCTACTTTGATCCATTCTCTCTAAATGACCAAACCACCTCAACAGCCCCTCTTCTGCCCTCTGACTAATACTTTTATTAACTCCACACCTTTTCCTAATTTCCACACTCCGAATTTTCTGCGTAATATTTACACCACACATTGCCCTTAGACAGGACATCTCCACTGCCTACAACCGTCTCCTCGCTGCTGCATTTACCACCCAAGCTTCACACCCATATAAGAGTGTTGGTACTACTATACTTTCATACATTCCCTTCTGTGCCTCCATAGATAACGTTTTTTGACTCCACATATACCTCAATGCACCACTCACCTTTTTTCCCTCATCAGTTCTATGATTAACCTCATCCTTCATAAATCCATCCTCCGACACGTCAACTCCCAAGTATCTGAAAACATTCACTTCTTCCATACTCCTCCCCTCCAATTTGATATCCAATTTTTCTTTATCTAAATCATTTGATACCCTCATCACCTTACTCTTTTCTATGTTCACTTTCAACTTTCTACCTTTACACACATTCCCAAACTCATCCACTAACCTTTGCAATTTTTCTTTAGAATCTCCCATAAGCACAGTATCATCAGCAAAAAGTAACTGTGTTAATTCCCATTTTGAATTTGATTCCCCATAATTTAATCCCACCCCTCTCCCGAACACCGTAGCATTTACTTCTTTTACAACCCCATCTATAAATATATTAAACAACCATGGTGACATTACACATCCCTGTCTAAGACCTACTTTTACCGGGAAGTATTCTCCCTCTCTTCTACACACCCTAACCTGAGCCTCACTATCCTCATAAAAGCTCTTTACAGCATTTAGTAACTTACCACCTATTCCATATAGTACTTGCAACATCTGCCACATTGCTCCCCTATCCACTATATATATACATATATATATATATATATATATATATATATATATATATATATATATATATATATATATATATATATATATATATATATATATATATATATATATATATGTATATATACTTGGAAGTAGTTAAACTGTAGGTAATTATTCTCAGAAGATAGCATTGATATAGATGACACAGTCTGTTATCTGCCTATCCCACGTGATCTCCTGTGCCTTTGTCCTACAGATAACCATCTTTCAAGTCCGGTGATGAACAAGACACGTGTGCAACACATGGGTTTATTTACCCAGGGGCCGCACATGTGTCTTATTCGTCAACTTGTCGGTATTGTATACCTGCAGTCCAATAATGAATATCAGATGGGATCCCACTAGCTGTGAATACTCTTATATTAAACCAACGTAAATAGAGCTTGACATTGATTCGTAGAGCTCAGAGTTCCTCTGTCTCAAAGATCTGAGCGCTTTTGTTTAAATAGGACGAAGTAGGAAGCTGTGTTCTATCAACTTCCAGCTATCAGCTATGATCCAGTAGCTGCCAGCAAGTAGGCATCTGCTAACTGCCAGTTGTCAGGAAGTAGCTGCTAGTGCCAGCAGCCTGTCGTGCGACACAAAGAGCAAAACCTGTTTTGCTCTTTGCTCTTTGCCTGGCGATAAGCAAAACGTCAGTGACTGACGTTTGGCTTATCGCCAGACATTTCACATTTCCTGATTTTTCAAAAATACCTGTTCTTTAAATTTACGTTAATTTAAGTTGGATTAGGTTAGGTCAAAATAACGTAGAAAAAAGTATGTTTAATTTCATATGAGCAAATTAGAAAAGTACGTCGTGAGACGTCTACCAACAACGTGGATCACTCTCGATGTGAGTCTAGTTGACGTATACCACTCTTGGTATGAGACTGGTTAACGTTTATCACTCTTTGTACGAGTATGGTTGGCATTTATTACTCTTGGTACGAGTATGGTTGACGTATACCACTTTGGTGCGAGTATGGTTGACGTGTGGTGCGAGAATGGGGTGTAGAGAGGTAACAGTCACGATATTACTACAGGGTTGATTATCAAGAGAAAACATATCGTGCATTTAATGTTAACAATGATTGAGCGGATCATTAGAGAGAGCTCAGGAGGAGTAATTATGATCAGCAAACATGTCAGCGTGTGTCGCTATGAAAGATTTCTATCCTCGTCAGCGTGAATTATTCTGAAGAATAAAAGTCGCAGTGACGTAGCTGGAAAAAAATCACAACTAATTCACACAACTAACCCACACAACTAACCCACACAACTAACCCACACAACTAACTCACACAGCTAACCCACACAACTAGCTCACAAAACTAACCCACACAACTAACCCACAAAGCTAACCAATACAGCTAACTCACACATCGGAGAATAAACTAGACAACTAGATAATTGGCGGACAAAAGCGTATTTATGCCCAATTTGTTGGTTATGATTATTTTTTTTAATTTCTATCCATTAAATAAGAGAGTATTTTATGCTTTTATATTTTAACGCGTCATTGTTTTGAGTAATTGTAACCTCTTGAATAATTTGGTGATGAGAATATGATCAATCGTTATCTTTTTTTGGGGGAGGAGGGGGTATTTTTGGATTTTTTCTATTTTAATTTCAGTGTAAAGCGTAGTATTAATAATGCTGGACAAAGACTCGCGAAACTGAATAATTAATATGAATTTCTAGTTTTGGATACGGCGGGGAGAGGGATATATTACTAGTTTTGGAAATTTTGAGAATGGGATTTTTTTTTTTTTTAGTAAGATTTTTGGTTTTTGAACTACAAGTTTAGCACTGTGGTTTTAGAATTTTGCGTTTTAAATGGGTGATAAACTGGAAGGTGAGTTAAATTCTGAGTTTATTGAGGTGTATTGGTATAAATGTATATAAATAGCACAGCTTTATAAAAAAAAATAATGTGGGTGCGTGTAGTTACTTGACCGGAGGAGATCGGGTTATGACCTGACCTGAGGGGGGGGCGGTGACCTTACCGGAGGGGGGGACGCGGGGTGAAGCGTGCACCGAAGCGGTGGGCTAGGTCACGAGAATATCGGTACGACCTACACGCATGTCTATCTATAATAACCCACGACCTTGCCTGGCTGGAACTTCTTGTAGCCCCTGGAGGGACCCACGACCTGACTGTTAAGTTTGTGTGTTGAACCAGTGAAGCAACCGATGATCCGTCACGGCACAATACTCGCTTAACAGGGGGGTGGTTAAGTGTGTTGATTACTAGCAGTCTAACAAGGGAATAGCTGAGAGGTCAGTCATCACATAATTAAGGGCTTTTGAGGTAGTAATGGTTATTGTCGGTGGTGGGTTGGTGCTGGTGGTGGGGTTGGTGCTGGTGGTAGGCTGGCATTGGTGTAGACTCCTACGTATTACAAAATTTGCCTGTCCCTTGGAATTTGCTAAGATGATACAATGTGAAGAAAAGATACTCTTTGTCTTCCCACTCCTCCCCTACCCAGGGCCTCCAGTAGAAATTTTGCAAGGCAGAACAAGAATGCTTTGGAGCCCCTGGGGGCACGCTGAGGCTTCTATCAAAACTGATAATCTGAAGACCAATAAAATTATTGATAAACATTCAAAAATGCTTTATTTCCTACGCAACAAAATGGTCAGAAAATATATATTCTCTCTCTCTCTCTCTCTCTCTCTCTCTCTCTCTCTCTCTCTCTCTCTCTCTCTCTCTCTCTCTCTCTCTCTCTCTCTCTCTCTCTCTCTTTCTCACTATATTAAGTACACGTGTCACAGTTATAGACAAATCCGTAGAATCCATGTAGGTCTTGGAAAATGGGAGGTAATGAGGCTCAATCCAAGGAAGAATAAGGCGAGTCCAGTTACTTGGATCATGAGCCCCTCACAAGCATCACCTCGAGGAGAGATTAATCAACCGCAAAGTTAAATTTGTGAATTAACTGATGGCTCTGACACGATTGAAAAATTATCTGAAACCTCGTTGTAAGAAAGATACATTACAGGTTTAATGTAATAATATATATATATATATATATATATATATATATATATATATATATATATATATATATATATATATATATATATATATATATATATATATATATATATATAAACTCGTAATGCACAGGATAACATTATGTTACGAGGTTGATAAGTTCACTGACTTAGTGATATTAAAGAATTGAAAAAAATAAGTGGCTGATCAGATGTTGATATTGGTCTCAAAATCTTGCTTTTATCATACATAAACCATGACTCATGTAAACTATAATCCTCTTTCACTTATCTTGCTCCTTTCCCTCCTCTTTCTTCCTGTCTTTGTTTTCCTCGTCTTTCTTTGTATTTTCCTCCTATATTTTCCAGAGGTCACTGTGTGTTGCTCAATGCATTATACTGCTGGTGGTATAATGCATGGAGCATTATACCTCCACACACACACACACACACACACACACACACACACACACACACACACACACACACACACACACACAACACATACACTCACACTCCTAATAATAAAAACAGATATACATGTGTGCCAATCTTACTAGTAAATAAACTACCACATATTAAAGGTCAATAATAATCACAAAATAAACTAATATTTATGGATAACATTTACTGATGATGAGAGAAAGATGCAAAGGTCTTCAATCAGAACAGCTTCTGCAGTGCGGAAAACGTTTAGTAAATATCCGTTTTTTGCCTAAACGTTTGTTACGTCTCTTCTTCAATCCGTCCCATCGCGTGAGGCATAAAGATGTAAAAATGTAAAACATGGTAAGCTTTGTAAAATTATTCCGAGAGGAATTTAGGTATGTTGTCCCTAAACACGCTCAAGGGCTGTTTACACTGCCCTAATTAAACTCAAGATGAAATTACATTGTCCTAAATACCCTAAAGATAAGTTGTCATTACTATAACCAAACTCAGTATTAGTTTACTTAATCCTAAAGACAATATTAGCTTACGTTACTCTACACAAGCTCAGTGTTAGTTTACATATATCATAAATACGCTTAAAATAAGTTGAAATTACCCTATACAAGGTCAAGGTTAACTTACATTACCATACACACGATTAAGATAACATCACATTACTCTGAACAAATTCTGTTAGGTTACATTATCTTAAACACGCTGAAGGCTATGTAAACACGCTGAAGACGATGTAAACACGCTGAAGACGATGTAAACACGCTGAAGACGATGTAAACACGCTGAAGACGATGTAAACACGCTGAAGGCGATGTAAACACGCTGAAGACGATGTAAACACGCTGAAGACGATGTAAACACGCTGAAGACGATGTAAACACGCTGAAGACGATGTAAACACGCTGAAGGCGATGTAAACACGCTGAAGACGATGTAAACACGCTGAAGACGATGTAAACACGCTGAAGACGATGTAAACACGCTGAAGACGATGTAAACACGCTGAAGACGATGTAAACACGCTGAAGACGATGTAAACACGCTGAGGCGATGTAAACACGCTGAAGACGATGTAAACACGCTGAAGACGATGTAAACACGCTGAAGGCGATGTAAACACGCTGAAGACGATGTAAACACGCTGAAGGCGATGTAAACACGCTGAAGACGATGTAAACACGCTGAAGGCGATGTAAACACGCTGAAGACGATGTAAACACGCTGAAGGCGATGTAAACACGCTGAAGACGATGTAAACACGCTGAAGACGATGTAAACACGCTGAAGGCGATGTAAACACGCTGAAGACGATGTAAACACGCTGAAGACGATGTAAACACGCTGAAGGCTATGTAAACACGCTGAAGACGATGTAAACACGCTGAAGACGATGTAAACACGCTGAAGACGATGTAAACACGCTGAAGACGATGTAAACACGCTGAAGGCGATGTAAACACGCTGAAGACGATGTAAACACGCTGAAGACGATGTAAACACGCTGAAGGCGATGTAAACACGCTGAAGACGATGTAAACACGCTGAAGGCGATGTAAACACGCTGAAGACGATGTAAACACGCTGAAGGCGATGTAAACACGCTGAAGACGATGTAAACACGCTGAAGACGATGTAAACACGCTGAAGACGATGTAAACACGCTGAAGACGATGTAAACACGCTGAAGGCGATGTAAACACGCTGAAGACGATGTAAACACGCTGAAGGCGATGTAAACACGCTGAAGACGATGTAAACACGCTGAAGGCGATGTAAACACGCTGAAGACGATGTAAACACGCTGAAGGCGATGTAAACACGCTGAAGACGATGTAAACACGCTGAAGGCGATGTAAACACGCTGAAGACGATGTAAACACGCTGAAGACGATGTAAACACGCTGAAGGCGATGTAAACACGCTGAAGACGATGTAAACACGCTGAAGGCGATGTAAACACGCTGAAGACGATGTAAACACGCTGAAGGCGATGTAAACACGCTGAAGACGATGTAAACACGCTGAAGGCGATGTAAACACGCTGAAGACGATGTAAACACGCTGAAGACGATGTAAACACGCTGAAGGCGATGTAAACACGCTGAAGACGATGTAAACACGCTGAAGACGATGTAAACACGCTGAAGGCGATGTAAACACGCTGAAGACGATGTAAACACGCTGAAGGCGATGTAAACACGCTGAAGGCCATGTAAACACGCTGAAGGCGATGTAAACACGCTGAAGACGATGTAAACACGCTGAAGACGATGTAAACACGCTGAAGACGATGTAAACACGCTGAAGGCGATGTAAACACGCTGAAGACGATGTAAACACGCTGAAGACGATGTAAACACGCTGAAGACGATGTAAACACGCTGAAGACGATGTAAACACGCTGAAGGCGATGTAAACACGCTGAAGACGATGTAAACACGCTGAAGGCGATGTAAACACGCTGAAGACGATGTAAACACGCTGAAGGCGATGTAAACACGCTGAAGACGATGTAAACACGCTGAAGGCGATGTAAACACGCTGAAGACGATGTAAACACGCTGAAGACGATGTAAACACGCTGAAGACGATGTAAACACGCTGAAGACGATGTAAACACGCTGAAGGCGATGTAAACACGCTGAAGACGATGTAAACACGCTGAAGACGATGTAAACACGCTGAAGACGATGTAAACACGCTGAAGACGATGTAAACACGCTGAAGACGATGTAAACACGCTGAAGACGATGTAAACACGCTGAAGGCGATGTAAACACGCTGAAGGCGATGTAAACACGCTGAAGACGATGTAAACACGCTGAAGGCGATGTAAACACGCTGAAGGCGATGTAAACACGCTGAAGACTATGTAAACACGCTGAAGGCGATGTAAACACGCTGAAGGCGATGTAAACACGCTGAAGACTATGTAAACACGCTGAAGACGATGTAAACACGCTGAAGACGATGTAAACACGCTGAAGGCGATGTAAACACGCTGAAGACTATGTAAACACGCTGAAGACGATGTAAACACGCTGAAGACGACGTAAACACGCTGAAGGCTAGTTTTGTTGACCCTAAACACGCTCAAGGATCGTTTAATTCGTAGTAAATACACTCATGGTTAAAGTGAAGATGACTGAGCCTTGAAGGAGCCCCGAGGAACACTTTATAAGTTGATATTGCTACTTGAGTTAAGCAAACTTATGCCGGAGATCCAAATATGTTTGTGTTGTGCTGGTAAAGTATAACTTTCGATCTAGACTTATAACGCAACGATAGTTTTTTTTCTTATTGCTCAAATAACCAGAGTATAAATGAAGAGCAAAAAGGCAAGTACCGTGATTGGAACAATACATAAATAACCCTGGTTATTTATCTAGAGAATAAATGCATTGTTGTAGAAACTCAATGAAAATTTGTCTGAATATCCCTAAGTTATTGTAGTTAAATATATGAAACATCAATAATACTACACAGACATTCCTGAGATATGTTGGGTAGTATTAGGCGAAATTATATTACATTAATGTTTGCAATGCTAGGTTGCATTGCTTAGTTAGTTTTGATGCAAAAAATTAAGAATTAATGTCTTCACTTAATTCATAAAATTTTAATTTATCAGTGTATAATTTTTCTGGGGGGGGGAGGAGGGGGGTATTTTTCTCAGTGCTTCACTTAGGTCTGTCTTCATGAGTGATATTCCAGGAAAAAAATGCGCTGACTTTATGAGGATGGAAGATAGGATCAGTAGCACCGGTGCTTATGACACCTTCTGTCTTTACTACATGTCTCCTCCCTAAGCTGGAGCTGTCTTAGGGTTGCTGAAGCACAGGCAGAGATAAATTTCTGTGCTCTTACATCAGATTCAAATCATTTCATGAATATAATAATAATAATAATAATAATAATAATAATAATAATAATAATAATAATAATAATAATAATAATAATAATAATAATAATAATAATCAAGAGGCCATTAAGGCTAATATCCTAAAATACAAAGGCACATTAAGTTTGAAACAGCTTAGAAGTTGCTTTGTCACTTGGATGGACTGAAGCTAGTTATATATAATCGGAGGTGATTCTCAGAAATTTTCGCATGAGAAGCAGTTTTCAAAATTTTCGAATTTCCAGAAAAACGAAAAACAAACTGGGACCTACAAAGGCCAAAATTAATTCAAATGTTTCTCGAAATATGAACCACATATTAAGAAAGTAAATAAGTAAGTGTGTAAGTAATTAGATTTTTGTAAGCTTAATGTACATAACATACAATTTGTTTAGCAATGGCCTTGAGGGCACATAGATGTTATTGGAGAATAGAAGAACATTAAGTTGATTTAACTCAGGATGACCAGATAAAGTCAAACACTGTGACTTATTTCTCATCAGAAGAAAAATTCTCTAATTACTTCAGAAAACCCAGTTTGAATAATAAAATTGTCACATGGTAACTTACACGACCTAACATCACGAAATTGTTACTTCGAGGACAACACATCTGCACTAAAAGTTTAAAGCCGAGTAGAAGATTCATTTTCCAGTTATTGCATAGAATCCACCAATATTGTTCCTCCACAACCTTAACCCCTGACACGTTCCATCCACTTCATGCGATGCGTCAGTCGATGAAGATTAATACTGTTCATAATTGTTATATTTATTCAGAGGAAAGTGCTAAGCCAGCAGGAGTCATATGGTGTATACTCCATATTTGCTCCATCTATGTATCTTTTAAGCCTTTTGTACCATATTACGTAATAAAATATACCTATTGGTGAAATAACAAAAAGATGGAGTGGTAGGGAAAGTGGAATATTCAAATGGCTTCCTTAAGAAATCCAAATATTTTTCCTCGCAGCCTTTTAATCTGCTTCTCAGATTTGCACTAGAGATGGACCTCATCCCATATAAAAAAAAATATAATTATAACAAAATTTGAGAAAATTTTCCTTATCAAAAAATGAAGTGCGCCAGAAATTTTTTATTTGCATTTTTTTTTTTTTTTTTACGTATTGATTTACATTAATTGATTATTGATTTAAGTGTGGATTAATAAGAGTAAAGATAAAGTTGGCTTAAAGCCGGGTCACCATCTAGAGAAGACCCGGGCCGGGACGAGACCCGCGAACCTACAACAATACAAGTTGGCTTAAACCAAAAATTTGTCTTCCCTCACGTTAGTTTAATTTTGATAAATATCGTTTTCGTGATAATATCTCTTATGAGTTAACGAAAATTAAAAATAGATGGATCAATAGCCAAAGGTAATTTAGCTTTAAAAGAGGAAATATCTCTTTCCTCTTATCAAGACATGTTTACGAAGCTACTGGCTGGCCGGTCTGGGGTCACAAGACTCTTCTTTGTTGTCCCATATACATTAAACTACCAGAGTTATTCTCCCTGTCTCTGTCCCTGTCTGTCTGTCTTTCTGTCTGTCTGTCTGTCTCTCTCTCTCTCTCTCTCTCTCTCTCTCTCTCTCTTCTCACTTTTTTTTATTTTCTAAGGTAACATTAGTACTGGATTTTTAGGTGTTTAGCAATTCGTTTTGGAGTTAGTTCAGGGTAAATGCAAATGTGTTTTTTTTCCTAAGTGTGATTTATATCCCGGAGATATTATTTGGCTGGATCTGTCATGCACACAGGCTGGGTCCACACTGCACCCGAGCGGACGCACAGGCACGCACTGCACACGCCACACACACACACACACACACACACACACACACACACACACACACACACACACACACACACACACACACACACACACACACACACACACACACACACACACACACACACACACACACACACACATACACAATTATGGACTATGTGACAACAAAATGCAAGGAGGCAGCGGAGAGGTTTGTTCCCAAGGGAAACAGAAATAATGGGAAGACCAGAAGGAGTCCTTGGTTCACCCAAAGGTGTACGGAGGCAAAACCTAGGTGTACTAGAGAATGGAAAAGGTACAGAAGAGAGAGAACTCAGAAAAATAAAGAGATTAGCCGAAGAGCCAGAAACGAATATGCACAGATAAGAAGGGAGGCTCAGCAACAATATGAAAATGACATGGCATCGAATGTCAAGTCTGACCCGAAGCTGTTGTATAGCCACATCAGGAGGAAAACAACAGCCAAGGACCAGGTAATCAGACTGAGGAAGGGTGATGGGGAGTTCACAAGAAATGACCGAGAGGAGCTCAACACGAGATTTAAAGAAGTATTTACAGTGGAAACCGGTAGGACTCCAGGAAATCAGAACAGGGAGGTACACCGTCAAGTGCTGGCTTAGGTACACATAACCAAGGAGGAGGTGAAGAAGCTGCTATGTGAACTTGACACCTCAAAGGCGGTGGGACCAGACAACATCTCTCTGTGGGTCCTTAGAGAGGGAGCAGGGATGCTGTGTGTGCCAGTAACAAAGATCTTCAATACATCCATTGAAACTGGGCAACTCCCTGAGGTATGGAAGATGGCAAATGTAGTCCCAATTTTTAAAAAAGGAGACAGACATGAGGCATTAAACTACAGACTTGTGTCACTAACGTGTATAGTATGCAAAGTCATGGAGATCGTCAGGAGGAGAGTGGTGGAGCACCTGGAAAGAACAAGTGTATAATCGACAACCAGCACGGTTTCAGGGAAGGAAAATCCTGTGTCACAAACCTACTGGAGTTTTATGACAAGGTGACAGAAGTAAGACAAGAGAGAGAGGCGTGGAAAGACCGCATTTTCTTGGACTGCAAGAAGGCCTTCGACACAGTTCCTCACAAGAGGTTACTGCAAAAGCTAGAGGATCAGGCACACATAACAGGAAAGGCACTGCAATGCATCAGAGAATACCTGACAGGGAGGCACCAACGAGTCATGGTACGTGACGAGGTGTCAGAGTGGGGGCCTGTGACAAGCGGGGTTCCACAGGGGTCAGTCCTAGGACCTTTGCTGTTTTCGGTATATGTGAACGACATAACGGAAGGGATAGACTTAGAAGTGTCCTTGTTTGCAGATGATGTGAAGTTAATGAGGAGAATCAAATCGGTAGAGGATCAGATAGGACTACAAAAAGACCTGGATAGGCTACAAGCCTGGTCCAGCAACTGGCTCCTTGAGTTTAGCCATGCCAAATGCAAAGTCATGAAAATTGGGGAAGGGCAAAGAAGACCGCAGACACAGTATAGTCTCGGTGGCCAAAGACTGCAAACCTCACTCAAGGAAAAAGATCTGGGGGTGAGTATAACACCGAGCACATCTCCTGAGGCGCACATCAATCAGATAACTGCTGCAGCATACGGGCGTCTGGCAAACCTAAGGATGGCGTTCCGATACCTCAGTAAGGAATCGTTCAAAACTCTGTACACCATTTACGTCAGGCGAATACTGGAGTATGCAGCACCAGTTTGGAATCCACACCTGGTCAAGCACGTCAAGAAATTAGTGAAAGTGCAAAGGTTTGCAACAAGACTAGTCCCAGAGCTACGGGGATTGTCCTACGAAAAAAGGTTAAGGGAAATCGGCCTGACGACACTGGAGGACAGGAGGGACAGGGGAGACATGATAACGACATAAAATACTGCGCGGAATAGACAAGGTGGACAAAGACAGGATGTTCCAGAGATGGGACACAGACACTAGAAGTCACAATTGGAAGCTGAAGACTCAGACGAATCAAAGGGATGTTAGGAAGTATTTCTTCAGTCATAGAGTAGTCAGGCAGTGGAATAGCCTGGAAAGTGACGTAGTGGAGGCGGGAACCATACATAGTTTTAAGACGAGGTTTGATAAAGCTCATGGAGCAGGGAGAGAGAGGACCTAGTAGCAATCAGTGAAGAGGCGGGGCCAGGAGCTATGAATCGACCCCTGCAACCACAAATAGGTGAGTACAAATAGGTGAGTACACACACACACACACACACACACACACACACACACACACACACACACATATATATATATATATATATATATATATATATATATATATATATATATATATATATATATATATATATATATATATATATATATATATATATATATATATATATATATATATATATATATATATATATATATATATATAATATATATATATATATATATATATATATATATATATATATATATATATATATATATATATATATATATATATATATATATATATATATATATATATATATATATATATATATACATACAAACAAGGTACTCCCCTTCTCGAAAAGATCCAGAGATTTGCAACAAGATTGGTATGGGAAGTGAGGGACATGGTCAGTAAGGAGATATTTAAGGAACTCGTCTTCAAGCACTAGAATAAAGGAGGACCAAAGAATACAGAAATAAAGAATGAAGAGCAACAGTCATAAGCCAAATTAAGGTTATCCTTTGGTTTTAAAACTAGGATTGAAAAAGTCTGGTAAGCCAGCTGATGCTTAAATAGGAATGCAAAGGATAATTAAGCCCTCTCAGGCTTAATTGCTGATATCCAACACCAGTACGAGTGTGGTTGCTTGACCATTGATACCATGTGTGAGTATGACAGCGGATGCTAAGCGAGGCGTCTTCTTACAAATCCCTGTGTCCTGAGACACTTTCCTTGACGAACAATCTCTTGCCGTTTTTTCCACGAGACTTAGACGACAACTTAAGAAGAAGATAAGTCATAGGGACGTTCGGAGTAGTTTTAGAGTCTTTGAGTAGTGGATAAGTGGACACCGTTAGACGAAAAGGTGATGGGTATTGCATTTAACTTCCGTGATTGTTTTTCACATAAAATATATGTAGTAAAGGCATATTTTTTTCTCTTGTGGGCATATCCACTCATGAAGCGGAAAATATCTCATAACTCGGGTTTTAGGTCAAATAATGTCCCACTCAGTGAAATTACATTAATGGTCTAAAACACCGAGAAACTGAGGAATAAGATATTTGCAACAACTGGGTGTTGCACATGTCTGTTATTCATCATTTAGTGAAGATTTTTGGTCGTCTGCCCAACACCTGCTTCTGGATTACTGCTCCATACAGTTAACAATAAAGTTTTAAATTTATCTCATCTGGAATCTTTTTTTTTCTTTGGTAGAGAATTACATAGAGAATGTGTAGTTGGTAGGTACTACAGCATACCCATGAGCCATAGAATGTGTAGGTGGTAGGCACTGCAGCATACCCATCAGACATAGAATGTGTAGGTGGTAGGCACTGTAGCATACCCATCAGACATAGAATGTGTAGGTGGTAGGCACTGTAGCATACCCATCAAACATAGAATGTGTAGGTGGTAGGCACTGTAGCATACCCATCAGACATAGAATGTGTAGGTGGTAGGCACTGTAGCATACCCATCAGACATAGAATGTGTAGGTGGTAGGCACTGCAGCATACCCATCAGACATAGAATGTGTAGGTGGTAGGCACTGTAGCATACCCATCAGACATAGAATGTGTAGGTGGTAGGCACTGTAGCATACCCATCAGACATAGAATGTGTAGGTGGTAGGCACTGCAGCATACCCATCAGACATAGAATGTGTAGGTGGTAGGCACTGTAGCATACCCATGAGCCATAGAATGTGTAGGTGGTAGGCACTGCAGCATACCCATCAGACATAGAATGTGTAGGTGGTAGGTACTGTAGCATACCCATGAGCCATAGAATGTGTAGGTGGTAGGCACTGCAGCATACCCATCAGACATAGAATGTGTAGGTGGTAGGTACTGTAGCATACCCATGAGCCATAGAATGTGTAGGTGGTAGGCACTGCAGCTTACCCATCAGACATAGAATGTGTAGGTGGTAGACACTGTAGCATACCCATCAGACATAAAATGTGTAGGTGGTAGGCACTGTAGCATACCCATCAAACATATAATGTGTAGGTGGTAGGCACTGTAGCATACCCATCAGACATAAAATGTGTAGGTGGTAGGCACTGTAGCATACCCATCAGACATAGAATGTGTAGCTGGTAGGCACCGTAGCATACCCTTCAGACATGAGTGTCTCAAAACACAAAACAGTGGTCTTTTTTCTTAAGGATGACTGTTTTATAAAGGAGTGCAGAAAAACTTTTGTACGTCATCTCAGGATTGTTATATTTAAAGTTCTACATAACGGCTCGTTAATTAAGCAGCAGAATGCTTCGGTCAAACTGCCGATAAGTAAACAACTCGTAGACACACATATACCTTGTTAGCGGACACTGTCTCAGTAGACACTATTGCACTTAACTCGGTGAGAATTGCATTAGCCTCACATTACCCTAAGCAAGTCTACGAAACGGAGACAAAAAGAGTCATTAACTCCACTAAATCATCATTAACTCCACTTAATCATCATTATCTCTAATATCGTCATGCGTGTCTATGAAAAAAACATAAAAGCGAGAAACACACACACAAAAAAAATCGAATCCTCGAATGATCAGAAAAAATACACACGCCATAATTATATCTAATTATACCGATGCCCAAAAATCTACCTTGGATGCTCATAACGCCGTAATTTCTTCCTAATGTGTTTTTTTTTTCACCAGCATAAAAAAATAGGGTTATGCAATCCGTGGTGGATAAAGCAGCGAGTTTACTGCCGAAGGTAATGAAGAAATATAACAGTGAAGGACAAGCTTTGTTGGGACAGCGTTTTGTTCTGTCCAAAACTTTATCAAGTCATGGACAAAACAGAGACACATTTGCAGTACATTGCGATCCTATATTAACGTTTCGCTTACACAGTGAGCTTTATCACATCACAAACAGATCAGATCTGTTTGTGACTTGAAACCCAGTGTGTGGGCGAGACGTTGTCAGTAACGGAGCGTATTATACTGCATTTTGTACCATTTAATTTATCAAGTCATTGAGATGATAATGCTTTAGCGATACACTCTTATAATAAAAAATCTCTTCTACACCTGTGTCTCTCTTCATAATCTGATGGTAATACACAGAAGTGTTCCTCTCACGCTCTTCTCATATATATCATCGATAACAACAACAAAAATTAAATTAACATCTGTGATGGTTCTTCACTTAAAACTGTCGTCGTGGATGAACACACGAATCAGTGCGAGTAAGTAGACACAGCAGAGTTCGGAGGATCACTAAAACTAGATGTTTCAGTTGCAGGGGATCAATATATTGATCCACTACCTCTACAATATATTTATCTACTGCAGCTGCAAAATATTGACCCACAGCCTTTGCAATAAATTGCTTCTTAGTATCTGTAATATATTGCTTTTTAGAATCTGGAATATATTGATCTCTGCATCTGCAATATATTGCTACACTGCATTTACAGGGCCTAGTCTGGAACCGAGCTGCAGGAACGTTGACCCCTGGAAGAGTCCTTCAGTTATCCTTCAGACAGTATATTACTGCCCTGCATCTGCAGTATATTGCTGCACTGCATCTACAGTATATTATACTGCAGGAATAAATACATATAGAAAATTTTTCAATAATTTATTTCGGCGCCTGAAGCATCGAGTGAAATAACGACAGTGTTCACGGGTGTTGCAGATACTTGTGCATTTCTATATTATATCACGTGCGTGGTTTGTTTCCTTTCACCCTGCATCCCCTGCCTACCACTACCATATCTGCATACTCATAAACTCCATGTCAAGTCTGTGAGACCGGAAACTGACACGGCTGGATCCAATCACCATAAATGGCAGCAAAAGACGAATACCAGCACCCGTGATGGTCTCATCAACTACGCTCAAATTCTAATAACTCAGGTTGCTAGACGTGCATTACTGGCGACTATGAATGCAGGGAGCAATTTTGTGGTGTACCGTGTAGTTAGAGCGGTTCAGATTCGTGGTTGTTCCCCGGATGATTGTTCACTTTGGGACATTTCTTTTCTCAAGACTTCAGGAATTTATGATATGGAGTTAGTGTGTTCCGTCATGATGTCTTGGGTGAGGTTCCGAGCACCAGAACTATTTTGTTCGTCCTTTGTCTCTTTAAATCGAGTGAAATCGTATACCATATTTCTCTCAGTGATTGCCTTCTCACCCCCCCTCCTCCCGCTTCACCACGTGTCCACATGCAGTAACATTGCTCTCTAGAATTACATTCCGAGTGAAATTAGAGTTTTCATCGGTAAAGGAGTCACGTGTATTTTTTTCCCCTGTCATGATAAATGTTCTCAACATAAATGTTGGTTTGTAAGTTCACAGTTACGTATCCCCGATCCAATAGGATATTTATTTAGCTCGGTCTTGTTTATTCTTTATCGCTATTTAGAATGTATCTTAATAATGAGTTTTATCTTACAACGCTTGCATATGTTCATGAACTAAATCTTATTATAGATATTGGGCAGTGTAGCCTTCCTGTGGTTGTTCGCCTGCAAATTATCTGTTAGTTGCGAACTGTTACAATATTTCTCGACAAATATTTTTCACTAAAACGACTAGTTACTTTGTTGTGATGGCAGTTTTAACAGTACAAGCCAGAGGGGGGGGGAAGCAGGAAAAGAGTTTTTTTGTTGTTGTTGTTGTTGTTCGTTGTTTCTATCCTGACCGCAGATGTTAATACAAAAACTAAAGTTGCAGAAAGATATTTGATTTTTCTTAACCTATAAACTTTGTAAATTACCAGAAAGTGTTTTGGTGTCAGCTTTTTTTTTTTCAGTGTAATTACGTTGAAAGAGCCGTCACCTTCTTTTCCTCCTCCTCTTCGCTGTTAGACACTCCGGTCACGGTGACAGTCATGTACTGTAAGAAGTAGAACCAAAATTTTGCAATGCACCAGAATTTCTGCTCTGGTCCTTTTACCTGATTATTTTAGACTTAAGATTCTCACTATACGTCTGATACCATTGTGGATATGTGAAGAAACTATCTGAATGGGTTTCTCAAGAAATATTATGTGCCAAAAAAAAAAAAGTCTACTGGTATGAACGAAAGATTTCAGCAATGTACAAAGGCTTTTGATGGATGTTTGCGGGTAAAGAGAGGCGTGTGTCCCATAATTGCTAAAAATTAAAGTCTCAGGTATCGTTGGTAATCTTTTCTAATCCTTCTTCCCATTCTTTAAAGACGACCTGTCCATGCAATACCTCTCATACCTTTCCTGGGGAGGGGTACAAATAGGTTACAAAGCGTGTTATTAAGGAAGATAAGAGCGCAGAGTCACAGGTGAACTACCGTGCATTAAGATTGAACATAACTAGGTCAACTGTTCGTTCGTTGTCTATTGTTCTTATGTTGTGTGCAGTTTCATGTGAGCGGTATGTTGTATATAATTTATCAACTGTAGTTCGTTGTGTGCAACTCATTGTCAGCAGACTTTTGTATGGAGGTCGTTGTGTGCATCTTATTGTCAGCAGTGCTTTGTATGCAGGTCGTTGTGTGCAACAGTTTGTTTTGCGCAGCACGATGTGGATGGGGGCACCGTGTGTCATTGAGACCCCGTGCGTCTGGACACTGTCCACTCATCATCACCCAACACAATTTATTACTGCTGTTAAATCAGGGGACGACGTTAGGCACCTTGCTATACAGCGGTGTGTCATAAACCCCAAGTGGCACGAAACTTTCTTAAATAACAGACAAGCTCTTATTTAAGGGCAACTCTTTTCACTCGTTACGTGCAGTTTTGTACAAGGATGATTCCACGATACTGGTGAAGAGCTCTTGATCCAAGGCATTGACGTTTCCCTTCCACTCCTCTGATCGAAGCTAATTAAATCAGAACCTCTATTCACTGTATGACTCTTACGGGTTTAGTATTTCTTCATAAATATATAAAATAATTCATAATTTTCACGGGTGAAGAAGGAAAAGATATCTTTATATCTTCACAGGATATTTACTGAAGAGTAAATCAAGAATTTGAAGATATGAAGATAGCTCAAGCTTTCCCATCTTTTAAAGTTTTAATTCTTCAAGCTAAACTACCTTCTCGTAGGTTAGGTTTGGTAAGATTTCCTTTAGAAACAGGACAACTGTTTCCTGATGCGGGTCTTAGCCATATGACGACCCACCGTTGAAGGTTTTGGTTATCTGACAGAGGCCTTTTGCTGGCTTACCGCTCCACCCCTTTTAAAAATTAAGATTATAAATTATTAATATGTATATATATATATATATATATATATATATATATATATATATATATATATATATATATATATATATATATATTATATATATATATATATACATATATATATATATATATACATATATATATATATATATATATATATATATATATATATATATATATATATATATATATATATATATATATATATATATATATATATATATACAGTGGACCCCCGAGTTTCGGCAGCCTCGACTTTCGTGAAATTCGACCTTCGGCTAGTTTTTTTTTTTTTTGTAAAAATTTGGCCTCGAGTTTTGTGAAAAGACTCGTGTTTCGGCGACCGTTTGGTACCTGTCTGCCCGACACCACGCACACCAAGCCAGTCTCCCACGCCATTCATGCTCAGTGTGCCATTGTTTACCAACATGTAACCATCACCCCGTGGGTTCATACAATACATTTCATAATAATCCATTGTTTTTTGTGCTTGCAACTGCTAAATAAGTCATCATGGACCCAAGGAAAGCTAGTGCAAGCCTTTTGGTAAATAAAGTGAGTGACGGGGATGTGGATGAGTTGATGGAGAACCACATGGAAGAGCTAACCACTGACGAACTGCAAAAGCTTCAACTGGAACAGCATCAGACCACAGCCAAGGAACTTGCTTCAGAGGAGGAGGTGCCTTCTTCAGTGATTAAGGACATGTGTGGAATGTGGAATGAGTTGCAAAGTTTTGTTGAAAAGTATCACCCTGACCAAGCTGAAACAAGCCATATCTGCAACATGTACAATGACAGTGTTGTGTCCCACTTCAGGGAAATCTTAAAGAAACGCCAGAAAAAGACCTCTCTGGACAGATATTTTGTGTGACAGGGGTCCAGTGACTCTCAAGTTGTTCCCAGTGGCATTAAAAGAAGGGAAGTAACCCCAGATAAAGACTTGCTACCTAAAGTCCTAATGGAAGGAGATTCTCCTTCCAAACAATAGTGTACACCTTCCTCCTGTCCCCTCCTCCCGTCTTCCATCCATGAAGAAGACTTCAGCAAAGGTAAATGTAATGTTATTATTATTTTTTTAAATGTATGTACTTGATTTCTGATTGTTTTCATTATGTAAATCTTTATTTAATTTGAAAAAAATATTTTATTTTAATATTTTTTGGGTGTCTGGAATGGATTAATTTTATTTCCATTATTTCTTTTGGGAAAACTGGTTTCGAGTTTCGTGAATTTCGACATTCGGCGGGCTCTCTGGAACGGATTAATAATATATACTATATATATATATATATATATATATATATATATATATATATATATATATATATATATCTATATAGAGATATATATATATATATATATATAGGTAGTAGGTTGGTAGACAGCAACCGCCCAGGGAGGTACTATCGTCCTGCCAAGTGAGTGTAAAACGGAATCCTGTAATTGTTTTACATGATGGTAGGATTGCTGGTGTCTTTTTTCTGTTTCTTAAACATGTAAGATTTTAGGTACGTCTTGCTACTTCTACTTACACTTAGGTCACACTACACATACATGTACAAGCATATATATACACACCTCTCTGGGTTTTCTTCTATTTTCTTTCTAGTTCTTGTTCTTGTTTATTTCCTCTTATCTCCATGGAGAAGTGGAACAGAATTCTTCCTCCATAAGCCATGCGTGTTGTAAGAGGCGACTAAAATGCCGGAAGCAAGGGGCTAGTAACCCCTTCTCCTGTATAAATTACTAAATTTAAAAAGAGAAACTTTCGTTTTTCTTTTTGGGCCACCCTGCCTCGGTGGGATACTGCCGGTTTGTTGAAAGAAGAAATATATATATATATATATATATATATATATATATATATATATATATATATATATATATATATATATATATACATATATATATATATATATATATATATATATATATATTATATATATATATATATATATATATATATATATATATATATATGGAGAGTTTATCTGGAGAGAGTTCCGGGGGTCAACGCCCACGCGGCCCGGTCTGTGACCAGGCCTCCTTAGGTCAGTGTCCCAGGATGCGACCCACACCAGTCGACTAACACCCAGGTACCCATTTTACTGATGGGGAACATAGACAACAGGTGGAAAGAAACACGTCCAATGTTTCTACTCTGGCTGGGAATCGAACCCAGGCCCTCACCGTGTGAAGCGAGAGCGTTAACCACCAGGCGTGCCGAATATGTAAAACTGGTCAGTTAGCGAGAACTCATTTAAAATTAAGTCCTTTCTAAAATTTTCTCTTATACGTTTAAAGATATATTTTTTTCATTAATGCTAATGTAAAAATTTTTAATTTTGCTCCTAACGAATCTTAGAAACTTACCTAACATTATTATAACAAGAACAATTTATTTTAGCCTAACCCAATTAAATATACTTTAGATTTGTTTACAATAATTTAATACTAAACAAACACACTGAAATATATTTTCTTCGTTAGGTTCAGAATGATTTTGGCGAAATTATTGCTTACACAAATTTTCGCTTGTCTTATATGGCAAGATGAGCGTTTTTGTTTAAGCCAAGATCGCAAGTTCTACCTATTCGGCACGACACACACACACACACACACACACACACACACACACATATATATATATATATATATATATATATATATATATATATATATATATATATATATATATATATATATATATATATATATATATATTTATATATATATATATATATATATATATGTACATATATATAGATATATATATCTATATATATATATATATCTCTATATATATATATGTATATGTGTGTGTGTGTGTGTGTGTGTGTGTGTGTGTGTGTGTGTGTGTGTGTGTGTGTGTGTGTGTGTGTATTAACACACTGGCCTTCTACCCTTGTGGTGTTATACTCAGTTTCTTAGAAAATGAGGTACTTGTGTGTGCTGTGTTTCAGGAATGGTGTCAGGTATTTGTCTTTATATTGCGTTTTAAACACGTTACAAGCAAATAAACCTCGCCTGAGCGAAATTTCTCGCTTCTTCTATGCTCATGCTACGCGTCCCAGTATGGTATTGCAGTTATTCAGGGACCGAGGTAAAGACTACTCAGCTACGTCGACTCCTCATTGGATAAAACCTTATTACTCGTTATCAACCACCTAACTAGCTCAACGTTCTACCTGGACATTCATAGAAAAACCCTAAATCCGCTAGAGTCATACAGCTTCTGGGGAATGTGAGGTAACAAATTTTGATCCGGTGAAGAAAATGGGAACACCAGTTCATCGGATTATGAACCCTTTACCAGCACGAAGGATCCTAGCTCAGTAACTTATGTGGTATCTCATTGGTGAATCAACAGATGATCTACAAAATGATAAAAGTACTTGGATACCTCTCCAGTTTACTGCATCCGGTCATCACTTAGGATGCGACCCACAACCCCTGACCAGCAGCTACACACATCTCTCGGCCATCACCTGGATAGCTCCTTTTACGGGTATTTTTTTTCTTGACGGATGGAACGTTGAGGCCAGAACGACACAGAGACCGAAAGACAGGCCAAAACGGCAGACAGAATTCTATAAAGATCAAAAGAATAGCTGCAACAGTAGACCTGCTGTCTTCTTTCAGTCTTCAAGACTGAAAGAAGAAATTAAACAGTAGGATAAAAAAAAGTCATAAAGAGCGGAAGAAGAGACAGAATGGTGGAAATAATAATAAGCAGAACAAAATTCAACAGTCTACACTTAAAAACAGGGGTGCTGTTTACCATGCAGTTTCTGGACTAGAGTGAGGCACCTAGATAGGTACTTACGAGTTCTCCTGGTGCCCAGCCAGTGCTTGGTGACAGCTGCTTTGAGCTTCGTCACCGGGAAGTTGGTTGCCATGTTTTTTCCTTCGTGCTGGTGGGTCACGAAGTCGTATTTGATGACAAGAGTCGGCAAACGGTGCCGTGAGTCGGGTATCGGCCCCAAGAGTCGAATAATAGCTCCAAGAGTCAGGAACAGATGCACGTCTTCGATGTTTGGTACACATAAACAGTGCAGGAGTTAACAAACTGTTTATCTAGGCACAGCTATGACCACAGAGATAGGAAGATGTACGCCTGGTTTGGATTTGGTGTACAGTTGAGTACTGGTGCACACATCGGTACAGCTGTACACACAGCCGGGTTCTGCTGCACACAGTTACTGGTGGTATTCAAGTCCATGCGTCACTACACACGGAAAAAATTATACAGTGGAACATAAATTCTGATTATTATGTCAACATTCCATCACCACTGCAACACTTACACACACACACGTATGCACACACACACGTATGCACACACACACACGTATGCACATACACACACACACACAGACACACACACACACACACACACACACACACACACACACACACACACACACACACACACACACACACACACACACACAATTTACTGGCACACGTGCGTGAAGGTAGGGGAGGCTCTCGTGGCACATGAGTTATCAACCTGTTAATCCTGGTTAACATGTCAAGACGAGTTTAAGCATGCCAAGCCCTGCCCTCCGTGGCTCTTCCGGACAAGGGACGAATCTACGACATGCGTGACTCCAAGAAGGGGAATCAGTGTCACGGACGTTCAGGAAATTCCCCTCTGCTTAATTAGGAAGCCCCAATTTGTTCTGATTCCGGGCACCTGCTGTGATAACCGATCTAAACCTCGGGATAATTATCGTAGTGATCAGACAAGTTATTGACCTGATTCTTCGTTGTGTGAACGTTTAGGCGTTGTTGTGCTAATCACACGACCCAACATTTGCTTGATTGTCTGTCACTATCCAGGAATCAGCTTTTTGCTCTCCATCAGGATTGCAATAGATTAGCCCTTCATTTCCTTTCTGTGATCACACTATTCTCAGTTCATCTCTTTTAGTCACATTTTCGCCTATTCTTTTAACATTTTTTTTATATTCCTCTCTGACATTGCCCATTTATTTCTTGTCTCAATATTCAAGAGCTATACCATTATCCAATTTTTTTTTTACTCATCTCTTCTGCTCCTCATTATTTAACCATTCTGCATCCACATAGCTTATTAATAAGTTTCTGTGATAGCTTATCCTCAGCATCTTTTGTCAGTACACTATTTAAAATAGATAAGCTGTTATCTCAAAGCTGTCATGGGTTCCAATTATACACTATACAAGGTAAACCCTCGTGTCTACCGTGAGTTCCAGTCTGAAAACACAGGTATTCCAGAAAAAATATCGAGTCCGCCATCGGTACAAGTCAAGCAATATACTCTGCAAGCCGGAATCTCGATGCTAGCTTGGGCTCTAGTTATTTGGCACACACTGTGCACGATCATACTTATAGACTTGTGTAGATCATATAATACTGACTTCATGAAACCCCACATTCGGGTCGTTTTCCACTATGTAGAATGCTTTAGCACACATGAACATGATAAGCGAACCTTACCAACAATATTCGCCGAATAAGCTTCAAGTAAACATATGACTGGGAGACTTCATACAACACAGTCTTTACAACATGTAGTCAATATCATGAGATCGTCACAGAGTTGATATTGCGCGAGCAATATCACTTCATATTAAAGCTCTGATTTTTTTAAACGATCATATTTTACTGCCATTATACAAAGATAATTGGCAAACGTGCCAAGTCGAGGCTGTTACAACAGTCAGGCATATAACTGAAAGCGCCTACAGCGGAAAACTTTTGAGATCATATCTTACGGATGTTAGGTTCACTCACAGGTTGAGTGGCACTGACCAATACTGTTTTTTTATAGCTGCATGTTCACTCACATGTTAGGTGGCGCCTCACAATACTGCATCCATAGCGGCGTGATGAGGCAGTTTTAGTAGCACTGCCCACTGCTCTTTAGTAGTGGCACTTCCGACTACTGTCTTTATGGTGTAACATTTACCTAGTGCTCTCTTTATTGTGGTATGATCACTCACGGGTTTCTAGTGACTCTACCTGTTACAGTCTGCATAGTATCTTTAGTCACCGAACGCATGGCTGTGCCAATTAAAAAATTAATTCTATGCTGCTAGATCTGAGCACTCTTACCTGAGCCAGGAGGCGAGAGGGAGGCTGAGGTGTGGTGAGGGGAGTGAGCGATGGTAGCGACTTCGAAAAATACTCGTCTGGTAATAATGAATGTTAGAGAACTGGTGGAATAAAATATAAGACAAATCTATGTGACTAGCAATGTTTTCAGAGATCACTGGGGCAAAACTGATCGTTGACGGGAATGACTGAATGTGGATTTTTCTTGCTAAGTGAAACGCTAAACCAGTGTTCACAGAGTAGCACAAGACAGATATATTACTGATTTGAACTCACTAATTTGCAAGACTGAGAAAAAGACAAACGAGGTCGTCGCTAGGTGGGTGAGGATTAAAGGAGCGACAACTTGTGCAGTGTGTGGGTGAAGGAAGAAGAGTGAGGGCGGCCGCTCCAGACAGTTACCATTATGCACAGTCATTTACGACTCTAGTCACGCCACTTTGTCTTCCGGTTTTCTGTCTACGTGGAAAGAGTATACAGTACTGTATGTGTGTATGTGTGTGTGTGTGTGTGAGGGCAAAGAGTATTTGGGTGGTGACAGCAATTATAATATATGAATATAAGACAGAGGTGATTATGTGATACTTAGTATTAGTGTTTGGTGAAAAGACTAGCAGGGAAAGTGACCTGCAGGTGGAGCCAGGCATAACTAGTGTGACTCAAGAGAGTTACAAAGAGACCACATTTTGCGTTATTAATCTCACCCTCTGCCTCCGCTACCGCTTCATTCAGATAAATCAATTTTCTGACCGCCCTGAATCTGAAGAAATATTGCCTGACGTTGCTGTGGCTCATTCGAATCCTTTACTACCCTCTGTGCCCTATTGTTAAAGTTTCCTGCCTCCTGATCAGTCTTCTCCTTTCCTCCTTCTCAGGTCCTCTGAGTATTTTCTACATCGTAAATATGTCTCGTCTCTGTGTATGTGTATATAAAACAAAAAATAGTGGCCAATTTAAATGGTCACTATTTTTTGGCTTAGTCGAGTCCTCTTGGGATTTCTTTCACATCTGCGCCAATACACACGCCACAGTGACTCCAGTTCTTCGAGAGGACGCGAATGTAGAAGTCTCTAACACATTCGTGCAGAATACGCTGATGTAAAGTGGAGTTCCATTAACCGGGATATGTAAAAATAAATACTTTGTATATTTTAGCTCTTTAACATCCACATTGCAAGTACTGAGTTTGCCTCTTCCACTGTATCCCATTAAGCTTGAAGAGTTGAGGGTTGAGCAGTTGTGTTAGATATCCTCCTTGTTCTCTGGGATTATCCTATATAATCACGCGGAAGAACGAGGTAATCAGGTTTGATCCTTGGACAAGAAGGGTAGCTATAGTTCCTGGAATCAAGAGTCATTCACCAACTTAAAGGCACCTTCCTTGAAGGGTCGAGCACTATGACAAGCTAGCAGGCACTGGGTGAGACTGGCGTGAAAATACTTCCTCTTTGGACACGTCTTCCCTGACACACCAATTTAGCCAGCCAGCGTGTAATCAGAGAACAGCCACGCTACAAATCATACTAATTTATGCAAATTATAAATATTCTTTGTTTAAGAGACTGAAACAGGACAAGTTGGCTTCAGAGAAGACTAACTCATGCTAACACAGTTCAACACTGAAGCGCAAATTAATTTTTCTTGTGAATTTTAACTGAGCCACACGGGGGTCCCGAAACATGGAGAGCCAAAATGATGGATGTGGTACTAAGAAACCTCATGCATCAACATTTTAGAAACACTACCAGAGAGAGAAGGGAGGATGAACTAACTAGACTGGGCCTCATGTTCACCCTGAGTAGCTCGGACATTGAGGATATCACATACGAAAGGCCCCTTGGAGCTAGTGACCACGTGGTTCTGAGATTTGCATACATAGTTGAGTTACAAGTGGAGAGGGTAACAGGAGTAGAATAGGAAAAGCCAAACTATAAAAGGGGGGACTACACAGGTATGAGGAACTTCCTTCAGGAGGTTCAGTGGGACAGAGTATTGATAGGAAAGTCAGTAAACGAAATGATGGAATACGTAACAATAAAATGTAAGGAGGCAGAGGAAAGGTTTGTTCTCAAGGGCAACAGAAATAATGGGAAGACCAGAACGAGCCCTTGGTTTACCCGAAGGTGTAGGGAGGCAAAAACTAAGTGCACTAGAGACTGGAAAAAGTACAGAAGGCAAAGGACCCA
The DNA here is from genome assembly GCF_038502225.1 of Cherax quadricarinatus. Taxonomy (NCBI): domain Eukaryota; kingdom Metazoa; phylum Arthropoda; class Malacostraca; order Decapoda; family Parastacidae; genus Cherax; species Cherax quadricarinatus. The sequence goes on from NC_091313.1 coordinate 17,451,599, forward strand.
GGAAAATAAAGAGATTAGTGGAAGAGCCAGAAATGAGTATGCACAGGTAAGGCCCAACAACAGTACGAAAACAACATAGCATCGAAAGTCAAGTCTGACCCGAAGCTGTTGTATAGCCTCATCAGGAGGAAGATAACAGTCAAAGACCAGGTAATCAGGCTGAGGAAAGAAGGTGGGGAGCTCACAAGAAACGATCAAGAAGTATGTGAGGAGCTCAACACGAGATTTAAGAAAGTATTTACAGTGGAGACAGGAAGGTCTCTGGGAAGACAGAACAGAGGGGTACACCAACAAGGGATATACCAACAAGTGTTGGATGAAATACACACAACCGAGGAGGAGATGAAGAGGCTGCTAAGTGACCTTGATACTACAAAGGCGGTGGGACCGGACAATATCTCTCCGTGGGTCCTCAGACAGGGAGCAGAGACACTGTATGTGCCACCATCCAAAATTTTCAACACTTCCCTTGAAACTGGGCAACTACCTGAGGTATGAAAAACGGCAAATGTTGTCCCCATTTTTAAGAAAGAAGACAGAAATGTGGCAGTAAACTATAGACCAGTGTCAATGATGTGTATAGTATGCAAAGTCATGGAGAAGATTATTAGGAGGAAAGTGGTGGAGGACCTGGAACGGAACAAGATATAAACGACAACCAGAACAGATTCATGGAAGGAAATCCTGTGTCACAAACCTACTGGAGTTTTATGACAAGGTAACTGAAGTAAGACACGAGAGAGAGAGGTGGGTTGATTGCATTTTCTTGGACTGCCAGAAAGCCTTCGACACAATTACGCACAAGAGATTACTGCAGAAGCTAGAGGATCAGGCACGTATAACAGGAAGGGTACTGCAATGGATCAGAGAATACCTGACAGGGAGGTAACAACGAGTCATGGTACGGGATGAGGTATCACAGTGGGCGTCTGTGACGAGTGGGGTCCTACAAGAGTCGGTCCTAGGACCAGTGCTATTTTTGGTATATGTGAATAACATGACGGAAGGTATAGACTCAGAAGTGTCCCTGCTCGCAAACGATGTGAAGTTAATGAGAAGAATGAAATCAGATGGCTTAGGCAAGACTACAAAGAGACCTGGACAGGCTGGACGCGTGGTCCAGCAACTGGCTCCTCGAATTTAACACCGCCAAATGCAAAATCATGAAGATCAGGGAAGGGCAAAGAAGACTGCAGACAGAATATAGGCTAGGTGACCAAAGACTGCAAACCTCACTCAAGGAGAAAGATCTTGGAGTGAGTATAATACCGAGCACTTCTCCTGAAGCACACATGAACCAGATAACTGCTGCAGCATATGGGCGCCTTGGAAACCTGAGAGTAGCGTTCCGATACCTCAGTAAGGAATCGTTCAAGACTCTGTACACCTTGTACGTCAGGGCCATACTGGAGTATGCAGCACCAGTTTGGAGCCCACATCTGGTCAAGCTCGTCAAGAAATTAGAGAAAGTGCAATGGTTTACAACAAGGCTAATTCCAGAGCTAAAGGGAATGTCCTACTAAGAAAGGTCAAGGGAAATCGGCATGACGACACTGGAGGACAGGAGGGTTAGGGATGACATGATAACGACATAAAAAATACTGCAAGGAATAGATAAGGTGGATAAAGACAGGATGCTCCAGAGATGGTACACAGAAACAAGAGGTCACAGTTGGAAATTGAAGACTCAGATGAGTCACAATGATGTTAGGAAGTATTTCTTTAGTCATAGAGGTGTCAGGAAGTGGAACACTCTGGCAAGTGATGTAGTGGAGGCAAGAACCATACACAGTTTTAAGATGAGGTATGATAAAGCTCATGGAGCAGGGAGAGAGAGAACCTCGTAGCGGTCAGTGAAGAGGCAGGGCCAGGAGCTGAGTCTCGACCCCTGCAACCACAAACAGTTAAGTACAAATGGGCGAGTACAGATAACACACACACACACACACACAAACACACAAAATAAACACAGACAGATCAAAGTTAACAGTAAATCTGTCACATATAATAACTTACAATTTCCGCATCATAACACAGCAGGATTGAGTTACCAACGGAGATACATGTATATCTTTCCCCTTCAAAGGTAAGGTACCTTGATGCTGGATGAAGGGCTCTTGATACCCGTATAAAACACCACCTCGTTTCCTCCTATTTTATGCATCAGATAAATTTCCTTGCGCAGGATCGTCGCCAAGTCGTCATACTTACAGTTATAAGTCAAACATTAATCATAATTATCACTGCTGTCAGCCTGAGTTTTAGAGATTACAGAATGAAAAGAAATCTACGTATAAAAAAAATGCCTCATAATTTTGGGGAAAATTGTGACGTTTATGGTCGTAAATTTCCTCGTTGTTGTTGGATGAATCATAGTCTTTATCGAACTTGTTTATC
>NC_091313.1:17461595-17529095 GCF_038502225.1 Cherax quadricarinatus
GTATGTTTATACAGCGGCACACGCACGTGCATTCCCAGGGGTATTAACAGCTTTACGAACACCTTGGGTATAAATTTTTGTACCATATGTTTATTGTTCGCTGAACAAAAGTGTATTTGTTAGTCCTTCCCTGGCAGGTGAGTGCCGTCAGCTGCATGAATAATTATTTACACTCCAAGGTGAGCGCTGATAGCTGTAGATAGTTTAATGTGAGTTTAGATAGACAGACACATAAACACACACACACACACACACACTCACACACACACACACACACACACACACACACACACACACACACACACACACACACACACACACACACACACACACACACACACACACACACACACACACACAAACACGCACAAACACACACACACACAAACACACATACACACACACACATGGAGGCAGTGGTAGTGGAGGCAGAAATCATACATAGTTTTAAGACGAGGTATGATAAAGCTCATGGAGCAGGAAGAGGGAGGACCCAGTAGCTGTCAGTGAAGAGGCAGGGCCAGGAACTGAGTCTCGACTCCTGCAACCACAATTAGGTGAGTACACACACACACACACACACACACACACACACACACACACACACACACACACACACACACACACACAAATTGCGCTACTAACATCACTCACCATATTCATACCAAACAACGCCTTAACATTTGCTAGTTGACAAGTCATGCAAAATGCATTTCCGTTATGGCTTCTGCTGCTATCAAAACTGCGGTGTTTCAAAAATCAGTTTATTTCTTAAACTAACATCTTTTACACTTAAAGAAGAGAAAGTTACAATACCGTGACTGGAACAATGTGCGGGTTATTTATATTTTACTTCTGACTTTTTTATCGTTACGTGTCACACTGTAAATCCATCTCTAGAGTTACGGTCTTATTTATGACTTGAATCTTCTTGCGCGAACACCTTCAGCGACACTTTTCACACTAAGTAGCTTCAAGTACCGACATTAACAGTGAACACGATCCTGTAAAACCTGTCTATAGCGAATTCGCGGCGGGGCCCAGAGCTGGGATTCGACCCAGTTTAGGGAGGCACAAGGCGGAGTGTTCACTGGAGTAGCTCGTGGCGGAGAAGAAAAAGGGATCACCGTGGAGGTATGCTCGGGACCGAAGCCTGGGTGGGACTGCAAGACCTACCTCCCCTTCCCTGCCTCACTCAACACGTGTTCCAGTTGCCACAGTCTCTTCTTATTCTAAACTCCCTCTTCGCTCGATTCACTGAGATAACATTTCGCCTCCACGGCAGGCTTTGTCAGGAATTAATAAAGCTTCTTTACGGACGAAACGTTGGCTCAGTCAAAGGTCTGCTCAACATCTGCATCTATTTCAACCGTTCTATCTGCTATACACCATCTCTCTTTGCTAATTGCTTTCCTGTGGGTCATATATCGATGCTGATCCTTCATTTCGTTACCTGTAGATTGTGTTTGTTTTGCATACTTTTGTATTTTTTTTAATTTCGTTACCCCTGTACGGAAATAAGATACGTGATTTGTATCGCCTAAACTGGTATGTCAAGGTCATTCATAAATGAGATGTTTTGTATTTCTACGCAATTTAAATTTCTCGTTGAGAAACCTAGGGCAGCCAAACAACGAGTATCAAACCACAAGACAACGAGAACCAAAGCTCAAAACAAGGTCTAGACCATAAGACAACGGGGATCAGGGAACATGACAACCACTCTCAGGACCACAAGACAACGAGGACCAAAAAACAAGACACCGAGATCAGGAACACAAGACAACGAGGTCAAGAGCGGCCAGACAGTGAGGATGAATGGCTTTATGGCTTCAGACTGCATCAAGTACAATCTTCTTTAGTACCTGTCGTGAGAAATTTACTGCAAAATTTAGGTTAGATCATGCAGCTGGGCGTGGCGATCTTTATGGCAAAAATTAGATATTTAGCCTTTTGATTAGGGGCCCCTAAAGATGCCTTGGGACCCTATCCGTCTCCATTAGCAAGCTCCGCTGTGCGGGCGGCACGCTTATCGAAGCCAAGTTATTGGTAGTAAATTCACGCAAGTTTTTTATCCTCTCTTTCCAAAATTAGTCATGGCTCCAAAAAAGCCTAGAGCTTTATTGTTAATAATTCACTTCGCGTTCCTTTCATAGAAGCATATTTGCCAAAAATAATTGTGGTAATTTGAGCATATAGGTTTTTGACGTGCACAATGAGTGTAGTCAGTGAAGTGCACAAAGATGGGCTATATATATATATATATATATATATATATATATATATATATATATATATATATATATATATATATATATATATATATATATATATATATATATATATATATATATATATATATATATATATATATATATATATATATATATATATATACGACGTGCTGAATAGCTACAACTTGCGATATTGGCTTAAATAACAACGTTCTTCTTGCCGAATAAGGCAAGTGAAAATTTGTGTATGCAATAATTTCGCAAAAATCATTCTGAATCTAACGAAAAAAATATATATTTCATTACGTTTGTTTATTATTAAATTATTGTAAACTTATCTGAAATATATTTAGTTGAAATAGGCTAAATTAAATTGCGCTTGTTGTAATAAGGTTAGGTAAGTTTTCTAAGGTTGTTTTGGTACATAATTATTAATTTTTGCATTAACATAAATGAAAAAATGTATCTTTAAACGTATAAAAGGAAATTTTAGAAAAGACTTAATTTTAAATCAGGTCTTGCTAATTGACCAGTTTTACCTATTCAGCACAACACACACACACACACACACACACACACACACTGAGTCTCGACCCCTGCAACCACAATTAGGTGAGTACACACACACACACACACGAAGTAAGACATGAGAGGGAGGGGGTGGGTTGACTGCACTTTCTTGGACTACAATAAGGCCTTCGACACAGTTCCTCACAAGAGATTAGTGCAGCAGTTAGAGTATAAGGCATGTATAACAGAAAGGGCAGGGAGGCAACAGTGAGTCATGTTACGTGATGAGGTATCACAGTGGGCGCCTGTGACGAGAGGGGTCCCACAGGGGTCAGTCCTGGGGCGAGTGCTATTCTTGGTATATGTGAATGACACGACAGAAGGGATAGACTCAGAAGTGTCCCTGTTTGCATATGATGTGAAGTTAAGGAGGAGAATTAAATCAGACGCGGACCAGACAGGTCTACAAAGAGACCTGGACAGGCTGGACGTGTGGTCCAGCAACTAGCTCCTAGAATTTAACCCCGCCAAATGCAAAGTCATGAAGATCGGGGAAAGCCAAAGAAATTGCAGAGAAATAGTGGCTGTCAAAGGTTCACTCAAGCAGCAAGTCTGGTTCCAGAGCACGTCGCCGGAAGCACACATTAGCTAGATAACTGCTGCAGCATATGGGCGCCTGGCAAACCTGAGAATAGCGTTCTGATACCTCAGTAAGGAATCGTTCAAGACTCTATACACTGTGTACGTCAGGCCCATACTGGAGTACGCAGCACCAATTTGGAACCCACGCCTGGTCAAGCACGTCAAGAAATTAGAGAAAGTGCAAAGGTTTGCAGCAAGTCTGGTTCCAGAGCACGTCGCCGGAAGCACACATTAGCTAGATAACTGCTGCAGCATATGGGCGCCTGGCAAACCTGAGAATAGCGTTCTGATACCTCAGTAAGGAATCGTTCAAGACTCTATACACTGTGTACGTCAGGCCCATACTGGAGTATGCAGCACCAATTTGGAACCTACGCCTGGTCAAGCACGTCAAGAAATTAGAGAAAGTGCAAAGGTTTGCAGCAAGTCTGGTTCCAGAGCTAAGGGGAATATCCTACGAAAAAAGGTTAAGGGAAATCGGTCTGACGACACTGGAAGACAGGAGGGTCAGGGGTGACATGATAACGACATACAAAATACTGCGGGGAATCTTCCAGCTCCTGCACCCAACATCTTGCTCCTGGGGGATTTCAACTTAAGGCACCTAAAATGGAGGAATATAGCAAATAATACTGTTGCAGTAATAACACCAGGAGGCAGCTCTGATGAAAACTCACACTCACACGAGCTTTTAAATCTCTGCACAAAATTCAATTTAAACCAGCAAATAATAGAGCCTACTAGACTGGAGAATACACTAGACCTCATCTTCACTAACAATGATGATCTGATACGAAATGTCACCATATCAAAAACAACATACTCAGATCACAACATAATTGAGGTTCAGATATGTATGCGCAGAGCCCCAGTCCGACATAATGAGATTAGTCACGAGGGAGCATTCACCAAATTCAACTTCAATAATAAAAACATAAAGTGGGACCAAGTAAACCAAGTCCTAACTGATATAAGCTGGGAATATATACTAAGCAACACAGACCCCAACTTATGCCTAGAACAGATTAACTTGGTGGCACTCGATGTATGCACAAGGCTTATTCCTCTAAGAAAAAGGAGGAGTAGATGTAAAATAGAAAGAGACAGGCGCTCCCTTTACAGGCGACGGAAAAGAAAAACAGAGCGGCTAAAAGAGGTCAATATATCTGAAATGCGTAGGGAGACACTGGTCAGAGAAATAGCAAGCATCGAACTTAAGCTAAAGGAATCTTATAGGAGTCAGGAATCGCGGGAAGAACTAAAAGCCATAAATGAAATCGAAAGAAACCCAAAGTATTTCTTCTCCTATGCCAAATCAAAGTCGAGAACAACGTCCAGTATTGGCCCCCTACTTAAACAAGATGGGTCCTACACAGATGGCAGCAAGGAAATGAGTGAGCTACTCAAGTCCCAATATGACTCAGTTTTTAGCAAGCCGCTAACCAGACTGAGAGTCGAAGATCAAAATGAATTTTTTATGAGAGAGCCACAGAATTTGGTTAACACAAGCCTATCTGATGTTATCCTGACGCCAAATGACTTCGAACAGGCGATAAATGACATGCCCTTGCACTCTGCCCCAGGGCCAGACTCATGGAACTCCGTGTTCATCAAGAACTGCAAGAAGCCCCTATCACGAGCCTTTACCATCCTATGGAGAGGGAGCATGGACACGGGGGTCGTCCCACAGTTACTAAAAACAACAGACATAGCCACACTCCACAAAGGGGGCAGTAAAGCAACAGCAAAGAACTACAGACCGATAGCACTAACATCCCATATCATAAAAATCTTTGAAAGGGTCCTAAGAAGCAAGATCACCACCCATCTAGAAACCCATCAGTTACACAACCCAGGGCAACATGGGTTTAGAACAGGTCGCTCCTGTCTGTCTCAACGATTGGATCACTACGACAAGGTCCTAGATGCACTAGAAGAAAAAGAATTCAGATGTAGTATATACAGACTTTGCAAAAGCCTTCGACAAGTGTGACCATGGCGTAATAGCACACAAAATGCGTGCAAAAGGAATAACAGGAAAAGTCGGTCGATGGATCTATAATTTCCTCACTAACAGAACACAGAGAGTAGTAGTCAACAGAGTAAAGTCCGAGGCAGCTACGGTGAAAAGCTCTGTTCCACAAGGGACAGTACTCGCTCCCATCTTGTTCCTCGTCCTCATATCTGACATAGACAAGGATGTCAGCCACAGCACCGTGTCTTCCTTTGCAGATGACACCCGAATCTGCATGACAGTGTCTTCCATTGCAGACACTGCAAGGCTCCAGGCGGACATCAACCAAATCTTTCAGTGGGCTGCAGAAAACAATATGAAGTTCAACGATGAGAAATTTCAATTACTCAGATATGGTAAACACGAGGAAATTAAATCTTCATCAGAGTACAAAACAAATTCTGGCCACAAAATAGAGCGAAACACCAACGTCAAATACCTGGGAGTGATCATGTCGGAGGATCTCACCTTCAAGGACCATAACAGTGTATCAATCGCATCTGCTAGACAAATGACAGGATGGATAATGAGAACCTTCAAAACTAGGGATGCCAAGCCCATGATGACCCTCTTCAGGTCACTTGTTCTATCTAGGCTGGAATATTGCTGCACACTAACAGCACCTTTCAAGGGAGGTGAAATTGCTGACCTAGAAAATGTACAAAGAACCTTCACGGCGCGCATAACGGAGATAAAACACCTCAGTTACTGAGAGCGCTTGAGGTTCCTGAACCTGTATTCCCTGGAACGCAGGCGGGAGAGATACATGATTATATACACCTGGAAAATCCTAGAGGGACTAGTACCGAACTTGCACACGAAAATCACTCACTACGAAAGCAAAAGACTTGGCAGACGATGCAACATCCCTCCAATGAAAAGCAGGGGTGTCACTAGCACGTTAAGAGATCATACAATAAGTGTCAGGGGCCCGAGACTGTTCAACTGCCTCCCAGCATACATAAGGGGGATTACCAACAGACCCCTGGCAGTCTTCAAGCTGGCACTGGACAAGCACCTAAAGTTGGTTCCTGACCAGCTGGGCTGTGGCTCGTACGTTGGTTTGCGTGCAGCCAGCAGTAACAGCCTGGTTGATCAGGCTCTGATCCACCAGGAGGCCTGGTCACAGACCGGGCCGCGGGGGCGTTGACCCCCGGAACTCTCTCCAGGTAAACTCCAGGTAATATTCCAGAGATGCTACACAGAAACAAGGGGCCACAAGTTGAAGACTCAGACGAGTCAAAGGGATGTTAGGAAGTATTTCTTCAGCCACAGAGTTATTAGGAAGTGGAATAGTCTGACATGTGATGTAGTGGAGGCAGGATCCATACAAAGCTTTAAGACGAGGTATGATGAAACTCATGGAGCAAGAAGAGAGAGGACCTAGTAGCGTTCAGTGAAGAGGCGGGGCCAGGGGCTGAGTCTCGACCCCTGCAACTACAATTAGATGAGTACACACACACACACATACACTATTGGCCTGCACACCTTACCGTAGCACGATAACCAATTAGGAACGAAAAAAAGGCAGCAGAGAGAATAATTTGTTGTATTTCCTTCAAAAATAAGTTGGTATTTACAGCGTATATAGTGAAACTCAGGTTAGAGTATGTAGGAGAGAGGGAGATTATTTCCCAGTAAAAGTAGGCCTTAGACAAGGATGTGTGATGTCACCGTGGTTGTTCAATATATTTCTAGATGGAATTGTAAAAGAAGTGAATGCTAGGGTCTTGGCAAGAGGTGTGGAGTTAAAAGATAAAGAATCAAACACAAAGTGGGAGTTGTCACAGTTTCTCTTTGCTGATGACACGGTGCTTTTGGGAGATTTTGAAGAGAAGTTGCAGAGGTTGTTGGATGAATTTGGTAGGGTATGTAAAAGAAGAAAATTAAAAGTGAATATAGGAAAAAGTAAGGTTATGAGGATAACAAAAAGATTAGGTGGCGAAAGACTGGATATCAGATTGGAGGGAGAGAGTATGGAGGAGGTAAATGTATTCAGATATTTAGGAGTGGACGCGTCAGCAGATAGGTCTATGAAGGATGTGGTGAATCATAGAATTGATGAGGGGAAAAGGGTGAGTGGTGCACTTAGGAGTCTGTGGAGACAGAACTTTGTCCGTGGAAGCGAAAAAGGGAATGTATGAGAGTATAGTTATACCAACGCTCTTGTATGGGTGTGAGGCACTGGTTGTGAATGTTGCAACAAGGAGAAGGCTGGAGGCCGGCACTTCCGGGCCTGAAGTACCGGCAAACCAACTCGAATCGAGTTGACTACTTTCATGTGACTCCCTATGAGAGCTGGAAAAGTGTTATTGGCCACACTATTACCGAGGACTTAGTGGAGATTTCCTCATGTATACCCTCATTGCCATCTCTGACATTTTGGAGGGCACACTTTCTACACTCAGAGATGAAGTATAGCTTAACTGAATCTTTTCGTAAACGCTTCTGATATACAAGAACTCCATCTCAAGAAACTGTGGGCTGGAGATGCTATAAGTTCTAAGAAAGAAAACAGTGATGACACTCCACTTGATTCTGATATCTTGGTGCGAGTGGAAGTGAATAAGGTCGCCCTTATTGGTGTACTAGTGTAAACTTTAAATATAAGTCTGTAGCCACCTGTGTGTAGGAAGACATCCAGGAAAGGTAAATAGTTGCCCCTTTTCTCCTCTAACATTAATTTAATGGTCAGATCGTTGTTGTTGATGGTGTTGAGGATGTTCTGTATACTGAGTCTCTTGGGAAAGATGACAAGAGCGTGTCGTCAACATAGCGATGCTATGATATGTTTTGTACGACAGGATTCGAGGTGCTCCATTGGGAAGCTCATGGCCATTCCGAAGTTTCGACTGTATTTTTTATCCCCATAGCCAAAGCAGTTTAATTTGTTATTTAATTTGTGCATAGTTCCATCAGTTCGACAAATTCATGGCAGGAAACTGAGAGGTCCAGTGTATCGCTGACTGTGTTATGGAAAAAATGGTTTGTATGGTTGACACATTGGTAAATAGGGATGGGATGTGCAATATGTCGAAGAGCTTCTTCTTGATATTGAAGTATTTGGCACAGTCGATAAGGTCCATTGAATGTTTGAAGTGTGCATGGCTAATGGTGCCCATTCCTATTTACTAGCCTGCTTTTCAACCAGAGATAGTTGAGCACAAGGCCGCATGGAGCCATGAGGCCTTTTGCGTTCCTTCTCGACACGGCTGGACGACCCTCTTGATCATCAGGACATCCTGGCTCATACTTATGCCTTCCTACGGGCCTTAAGACGCATCAGGGACGTATTTATCTCTATATATCTCTCTGCTACCTATAATATTGGCTTCAGCGTTCATACAGTGCTATAGTAGTTGTGACCCGCCCGCCCCAATAATAACAGCATTGTGGGAAGAATAATGTTAGATAAAAGGACACAGGAGCTAGGTACCTATTGATACACTTGTGACAGGTACCTTTTGCTTCATAAAGCTCCTGAAGAGTAGCTACGTCCAAAATGGAAATTATGTATTCATAACATAAGAATGCAGCAGGCCTACTGGCTCAAAATTGATAAGTCCTTTTCTAAACCAACCATTTCCACCCACTAACTAGTCGAACCTTTTCCTAAAGCTTCGCAAGAATTAGCTTCAATACCTCAGGTACTAATCAAACCCAGCCCGTGGTCTGGTGGCAAAAGTTCTTTCTTCACACGGTGAGGGTCTAGGTTCGATTCCCGGCAAAAGGGTGGAAACATTGGGCATGTTTCCTTACACCGGTTGTCTATATTTACCCATCAGTAATAATAGGTACCTGGGTGTTAGTCGACTGGTGTGGGACGCATCCTGGGACAAACTTGACCTAATTTGCCAGAAATGCTCTGCATAACAAGCGGTTTTCTATATAGTAGTATGTCACTGGTGTCAGCTACACCTGTAAACCTTGTTCATATACTTGTAGAAATAAAGATAATAATAATAATAATAATAATAATAATAGTATTAATATTATTATTATTATAAGGCTACCCAAGGTCTTAACCTCTCTTACCCTACTCGGAAGATTGTTCCGCGCATCGACAACTCTATTTGAAAAACAGTACTTGCCTATGTTCTTTCTAAATTCCTATTACCACTCTCAAAAGGCATCTTGTTCCCTTCTTTCTGCACACAAAATCGGACAGAGTGTTTCACCGGACGCCGGGAAACTGGGCTCGATACGGCGCAAGTTGTCAGTGTCCCTATGACGCTCCACAACAACAACAACAACATCTAGTGTTTAAAAGTTAACCTACAGAACTTTAATAAATGGATGCCAGTTAGTCCTTTAATAGCAACCTGAAGTTCTTGTTCTAGCTTAACATCTTTTGTAAACAGTTTATGGCGGCAGCAGCCTGGTTTTACAGGCTTAAGCAAATCATTAGGAGCCCTGTTTTAACTTGTTGCAGGAATATGTCGTCCCAAAAGACAATCAAGAACTTTTTTAAGCCATCCGTGAAGAGGACAAGTGAAGATAATCAGGTTGGTGTTCATTCAACAACCCCAGTGGAAATAAGTCACCCGATGACTTTTTTGGGGTTTTGAAATTGAAATGTTTATTTCTTTGTAAAGATTACAATGTGGGGTTTACATATTATACAGCTGTATAGCCCTTGTGGCTTAGCGCTTCTTTTTTATTATAATAATAATAATAATTACATATACAGTATTAATTACGATGTGTGGTTTACGTACAAAATGTTAATTACAAAGAAGGCCTCTGGTATGCCTAGGTATTTCGTGCAGACTAATACTAATTCTTACTCTCTACTGACACAGGTTGTGGAGCTTACTGCTATTATAGTTAGGTAATTGTATTGATTAAATAGATTTACAATTTTGAGATAGTTCAAAACGTTTAAGAATATTACAATTTGTAAATTTAGTAATGAGAATGGTTTTGTCTTGACATAATATACAGTTTTTATTAAAGCTGTTGTATAATCCTTCGGGTTTAGCGCTCCCCCATGATTATAATAATCTATTAAAGCTCCTACATTAGAGTATCTCAGGCAAACTTATGACTAGCTTAAGAATTAATCTCCTCAAGGAAGGTTCATGTTGGTGATATTTAGGGAATTCTAAATCGAATGCCTTCCAATCCCCCCCCAGGCGCTGTATAATCCTCCGGGTTTAGCGCTTCCCCCTTGATTATAATAATAATAATTAAGAATTAATAGGCAATAGCTCTAATCGGAATTTTATGTTTACAGTCATTTGGGTGACTGTAAGTGTAAATTAGGAGGAATCACAGATTATCCCAGGTTCTCTACACATATGCTGCTATGTATGATAATCTATGTAACTGTATTTGTGTATACATGAATAAATTTACTTTACCTCTGACAAGGTCCTGGATGCTATTGAGGATAACGAAAATGCTGATGTAGTGTACACAGACTTTGCGAAAGCCTTCGATAAATGCGACCACGGTGTAATAACGCACAAAATGTAAAATAAAGGAATAACAGGAAAAGTTGGTAGATGGATCTATAACTTTCTAACAAATAGAACACAAAGAGTAATAGTAAACAGTAAAGTCTGAGGCAGCTACAGTGAAAAGCTCTATTTCACAAGGCACAGTACCCATTACCTTCCAATTCCTTGTCCTCATATCTGACATACACAGAGATGTAAGCCATAGCTCTGTGTGTTTCTTCACAGATAACACCCGAATTGCCATGACTGTGTCCTCCATCGAAGACATCGCAAGACTCCAAGCAGACATCAACCAAATCTTCAAATGTGCCACTCAAAAAAATTTGAAGTTCAGTGAAGAGAAATTTCAACTACTCAGATATAGAAAACTTGAGCAAATTAAAACTGTATCAGGGTATACAACAAATTCTAACCATACAATAGAGAAAAAAAGTAATGTGAAGGACCTGGGAGTGATAATGTCAGAGGATCTCACCTTCAAAGACCACAACAATGTATCTATTGCATCTGCTAGAAAAATGATAAGATGGATAATGAGAACCTTCAGAACTAGGGATGCCAAGCCCATGATGATTCTCTTCAAATTACATGTTCTCTCTAGGCTGGAATACTGCTGTACACTAATTGCCTCCTTCAAGGCAGGTGAAATTGCTGACCTGCAGAGTGTACAAAGAACTTTCATGGCACACAAGTACAATAAAGCACCTAAATTACTAGGAACAGTTGAAGTCCCTTGATTTGTATTCCCTGGAATGCAGGTGAGAAAGATACATGATAATATACACTTAGAAAATCCAAGGGGAATTGGTACCAAACTTGCACACAAAAATCACTCCTTGGCAGGAGATGCAACATTTTCCCAGTGAAAAGCAGGGGCTGTTCAACTGTTCAACTGTCTCTCAGCATACATAAGGGAAATTACCAATAGACCCCCCTGGCTGTCTTCAAGAAGACACTTGACAGTCACCTTAAAGTAAGTACCTGACCAGCCAGGCTGTGGTTCATATGTCAGTTTGCATGCAGCCAGCAGTAACAGCCTGGTTATCACACCTTAATTTACCACGAGGCCTGGTCCCAGACTGGGTCATGGGGGCATTGACCTCCGAAACCCTCTCCAGGTATACTCCAGGTCTTGCTACCTCAGATGTTGGCTGAAGGTGCTGCTACCACTTCAGCCATAGTGTGCAAGTACTTTGTATTCATATTTTTATCATCAGTACCATTACAGGATTTTTATTACACCCTTGGTGGGGTAGGGATATTTCACTCTGCATTAAGCACCTGTAATAAATTCCCCCTTATCCCTTTTGTTTGTGGACAGTTGTTTTCATCCTTTCTTCCTAACCACATTAGTATTTGTGGCTCCATAGCTACGTCAGCTCATTTTCCTGCATAAAAGTTATTTGTGTGGCTGTATATGGTAAAAACCCACTAGCTGCTGTCTGAGGTGAGGTGTGGGGGTCCTACCCTGATAAAGCATAAAAGTGTGAAAAACTGCATGTGGATAGTATATAATATATAAATTATATGATGAGTTATTTTTGGTGAAAGGCTGTTGATCCCTGAAAAAAGATATCTTTCCCTTCCCAGATTAAATATATTTATATTATACTTTGCAATTGTGTGTTTACCATCATGTGTATAAATCAGCCTTTGCTCTTATTTTCAATTTTTGCATGACCTTTTGTTAGTTATTATTTTACTAATCACACAGTTGTAGATTCATTATTTTTTACTTTTTTTCACTTTTAGCTACATTTACATTTAAAAAATGATCTTGTTTATAAGAAAACTGGTGTCATTTCTTAGAAAACTGTTGACATTTTTTAAAAAATACCCTCATTTTTTGGAAAACTGATCCATTTCTTTAAAAACTGGTCATGTTCCTTAGAAAACTGGTCTTCTTTCTTAGAATCTCTTCACATTTTTTGGAAAAATCGTCATCTCAAAAACTCACCTCATTTCTTAAAAAACTGGTTTTATTTAAAGCATAATTGGTTTAATTTCTTGCAAACTGTTCTCATTTTATGCAAAACTGGTCTCACTTCTTAGAAAAGTGCAGTAATTTTCTAGAAAAGTAGCTTCATATCTTATGAAATGGATTATCTTAGAAGACTGACTTTGGCTTAGAAAAATGGATTATTTCCAGTAATATGTTCAATTTCATTTATTTATTGATCTCATTTGCAGAATAATGATATCGCTAAAAAAGTAAAGGCCAGTGAGGAAAAAAATTCATCTTGTGATCTTGCCAGTAAGTATGTTAAAAAAAAATGCTGTGATAATGGCATTTTGATGATCATGTGTGTTTATGGGAAATGTGTTGTATGAGTTTGAGTTTTATAGAGAATTCTTGGTAAAAAGCTGTTATTTTTTACATGTGACCTATGAGAGGCATCTACTAAAAGAACCATGCTGAAACGACAAGATATATACAGAGAAAGATCGCGGTCTGCAGGATTCGAAGTCACATCTTGGAGGCTAGCAAGGTTCCCCAAGTAACGCTCTAGACTACTCGGCCACAGATGACTCAAAAGCTGAGCGGCCTTATTTACAACCTGTGTTTCTTTCTCAGACTGGAGAAGAACATTCATACTACTGGATAATTATTAGTTATTTTTTATATATATTTAGATAAGATTTTGTTTGGATTTTTAACCCCAAAGGGTTAGTCACCCAGGATAACCCAAGAAAGTCAGTGTGTCATCAAAGACTGTCCATCTTATTTCCATTGTGGTCCTTCAGTCTTGTCACCCAGAGTGCAAGTTACATCACTTGACTAACACCCAGGTACCTACTTGCTTGCTAAGTGAATAGGGACAGCAGGTGTTGGAAACACACTCATTGTTTCCACCCAGGGATAGCAATTTTGATTTACAGTGGAACCTCAAAAATCGAACTGCCCCCAACACAACCAATTATGTAAGTGTATTTTTGTAAGTGCTTTTGTAAGTGTATTTTTGAGGGTCTGAAATGGACTAACCTAATTTACATTATTCCTCATGGGAATAAATTCATTCGGTAAAGGCACTCGAACAGCCTTCTGAGCCAAAGAAAGTTCGATATTTGAGGTTCCACTGTATTTGTAAAAAAGAAATTATATAAAGATTTTATTACAAAAGAATATTGACTAAGTAAAGTTTCCTGACAGCAAGTCTTTTTTTTTTTTTCTAGTATCCCAGAGCTGCATAAACTCTGATTAACACAAAATTTGTTGCAGGCTTTTTTAAGACAAATATTACATTTCTAGTCGAGCATTGACTCTGGTCTTGAGTGCTAACACTGTTTTTCATCCCATAAAATATAACACTTCCATCTTGAGGTGCAACACTCCTAACACTCAGTTACCGCTAAAACATAGGTTTTCACTTACACCATAGGGCTGTACTAATGGTGCCATCTTTCTTTCTGTTACATCCCTTCATTCACAATCTGTTAATACTCAGATTATGATCTAATAATGTCTGTACAATATATCTGGGGTGTCTAATTAACCCTTTCACTGTTTCGACCCCGAAAATTAAAAGTGCTGACATTGTCGTGATTTTAAAAAAGAATAACTTTTTCTTTTGAACTATTAAAGAATCTTTTTCTGAAGGTAATGGTATCAAATATATTAAGTTTAATGAAAAACTTACAGAATTACGCAGAAACAAAGTTGGCAGTCTGGGCACAATTTTCCCATTGGTGATTTCACCCACCTTAAGCTGCTATTTTAAACCAAACACAAGGTCAAAGGTTTGCCTCTCATGTCCAGGTGAAAATTTATCACTCGCAGCATATTTGAGGGCACTGCACTTAAAACGTAGATCTGTGTAAGCGACACTGGCATCAGTGACCCAGATCTACATGAGCAGTGAAAGGATTAACCCCTGCAAGGTCCCGGAACTGGTTAAGCTGCTTCCAGGTTTGGCACTTCCATATAAATTGTAAATCACTTAGCCCATAACTTGCCATCCTCACCTCATGCTCCTCTCCTCATGCTCTCCTGCTTGTCTGCTTTTCCATGAACAGTCTTGGGACTTTCTAGTTGTATAAATTAAAAAATGCTCTAGTTATCCATGTTTTCATATTTCCACTTAATAATTTTTACATTTTACTTTATATTTATTGGTAGTATTTGCCAGAAGTAACTGCTGTATACAAGTATTTATTTGTTTAGTTTAATCTTTTTCTGTATCTAGTTATTTTAATATTCATATTGTCTTTCATATGTTGCAACTTCCTCAAGAAATATTAGAACATGATGACAAATATTTATAAATGTATGTGCTGAACACAAATGGTTACCTTAGATTGTTTTTAAGTATTTAAGGTTTGGGCCCATGTTTTATCAGGTAAAAATGATTAAGAAGCATGATGATATAAATGGTTACAGATAGTACATATTGAAAGTATCAAAATGTTGACCTAGATTGTTTTTCTTGATGAGGAAGTCATGCTTGCAAGAGCTTCACATGAACTCGATATAAATTATGCTTTTAGAATGATCCCTGATTCAGGTTCCAGAAAACAAACACCCATGCTGTCCAAAAGTTTAAATTTACAGAATAATCAAAATATTTACACTTACTACTATGCATACTGCATATGTGTACAGGACACTTGATACGCATAGTTACACAGTCCTAAAACTGTTTATAGAGAGCTACAGTAGAGTGCAGAGGCACAGTAGAAGAAGCAGATATGTCTTCGATTTCCCATGTGTTTGACTCAACCTGAGAAGATACTCCTTGTACATAAAAGACCCAAAAGTATGGACTTCTATACTTATGATCCTAAAAGTTTCCTATCTGCTAACTGCTTCAAAATTTTTTTTTTAAAAACAATAACTGAGTTTGGTGTAAATTTAAGCAAATCGAATATAAGTGTTAAATGTATCTAATGCAACCTGTTTATCCAGATTCTCATCAGCACTCATACTCATGCACTTATTGCCATCACTATATTCACAACACTCCATCCCCCTCCCCAGTAATTATTATAACTTAAATTGTTTATACAGTTTTGTATTACTTTCTCTTCATATCAGCATTACTGTTTTAATATATAGTGTTTTGGTATTTGAAATAATCTTTACATTGAATAATCTTAATTGCATATTTTAAACCTAAAATTGCAATTTCTAAACATCATTTTGACTTAAAAACTGTATAACTACTTAATTGTGCAGTTCTTATAGTAAATAAATGATATGTACTCTTTGCAGGAACTCCCCCAAAATGCCCTGATCAAGATACCCAGCTCAGCCTGACTCCAGAGCAGAGACAACGTATGAATCAAAATAAGCTGAAGGTAGGCTCACTGAGGAGGGAATCTCATTGATCTACATAGTAGTTCTGTAGTTGGCACCTCGTATTGTATTTGTACCTGTGTGTGTGTGCTTGCATGTGGAATTGTGCCCACTGCCCACAGGATGGGTGTGGGGTGCATAAAAAGTTATTATACTAACGTACATGCCTCTAAGCATGTGCTGTTTTGACGTAATTTTGTTGTGACTCGTTTATAAATTACTGTACAAAAACACAGTGAATATAACTTGTACAGCAGAAGCATGAAGCTTATTTTTGTTTTTGTTATAAGTTCACTCAAAATTATTTTTATTTTTTATGTGATCTATATGTATTGCAAATAGGAAGAAAAATGTAGATTGTATAAATTATATATAAAAAAAGTTTTAATAACTGCCTTAGCACAAAATTAATGTTCTGCATGTTATGTTTTTCTTTTTTTTTAATTTTACAGGCAGAAATAAAGAGACAGAGTAGAACTACACCAGCTCTTCATGAAAACATTGGTGCCTCCTGGTTTCTTGCCTTGAAATCCCAGTTTTCAATGCCTTACTTTGAAAAGGTTGGTGAATGCTACCTTTCTAATTTAGCAGACTACTCATATGTCAGGGGTAGGAGTGTTCGGCTCACAGTGGAAAGAACCTATGCTCAGATCCTGAACGAGGGAGCCATATGGGCTAGTCTCCTTACATTTGCTTTCTCTTGTTCATCTAGCAATAAACAAGTAAATGTTTATTGCTAGATGAACAAGAGATTTTAGTTAACTGTTGGGGCTGAAACTTAGGGTAAAAAAATGCAAAGGATCCCATTGGTTTTTGTGGTTTATTTTCTTTTAATAATGCATAGATCTTTTACCCAGTTTGTATTGTATCATTTGCTTGTCTCATCATTTCCTCATGTTTATATGCTGTAATCTCTTACATAGGTTCTTAATATCTACTGGATGCCCTTCTCATCAGTAGGTATAATTTTCTGACTTTTGTGCTATACCTATCCACATAAATAGCATCACTCAAAGAATTTAATTTAATAAAATAGGAAAAATGCCTAAATATTATAAAATTATTACCCTAGGTATTATTATTAGTCATATCTGTTTCCTACACATAGTGTACTAGATTAAAAGTATTATTGTATTGGAGTGAGTTTTTTGCATTTTTTGCAGTCAAGAAATAACTTATTTGTTTTGAGTTTTTTAATTTAGTGTTATGAGTATGTAATATCTTTTTCAAACTTGAATGTTTCCAAAAAAAAAAAAAATTTGATCTTTGTTGTCCTTTAGTATTATCTTCTTTATAAAGTAATTTGAATTTTAAATTTCTTATTAAAAGTGAGAATTCTGACATTTTTTTCTGAATATGAATTCTTTTCCAAATATTGAATCTTTAATGAACCAAATGGCCCCATTTTTTTTTTTTCTCTAACCAATTAGCTGAGCAAATTTTTGGTCCAAGAACGCAGCAAAGCAACAGTTTACCCACCAGACGACCAAGTATTTTCATGGACTCATCATTGCAGCTTACAGGATATCAAAGTGGTTATCCTAGGACAAGATCCATACCATGGGCCACGACAAGCACATGGTCTCTGCTTCAGTGTTCAGATGGGTGTTCCTCCACCACCAAGGTACATTATGCTACTCTAAGTCACACCTCTTGCGATTCATTCAACTGCTTCATTTATAATCTTGAAACGAAAAGATGATTTCTTTCCCAGTTTCAATGGTCTTACCTTTGATAAATGAAAAATGAAATTTTCTTTGTAGTACAATAAATCTAAGCACCTGAAATACTGTACCTCATTTTGTGCACTGAAACTCATGAAGAACCAGCTGTTACACAAGATGGGAAAAATTCTTAGTAGAATACAGTGCTTTCATAATATAGTGCAAAAATGAAATTTGAATTCGAATGGTAATTATAAAAAAATCATTAAAATATCTTGCAATTTCTAGCCAGTACAGTGCGAGTGTCATGTAGGGGTGGCAATGGAATGAAAGGATAATTGGGGAATAAGGGAGTAAAGGGAGGGAGTAGGCAGGAGAGGTGAGTAGAGTGACAGGAGTGGAGGTAATGTGAGGTCACTGGTGACTACACCATCACCTCTCATTATCTCTACCACCACACTACTTACTCTCTCAGTACTTGAAATAAAATAATGAATAAAAGAATAAATAATTGGGATAGTGAATATTACTATTCCACTCAAACACAGTTTATTATTAAGTCCTTGTAAAATAATATATTTGGGAACAGGAGAACACTATTTGATTTAGATAAATGGGGATGGTACACATAAGCAGTGAAAAAGAGAATACAATCAACTGATGAAACAGAATATAACTTATATAGTTCAGAGGACAGTTCACCACAGGAACTCAGTCACACACTAGCCACAGGTCCCAAGACCTACACAGCACAAGCACTGCTCCAGCCAGTACAGTGGACCCCCGCATAACGATTACCTCCGAATGTGACCAATTATGTAAGTGTATTTATGTAAGTGCGTTTGTACGTGTATGTTTGGGGGTCTGAAATGGACTAATCTACTTCACAATATTTCTTATGGGAACAAATTCGGTCAGTACTGGCACCTGAACATACTTCTGGAGTGAAAAAATATCATTAACCGGGGGTCCACTGTACTTTGCCTAGTCTCTAACAGAGCCTCCTCCAGAAACTCTCCAGTAACCCTCTCCTGAAGCTCTGCACACAGGCAGTAGCTCTACCAGAATCTCTAGCCCACAGTTCTGCACACAGGCCAGAGCTCTGCTCGAATCTCTGCTCTCTAGCTGTTTCCTTGAGCTTATATGGTCCTTCAAGCACCTTCCCCAATGAGGCGTGCACCACGTGTTTTGACCTGATGCTAGTTCAAGAACAAAGGATCTTAGACTTAAGCCAAGAGGCGTGTCTGACAGCTATTTGCCAAGGCAAGGTGTGTGACAATTTACTGGTTAGTTAGGTCTCCCTCAGAGACCTCACAAGCAAAGGAACCTACATCACACAATAAACTTCATTTACTGTCATGATGGGTTGCTTCTAGAAAAGAACCTGATTTTTTTTCCCTGTTGAATCCCCTTGAACCATGTAATAGGTAATACATATAAGAACAGAATAGATAGGTATATCTTTCAAGACAGTGATTGAATGACAGTCAAAGTGTTTCCTCTTTTTTTGGGGGGAAGGGGGTTACCCTACCTTGGTGTCCCGTAACTTGGTTGCTAACACACCCAGCTCACACATTGAGGTCCATGGTTCGATCCCAGGAATGGGTGCAAACATTGAGGCAAGTTTCCTTAAGACACATTCTATTCCTGTTCACCTAACAGCGAGTAGGTACCTGGGTGTTAGCTGGTGTGGGTTGCATCCTGGGGACAAAATTAACCGAAGTTGCCTGAAATGCTATGCATAACTAGGGGTTTCTATATAGTATGTCGTATGTCATTACATATTTACATTGTGTTAGAAGAAAAAAGAAAGCTTAGTCATGTCAAAAGTTCAGAGGCAGGACAAGAGCTTGAGCTCACCCCCTACCCTTCCTCTTCCTCACAGATAGGTAATTACAAATAGGTAATGACATTGTATAATAGTTTTCACCTTGGTCTTATTCAAAAGTTCTTGCTTCACATGGTGAGGATCCAGGTTCAATTCCCATCAAAGGTTGGAAACATTGGGCATGTTTCCTAACACCAGTTGTCCATGTTCACCCATCAGCAATAATGGGTACCTGGGTGCTAGTCAATTGGTGTGGGTCACATCCTGGGACAAAAGTGACCTAATTTGCCTGAAATGCTCTGCATAACATTCGGTTTTCTATATAGTAGTATATCATTGATGTCGGATAGGCCTGTATACCTTGTACATGTACTTGTAGAAATAAGGATATTATATTATTTTTTTTTTTTTTTTTTTTTTTTTCAACAAGTCGGCCGTCTCCCACCGAGGCAGGGTGACCCAAAAAAGAAAGAAAATCCTCAAAAAGAAAATACTTTCATCATCATTCAACACTTTCACCACACTCGCACATTATCACTGTTTTTGCAGAGGTGCTCAGAATACAACAGTCTAGAAGCATACACATATAAAGATACACAACATATCCCTCCAAACTGCCAATATCCCAAACCCCTCCTTTAAAGTGCAGGCATTGTACTTCCCATTTCCAGGACTCAAGTCCGACTATATGAAAATAACCGGTTTCCCTGAATCCCTTCACTAAATATTACCCTGCTCACACTCCAACAGATCGTCAGGTCCCAAGTACCATTCGTCTCCATTCACTCCTATCTAACACGCTCACGCACGCTTGCTGGAAGTCCAAGCCCCTTACCCACAAAACCTCCTTTACCCCCTCTCTCCAACCCTTTCGAGGACGACCCCTACCCCGCCTTCCTTCCCCTATAGATTTATATGCTTTCCATGTCATTCTACTTTGATCCATTCTCTCTAAATGACCAAACCACCTCAACAACCCCTCTTCTGCCCTCTGACTAATACTTTTATTAACTCCACACCTTCTCCTAATTTCCACACTCCGAATTTTCTGCATAATATTTACACCACACATTGCCCTTAAACAGGACATCTCCACTGCCTCCAACCGTCTCCTCGCTGCTGCATTTACCACCCAAGCTTCACATCCATATAAGAGTGTTGGTACTACTATACTTTCATACATTCCCTTCTTTGCCTCCATAGATAACGTTTTTTGACTCCACATATACCTCAACGCACCACTCACCTTTTTTCCCTCATCAATTCTATGATTAACCTCATCCTTCATAAATCCATCCGCCGACACGTCAACTCCCAAGTATCTAAAAACATTCACTTCTGCCATACTCCTCCTCCCCAATTTGATATCCAATTTTTCTTTATCTAAATCATTTGACACCCTCATCACCTTACTCTTTTCTATGTTCACTTTCAACTTTCTACCTTTACACACATTCCCAAACTCATCCACTAACCTTTGCAATTTTTCTTTAGAATCTCCCATAAGCACAGTATCATCAGCAAAAAGTAACTGTGTCAATTCCCATTTTGAATTTGATTCCCCATAATTTAATCCCACCCCTCTCCCAAACACCCTAGCATTTACTTCCTTTACAACCCCATCTATAAATATATTAAACAACCATGGTGACATTACACATCCCTGTCTAAGACCTACTTTTACCGGGAAGTAGTCTCCCTCTCTTCTACACACCCTAACTTGAGCCTCACTATTCTCATAAAAACTCTTTACAGCATTTAATAACTTACCACCTATTCCATATACTTGCAACATCTGCCACATTGCTCCTCTATCCACTCTATCATATGCCTTTTCTAAATCCATAAATGCAATAAAAACTTCCCTATCTTTATCTAAATACTGTTCACATATATGCTTCAATGTAAACACCTGATCTACACATCCCCTACCCACTCTAAAACCTCCTTGCTCATCCGCAATCCTACATTCTGTCTTACCTCTAATTCTTTCAATTATAACCCTACCGTACACTTTTCCTGGTATACTCAGTAAGCTTATTCCTCTATAATTTTTACAGTCTCTTTTGTCCCCTTTCCCTTTATATAAAGGGACTATACATGTTCTCTGCCAATCCCTAGGTACCTTCCCCTCTTTCATACATTTATTAAACAAAAGTACCAACCACTCCAACACTATATCCCCCCCTGCTTTTAATAAAACCACAAACTTCTGCCCCACATTCTAATCCATGCAGTGTAGCTGCATTTTGCAAAGCACAACCTTGAAAAAAGAACAAAAAGTATAAAAACATTGTTGAAAATCTTGATAATGGTGATGAGGTTTAACATTAATTCAAATGTTCAATAATAATAAAAAAAAAACTTTGTGAATTAAGCTTAATTCTTTCAGTTTGTTTCTATCGTTTATATAAATGTCATTTTTCCAATAATAATCACTTCAGATCTATGTGAGAGACCTGTGTCTGGTTTTGTATTTCTCCTACCCTGTTGATTGCTTTTTCAATCAGGCTGGTGCTGTTATTAACCTGCCAGCCTACATAGCCATCACAGCCTGGTTGATCTGGCACCTGATGTAGGCAGTGCTACAGTTTCTTCTTGGAGACTTCTACTCATTCCTTAAAAGTTCAACTTTAAGATGCAAATTTTTGTACTGTTTCAGGTAGATAACTGAGTGTTGGTCAACTAGTGTGGGTTGCATCCTGGGGGACAAGATTAACCTAAGGTGTGCAAAATGCTCTGCATAACCAGGGGCTTTCTGTATTGTATGTCATTGATGTCAGCTAGATCTGTATAAGATGTATCTTGTACAGAGACCCCCGACTTACAATATTAATTCGTTCCAGAAGGCTGTTCGGGTGCCGTTACCGAACGAATTTGCTCCCATAAGGAATATTGTAAATTAGATTAGTCCATTTCAGACCCCCAAAAATACACTTACAGAAGCACTTAAAAAAATACACTTACATAATTGCTCAAGTTGGGAGATGTTCGTAAGTCGGGGGGTCCACTGTATTTGTAAAAGCATAGATTAATTATTATTATTCTTTCAAAAACCGGCCGTATCCCACCGAGGCAGGGTGACCCAAAAAGAAAAACAAAAGTTTCTCTTTTTAGCTTCAGTAATGTATATATGAGAAGGGGTTAAGATGATGATGATTATTATTATTATTATTATTATTATTATTATTATTATTATTATTGTTATTAGTATTATTATTATTGTGTGTTAGGTTTTGAAACTTAACTCATGTGCAAGAATACTAGTAGCATTTATGGATAAAGACACGTTTACTAAAACAAAGGGCAATAATTAAAGGGAAAGTGTTGCCATAAGTGGCTTCTTGACTATTTTCCTTCAGCTATTTGCAGTTTTTGAACTGTTGTATTAGCACAGCCCTGGCAAGACAGTGATGGAGTGAGTGAAGATGAAAGTGTTTCTTCTTTTTCGGGTCACCAGCCTCGATGGGAAATGACTGATGTGTTTAAAAAGCAACAACTTCATTTGTGGGATGTTTATTTTCCTCAAATATTATAATTTCACAAACAGTAAAAGGGAAGAATGCAGGAAATAATAATAATAACAATAATAAAAATAATAATACTGTACCTAGGTAGTAGGTTGGTAGACAACAACCGCCCAGGGAGGTACTACCGTCCTGCCAAGTGAGTGTAAAACGAAAGCCTGTAATTGTTTTACATGATGGTAGGATTGCTGGTGTTTTTTGTCTGTCTCATAAACATGCAAGATTTCAGGTACATCTTGCTACTTCTACTTAAACTTAGGTCACACTACACATACATGTACAAGCACATATATACACACCTCTCTGGGTTTTTCTTCTATTTTCTTTCTAGTTCTTATTCTTGTTTATTTCCTCTTATCTCCATGGGGAAGTGGAACAGAATTCTTCCTCCGTAGGCCATGCGTGTTGTAAGAGGCGACTAAAATGCCGGGAGCAAGGGGCTAGTAACCTCTTCTCCTGTATATATTACTATATGTAAAAGGAGAAACTTTCATTTTTCCTTTTGGGCCACCCCGCCTCGGTGGGATACAGCCGGTGTGTTGAAAGAAGAAAGAACAATAATAAAAATAATAATACTGTACCTAGGTAGTAGGTTGGTAGACAGCAACCGCCCAGGGAGGTACTACCGTCCTGCCAAGTGAGTGTGAAACGAAAACCTGTAATTGTTTTACATGATGGTAGGATTGCTGGTGTCCTTTTTTCTGTTTCATAAACATGCAAGATTTCAGGTATGTCTTGCTACTTCTACTTACACTTAGGTCACACTACACATACATGTACAAGCATATATATATACATACCCCTCTGGATTTTCTTCTATTTTCTTTCTAGTACTTGTTCTTGTTTATTTCCTCTTATCTCCATGGGGAAGTGGAACAGAATTCTTCCTCCGTAAGCCATGCGTGTCGTAAGAGGCGGCTAAAATGGTGGGAGCAATGGGCTAGTAACCCTTTCTCCTGTATATATTACTAAATTTAAAAGGCGAAACTTTCGTTTTTCCTTTTGGGCCACCCCGCCTCTATGGGATATGGCCGGTGTGTTGAAAGAAAGAAATAATAACAAAAAAAATAATAATAATAATACTGTACCTAGGTAGTAGGCTGGTAGACAGCAACCACTCAGGGAGGTACTACCGTCCTGCCTGATAAGTGTGAAACGGAAGCTTGTAATTGTTTTACATTATGGTAGGATTGCTGGTGTCTTTTTTTGTCTCATAAACATGTGAGATTCCAAGTATACGTATTTTGCTACTTCTACTTACACTTAGGTCATACTACACGTGCATGTACATGTATATACGTATATATACATACCCGTCAGGGTTTTCTTCTATTTTCTTACTAGTTCTTGTACTTGTTTATTTCTGCTTATCTCCATGGGGAAGCGGAACAGAATTTTTCCTCTGTAAGCCATGCGTGTCATAAGAGGCAACTAAAATGTCGGGAACAAGGGGCTAATAACTCCTTCTCCTGTACGTATATATTACTAAATTTAAAAGGAGAAATTTTCGTTTTTAATTTTGGGCCACCCTGCCTCGGTGGTATACGGCCACTTTGTTAAAAGAAAAATAATACAGTGGTCCCTTGATAATCATCGGGCTCAATAGTCGTCCTTTAGTCCAAACATTGGCTCGCAAATGGTCGGTTGACTCACTAATCGTCGTTCGTTCTGGAGGCGTACTCACGACTCTGAGCCGCCTCGGCCTCCCTTCCCAGCCAGTGTGCCATTGTTTACCAGTGAGCGACGGTCCCCTCCCTTGTTCATACGAAATATTTTATAATATTCCATTCATTTTAGTGCTTGCAAATGCTAAATAAGCTACCATGGCTCCAAAGAAAGCTCCTAGTGCCAAGCCTTTGGTAAAGAAGGTGAGAAATACAATTGAATTTAAGAAAAACATCATTGAACAATATGAAAGTGGCGTACGTGTGGCCGAACTGGCCGGGATGTATAATAAACCCCATACAACCATATCTTCCATCGTGGCAAAGGAAAAGGAAATCAAGGAAGCTGCTGTTGCTTGGAGAAAATTGTGGCCAGATTGTGTCCACAAGAGGGATTTTGAAGGGTTTGTGGCTGACCCTGATGAGCCTATGTCAGTTGTGAAATCTATTGTGGCACTGGGGAGTTCCATGGGGTTGGATGTGAGTTTGGAGGATGTGGAAAAGTTGGTGGAGGACCACAGCAAAGAGCTAACCACTGAGGAGCTGCAAGAGCTTCAGCATGAACAGCAACAGATCGTAGCTCAGAATCTTGCTGCAGAGGAGGAGGAAGAGAGATGGAAGAAGGTGCCTTCTTCAGAAATTAAGGAGATTTTTGAAATGTGGGGTAGGATGGAAAGATTTATGGAGAAACATCACCCTGAGAAGGATGTTGCAAGTCATATCGGCAGCTTGTACAGTGACAAAGTCTTGGCCCATTTTAGGGAAGTTTTAGAGAGATGCCAGAAACAGAGCTCTCTGGACACTTTTTTTGCAAGACAGGACTCCAGTGACTCTCAAGCTGGTCCTAGTGGCATTAAGAAATAGAGAAGAGAACTATGTAACCCCAGAAAAGGACTTGGTACCTGAGGTGTTGATGGAAGGGGATTCCCCTTCCAAACAGTAACAAACTCCTCCTCCAGTCTTCCATACACTAAGAAGAATTGCCAATAAAGGTAAGTGTTATGCTGTTAATGTTTCATTCATCATGTCCCATTGTATTGTTTATGTACTACATCTATATTTCATGTAAAAAAAAATTTTGTTTTAATACTTCTGGGTGTCAGGAATGGATTAATTGTATTTACATTATTTCTTATGGGGAAAATTGATTCGAAAATAGTCTGTTTCAATAATCGTCGCACTCCAGGAACGGATTAACGACGATAAATGAGGGGCCACTGTAATGATGATAATCTTTTTTTCTACAAGTACGTGTACAAGGTATATATGCCTATCTGACATCGGTGACATACTACTACGTATATAGAAAGCCCAGAGGCGTCGCTAGGGTTGGCGTCACCCGGGGCGGAATCTTTGGTGTCACCCGGGGTGGCATTTTTGGTGTCACCCCATGAAATCCAAGGGCAGGAGGATAAGGGGAGTAAACTCCAGTTACGTCACTACTGCATGCCCAGTGACTAATGTTTAGTAATGATAACGTTTAAAGGCCATAAACCGAACTTTATTAACCCTTTGACTGTCGCAACCCCCAATCCTGAGGTGTCTCCTGGTGTCGCAAAATTTAAAAAAAAAAAATTATTTTTTCTTATGAAATGATAGAGAATCTTTTCCCGATTGTAATGACACCAAAAAAACGAAATTTGATGGAAAACTGACGGAATTATGCTCTCGCGAAGTTAGCAACCTCAGCGATGTTTACAAATCGGCGATTTCGCCAACTTTGAGCCCTATTTTCAGCTAATTCCATTGTTCCAGTCGCCCAAACTCATAGCTATTTCTTTAGAACTCCATTTTTTCTATCGATTGAGTACAAGAAACTGCCCACTTACCGATTTCAACTACCTAATAATGTGGTCAGAAATTTGGAATTTGGCCAATTTCACGAAAACTAAAAAATATGACAATTTCAAAATAAGGTCGAAAATGAACAATGCAGACATTCCTGGCTCTAAAATAACATCTTCTTTGTTCATCAGTCACATCTCCAATCCCCTCTGATATTATTCTTGCTTTCTATTTTGAATTTTTATTCAAACAAAAAATAGAAGACTTACTATTATGCAGACTACTGCAATACTGTAATAATTGTATAAATAACATCAACCCATTCGTGACTGCATATTAGAATGGCTAATTGGACATTTATTGGAAAATGGCATCATTTGTTTACTTTTGAACATTGGCAAAAATCAAACATTTCCCCTACTTTGAGCTCTATTTCTAGATTCTTTTTATAGTAAAATCAATCAAAATCACCTCTATTTCTATAATATGTTTTCCATTCTATCAAATTAGACCAAGAAAATGAGAATACAACCATAAATACTATACGAAAATAGACCACAAAGTTGGCATTTTAATTAAAAAAAACGGTTGGAGTTTTTTTTTTTCTCATTATGCACTGCGTGCTCCAAGATTTTTTTTATATGGTGCACACTGACCACACAGACCCATTCTCTCACATGTGGGCCTACCAGCTTTCTCCTGCTTGATTTGAAGCCGCTAGAATTTATGAGTATATATACGTCAAACACGGTACCTCGTAAGACGTACATATACGGCCGCGACAGTCAAAGGGTTAATGATAAAATAAATAATCGTAGTAATATTGAGGAAACATAAACTCATATACCACTTTGAGTACAGGCCACAGATCCTACATTTATTCATTTTCAACAGTGAAAAAAAAAAAAACTTGAAAAATAAAGAAAAATGCTAGTTCCGATTTGACCTTGAGTACAGGTAACATCTCATTGAATCTGATATTTCATTTCCTTGCCTTCAATCCTGCAACATCATCTGTCACATCATCAAAATCAATGATTTTCCCTGTATAGGCCTATTTGTACTCTGTAATCCTATAATAGGCTATATAGAAATGAAGGATTTTTCTCTTACGTTGCTGCAGCACAGTTTTGGTCATTAGTGTTACCTTCTTTAGCGGCTCTATGACGTCACCCCCTAAATGGTGTCACCCGGGACGCCCCCACCCTCCTTACGACGCCACTGAGAAAGCCCCTTGTTATGAAGAGCATTTCAGCAAATTAGGTCAATTTTGTTCCCAGGGTGTGACCCACACCAGTCGACTAACACCCAGGTACCCATTTTACTAATGAATGAACAATGGACAGCAAGTGTCTTAAGAAAACACATCCAACTTCTGCCACTTTTGTGGTAGAAGCTGGAGTTTCTAGGCATGTACAGTCTCTCCTCACTTAACAACGGAGTTCCGTTCCTAAGAGTAGGTCGGTAAACGAATTGGTCATAAAGGGAAGAGCATACTATACTGATAGTGGGTTTGCATCAACTATCTTTAGATATTGTTTTAATGTCACCTTTGCACCATATATAACATTTTTAGTATATTTTTAAATGTTTATACAGTAGTTTACTGTAGTATATTGTAATAAACAGAATAAAGGAAATCAGCTCTAATATACATACATTACTTAGGTATGCACACTGGTCAGAGAGCTGATCGTAAGTCTGAGCAGTCATTAAACAAGTACGTCGTTACGTGAGGAGAGACTGTACTTAAAATATAAATATTGCTGTAGGAGTGAACATTGCCAACTTCTGATAATATAAGAAATTATGTGAAATTTTCCTTTGAATAATCTTAAATGTATAGGATTTATATTTCAACACCAGTACAGAAATGTTAATGATATAAAATCATATAATAAGGATATTTTGATACTGTATAATTGTTTCTTTTCTAGCTGACAGAATACAAAGTATCAAGTTGGTCTGTAACTTAAAAATTATTTTTACAGTTTGCTGAACATGTATAAGGAACTGGAGTCTGATATACCAGGATTTGAGCGTCCTTCGCATGGATATTTGCTTGGCTGGGCAAAGCAAGGTAAGAATCTAATTTGTTATTCATTAGATCTTGCTGCACACTTGGTTCATGAGGTAAGAAGACACACAAAAAAAAAATAGACCTTTATTAGTGCATACAATGGTTCATCTATATAGGGGCTTATGAAGTGGGTGAAACGTTATACAGTGGACCCCAAGTTCACGATATTAATCCGTTCCTGAGAGCTCATCGTAAACCAAAATTATCGGAAAGCGACTCAATTTTCCCCATAAGAAATAATAGAAATCAAATTAATCCGTGCAAGACACCCAAAAGTATGAAAAAAACCTTTTACAACATGATATATTAAGTTTAATGCAATATAATAATTACAATAACAATAATAACAATAGAATAATCACAATAGAATAATTGACACTTACCTTTAATGAAGATCTGGTGATGATTGATGGAATGGGAGGAGGGGAGAGTGTCAAAGTTTTCAATGTTTAGAAGGGGAATCTCCCTCCATTAGGACTTGAGGTAGCAAGTCCTTTTCCAGGGTTACTTCCCTTCTTCTTTTAATGCCACTAGGACCAGCTTGAGAGTCACTGGACTTCTGTCGCACAACATATCTGTCCATACAGGCCTGTACCTCTCGTTCCTTTATGACTTTCCTAAAGTTGTTCACAACATTGTCAGTGTACAGGTTGCCAACACTGCTTGCAGTAACTGTGTCAGGGTGATTTTCATCAAAAAAGGTTTGCACTTCAAGCCACTTTGCACACATTTCCTTAATTTCAATAGTCATTAGCACCCTTGGTCTCGATGGGTTGGCACTAGAAGCTTTCTTGGGGCCCAAGGTGACTTATTTTGCAGAAACAAGCACCAAAAACAGTGATAATATGGATAATATAGAATGTACCGAATGTATCCTTAGATGTGCTCACACTGGCTGGCTTGTAAACACTGGACACATCTGGTACGAATCGTATTGCATACCAGGTTTTGTAACGGGAATCGAGGCAAATTTTTTGCGATATAATGCTTCGGATACTGGATTTATCGGATACCGATGGCTTCACGAACCGGGGGTACACTGTACAAATAAGTTTACATTTTTGTATGTCATTTTATCAGCTTTCTGATATATATACTGTGTTTCAAGTACATGTGCTTGGTTCATATACCCATGGAAATCTTATAAGTGCTTTCTTTGTTATTCTCTGCCACTCCTATCCATACAGGTCTATGACTGTTTCTTATGTAAACTCTGCAATAGCTGTTTAATAATAGTAACTTATTAAAATTTGATCATTTTTCTTTTGTAATACCACTGTATTGACTGATGTGAAGGTTGATTCTCAATGTATTCTGGTTGCATCAATTTACATTATTGAACAGTGTCAGGTCAAGTAATTACAAAAAGTATGAGGGAGCTACAATTGAGGATTCTTGCATGATAATTTATAGCATTGTAAAATTTAATTGTTCTGGGTTGGTACTATGACGTTTCTTTTTTTGCTTTAATTGGGTGTTTTGTGTGTGCATGTTTTGTGCGTTCACTCTGAAGAGGGATAGGAATGTTGTAGTTTGGAAAGTCATCTCGCCTGTAATGGCAGCACGCCACTGGCAGGCTAGTGATGGAATTAATGATAGTGAAAGTTTTTCTTCTAGGTAGTAGGTTGGTAGACAGCAACCGCCCAGGGAGGTACTACCGTCCTACCAAGTGAGTGTAAAACTAAAGCCTGTAATTGTTTTACATGATGGTAGGATTGCTGGTGTCTTTTCTGTCTCATGAAAATGCAAGATTTCAGGTACGTCTTGCTACTTCTACTTACACTTAGGTCACACTACACATACATGTACAAGCATATATATACACACACCCCTCTGAGTTTTCTTCTATTTTCTTTCTAGTTCTTATTCTTGTTTATTTCCTCTTATCTCCATGGGGAAGTGGAACAGAATTCTTCCTCCGTAAGCCATGCGTGTTGTAAGAGGCAACTAAAATGCCGGGAGCATGGGGCTAGTAATCCCTTCTCCTGTATAGATTACTAAATTTAAAGAGAAAATTTCGTTTTTCTTTTTGGGCCACCCTGCCTTGGAGGGATACGGCCGGTTTGTTGAAAGAAGAAGAAAGTTTTTCTTTTTTCAGGCCACCATACCTCAGTTGGAGATGGCCAAGGTAGGGCGATAAGTAATGTCAAATGGTTAATGTAATTGTGTGCAAGAATGGTATATAATACCGACAAGATGAAATTAAGACATGTGCAACATCTGGGTATCTTTGTTGTAGACGTTTCGCCATCCAGTGGCTTTATCAATACAAATTCCAGGCAGGCATTGTACTTCCCATTTCCAGGACTTATGTCCGGTTAACCAGTTTCCCTGAATCCCTTCACAAAATATTACCCTGCTCACTCTCCAACAGCTCCTCAGGTCCCAAAAACCATTTGTCTCCATTCACTCCTATCAAACACACTCACACAACCTTGCTGGAAGTCCAAGCCCCTCACCCACAAAACCTCCTGTACCCCCTCCCTCCAACCTTTTCGAGGATGACCCCTACCCCTCCTTCCTTCCCCCCATAGATTTATATGCTCTTCAAGTCATTCTACTTTGATCCATTCTCTCTAAATGACCAAACCACCTGAACAACCCCTCTTCAGCCCTCTGACTAATACTTTTAGTAATTCCACACCTAATTTCCACACTCCGAATTCTCTGTATAATATTTACACCACACATTGCCCTTAGACAGGACATCTCCACTGCATCCAGCAACCTCCTCGCTGCAGCATTTGGAACGCAAACTTCACATCCATATAAGAGTGTTGGTATGACTTTTCTTTCGTACATTCCCTTCTTTGCCTCCATGGATAACTTTTTTTGAATCCACAGATACCTCAACGCACCACTCACCTTTTTTCCTTCATCAATTCTATGGTTAACCTCATCCTTCATAAACTCATCCACTGACAAGTTAACTCCCAAATATCTGAAAACATTTACTTCTTCCATACTCCCTCTCTCCGATGTGATATCGAATTTTACTTTATCTAAATCATTTGATACCTTCATCACCTTACTCTTATCTATGTTCACTTTCAACTTTCTACCTTTACACACCCTCCCAAATTCGTCCACTAACCTTTGCAACTTTTTTTTTAGAATCTCCCATAAGCACAGTATCATCAGCAAAAAGTAACTGCGCCAACTCCCATTTTGTATTTGATTCCCCATAATTTAATCCCACCCCTCTCCCCAACACCCTAGCATTTACATCTTTTACAACCCCATCTATAAATATATTAAACAACCATGGTGACATTACACATCCCTTTCTAAGACCTACTTTTACCTTGAAGTAATCTCCCTCTCTCCTACACACCCCAACCTGAGCCTCACTATCCTCATAAAAACTCTACAGCATTTAGTAACTTAATACTTATTCCATATACTACTTGCAACATCTGCCATATTGCTTCCCTGTCCACTCTTATCATATGCCTTTTCTAAATCCATAAATGCAATGAAAACTTCCCTACCTTTATTTAAATACTGTTCACATATATGCTTCAATGTAAACACTTGATCTACACATCCCCTATCCACTCTAAAGCCTCCTTGCTCATCTTCAATCCTACTCTCTGTCTTACCTCTGATTCTTTCAATAATAACCCTACTGTACACTTTTCCTGGTATACTCAGTAAACTTCTTCCCCTATAATTTTTACAATTTATTTTGTCCCCATTCCCTTTATATAAAGGAACTATACATGCTCTCTGCCAATCCCTAGGTACCTTCCCCTCTTTCATACATTTATTAACCAAAAATACCAACCACTCCAACACTATATCCTCCCCTGCTTTTAACATTTTTGTCATGATCCCATCAGCTTCAGCTGCTTTACCCCCTTTCATTCTACGTAATGCCTCACGCACCTCCCCCACACTCAGATCCTGCTCTTCTTCACTCCTAAAAGATGTTATACCTCCCTGGCCCATGGCCGGGCTCAGAGAGTAGATATACTCTCGAAATTATTCAAAGGTATGAAGGTAAAGGTATATCCCTGGCCAGTAATTGAAATTACCACCTCCCTTTCTTCATCGACATTTAAAAGTTCCTCAAAGTATTCCCGCCATCTACCCAATACCTCCAGCTCCCCATCTACAAACTCCCCTATTCTGTTTTTAACAAATCCATTCGTTCCTTAGGCTTTCTTAACTTATTTATCTCACTCCAATATTTTTTTCTTATTTTCACCAAAATTTCTTGACAGTGCCTCTCCCACTCTATCATCTGCTCTTCTTATAAGACTTCTGCTTTGTAAAAACCTCCCTTAAGCTATCTTTTTCTCTTATCACACCCTTTACTTCATCATTCCACCAAACATTCCTCTTTCCTCTTGCACCCACCCTCCTATAGCCAAAAACTTATGCCCCACATTCTAATACTGCATTTTTAAAACTATTCTAACCCTCTTCAACCCCCCCACTACTCATACTTGCACTAGCCCACCTTTCTGCCAATAGTTGCTTATATTTCACCCTAACTTCCTCTTTCCTTAGTTTATACACTTTCACCTCTCTCTTACTTGTTGCTGCCATTTTCCTTTTGTCCCATCTACCTCATATGCTAACTGTAGCTACAACTAAATAATGATCCAATATATCAGTTGCCCTCTATAAACATGTATATCCTGAAGCCTACTCATCAACCTTTTATCCACCAATACAGAATCTAACAAACTACTTCCATTACGTGTTATATCATACCTTGTATACTTATTTATTCTCTTTTTCATAAAATATGTATTACTTATTACCAAACCTCTTTCTAAACATAAGTAAAGGCTCCCCATTTTCATTTACCCCTTGCACCCCAAATTTACCTACTACTCCCTCCACAACATTTTTACCCACTTTAGCATTGATGACAGTGGTGCTCGCAGCAGTTTTGTTTGCCTGGAGAGAGGGAGGAAGAGGTATGAAGTCATCTTCATTTCATCCCCCTACACAACAAGCATCCGTCTCTCAACAAGTTATCCTGATGTCGTATCTGCACATTATCCAGACACAGGTACAAGCAGGATCCAGCCGAAATTTGCCGAATTTCTTTGAGAATTGTAAGTGACCCCACGCTACAGTGACCCCACGCTACAGTGTCCCACGCTGTTTCTCAAGTCACGTGTTCAGCGTCACTTGTATGTTGCTGTTGTTGTTGTTCAGCTCAGCACAGCTGTTTCAGCAAGCCAGAGGTGAGTTTTGTGGTGATTTCTGCGTCCAGTGTGAGTTCTCTATGTATTTGTGGGTGGGGGAGGAGAGGAGAGGAAGTGGCTGTTCCTCACCTTGCCCATGCTCGCCCTGCTCACGCTCACCCGTCTACCATACACCACTCACCACTGCCCACTCCCTCTGCTGTGTTTTCTGCTGTTTTCCATGTGAATTCATTGCCAGAACTGTGTATCCGAGTGTCCGTGGCCACTCGAAGCTACGTGGACCAGCATGCCACGTAGATCATGACACCACGTGGATCACGACATCACGTGGGTGTGGGCGATGTCACGTGGATCTACCAGCCACGTGAGTTACCAGATGTCCCAGGCCACATGCTGTGGTCTGCTGCCCGCATCACATT
Source organism: Cherax quadricarinatus (assembly GCF_038502225.1). Classification (NCBI taxonomy): domain Eukaryota; kingdom Metazoa; phylum Arthropoda; class Malacostraca; order Decapoda; family Parastacidae; genus Cherax; species Cherax quadricarinatus. Next base: position 17,495,883 of record NC_091313.1, read on the forward strand.
GACGTCACCCACGATGCTGCCCGACTTCATGACGTCACGATGTCTGCTGACGTCACCTCAAGATGTCTGCTGACGTCACCTCACGATGTCTGCCTGACGTCACCTCGAGATGTCTGCTGACATCAGCAGGACTGTGACGTCACAGTCCTGCTGACGTCACCTCGCGACATCACGCCTGACATCACATGATGTCACCATCGAGTGTTCAGTAATTATTTCAGTATTGTCGAGAAGATTGAGAGAAGATATAAGTCGTGTGTTAATTAATTCTTCTCAGTCAGTGTTCTCACATGTTGTAGTACCGCGGTGTGTGTGTAAAGTTTCCGTGTGTCCAGCGAGGTCTGAGCCAGACCTGAGTAGTACCACTGTGTTAAGTCACCCGTGTGACCAGTGTGTTTGACAGCTGATTACTCAGCCCTGAGCGTACGAGCCCTCTTGTACAGAAAGCTTTTATGCTCGTCGCTCGTGATGTTCTGCAGAATCGTACCTGCTACGATTCCCATCGAGATTTGTTTCACTTCACCTCCAGACCGTCAGAGTGCAGTTATGTGTAGAGAAACAAGTCTGGGGACGCTTAGACTAACCTCTGCTATAACTCCAACTGTGGAGAGAATGACACACTGTGTCAGCCTCGTGTCACAAGGTTCAGTGAGCAGCCTGCACAAAGAAGATGTCACTTTGACTGCTAGCTCTCTCACTGCAGTCTGGTGTATGATGTTACGACTCCCAGATGTTTCGCCCAGTCGTCTCTGCCACGACTCGCTCCACAACTCGCTCCACGCTCGCCGGCAGTGACAGCCCAGCGACAGTACCAGTCGAGAAGTGTCCTCCTGAGTCGCTTGCCAGAAGTCCTGCCCAGTTGCCGAGTTTTGTCGACACCTCACTCAAGGGCACCAGCATGTCGTGCCCCAGGTTGAGTGAAAACCTGCAGCGACTCCTACGATGACTGCTTCACCGTTCCAGAGGAGACCTTAACCTGTTACGTCACAGCTCAGCAGCAGCGATGTCTCCCGTGTTGCAGTATGTCCAGACGCAGGAAGGCGTGCAGTGATGCCCTTTGACGCTCATTGCCTTTGACCATGATGTTTAGCACACCCCACATGTTTTTTTCTTCCCTCCCTGTAGGAAGTTTTTTTTTCATGTCCATATGTATATATATGTTTTTATTTTGTGTTCTGTGCCCTGTTCCTACGAGAGAGAGACCGAGTTTCTTTTACTACCAGTATTGTCGCGTCAGGACGACGAGCGGTAGGTGGCCGAGCGTATGTAGACAGCCTGTACTGTCTGCACAGACAGCCCATGCTGTCTGCCAGCTTAGTTCATATTTCGCGGCATGCTGGTGCTGCCACCTATAGGCCTTGCCACTTCAGTATGCCCAGACTTGCCTCGCTCTCACTCACACAGCGGCCTAGCAGCAAGACACAAGTACTCCCAGCTCTCTCTCGTGTTATGGCCCTGCCCGGGCCATGGGCACAACACAAGCCTGTGTACCCACCACTACTTAATAAACAAAGAAGCCTCCGAAGACGTATCATTTACTACCCGCTACCAGAATACCAAATACACCTCGTTATATTGGGATCCCCAACCACAAGTACTCTCTCACTTGGTTCAAAACTCCCCATGCGCTCAACATTTCCCAAAATCTCTCCTCCACACTTGTCTCTCCTCCAGGTGCATAAACACTTACTATAACCCACTTCTCACATCCAACCCTTATTTTACTCTACATAATCCTTGAATTTATGCATTTATATTCCCTATTTTCCTGCCATAACTTATTCTTCAACAATATTGCTACTACTCCTTTAGCTCTAACTCTGTTTGAAACCCCTGACCTAATCCCATTTATTTCTCCCACTGAAACTCTCCCACCCCCTTCAGCTTTGTTTCACTTAAAGCCAGGACATCCAGCTTCTCTCATTCATGACATCCACAATCATCTCTTTCTTATCATTCACACATTCAAACGGTTTTCTTCTTATTCTTTTTAGTAGGCTATAACGGGAAAGTGGTTACGGCATTTTAGTCGACTTTTACAACATGCATGGCTTATGGAGGAAAGGTTCTTATTCCACTTCCCCATAGATATGAAAGGAAAAGCAATAAGAACAATACCTTACCCTTGAAGAATTTCGAGAGTATATCTACTCTCTGAGCCCGGCCATGGGCCAGGCTCGTCTGGTGCTTGGCTGGTCAACCAGGCTGTTGCTGCTGGAGGCCTGCTGCCTCACATATCCATCACAGCCTGGTTGATCTGGCACCTGGTGAAGGTACTTGTCTAGTTTCCTCTTGAAGGCTTCAACACTTGTTCCAGCAGTGTTTCTGATATCTTCTGGTAAGATGTTGAAAAGTCTGGGATAAGATAAAATCAAAGAAAACTCAGATGAGTGTGTATACATAAACCTGTACATGTATGTGTAGTGTGACCTAAGTGTAAGTAGAAGTAGCAAGATGTACCTGAAATCTTGCATGTTTGAGACAGACAGTAGACACCAGCAATCCTACCATCATGTAAAACAAATACAGGCTTCCTTTTTACACTCGCTTGGTAGGACGGTAGTACCTCCCCGAATGTTGCTGTCAACCAACCTAATACAGTGGTACCTCGAGTTTTGAACAGCTTCCAACTCGAACAATTATGTAAGTGTATTTTTGTAAGTGCTTCTGTAAGTGTATTTTTGGGGGTATGATACGGAGAAATCTAATTTGCATTATTCCTTATGGGAACAAATTCCTTCAGTATTGGCACTCGAACAGCCTTTTGGAACAAATTAAGTTAGTAATTCGAGGTACCACTGTATCTTAATATCTCTCGAAATAATTTCTGTGGTGTTTATAATGTAAAACAGTGCCTGAGTTCTGCTGAGTAATAGTTGGAAATGTTAGCCAAATTAATTAATTAATATAGCATTACCTAATAGAATATTCAGTTCTCTTTTACTTATTATCACTCATCTAATGACCATATGAACTAGTATTGACTTCCTAATCTTAAGTTAATCTTTAAGTTTGCCTGAAGTGCTCTGCATACAAAGGGGCTTTTGGCATGTACATCCAACTATTATATTCCTTTGTACAACCATGTATCATGTCAAAATATACATCTTAATCTTAACCTTAGTTATCTACATAACTGTGGAAAGGTGTAGTTCAGGTGGGGTCTTCTAGGGAAGGACATTTCTGTTTCTCATGTCATCAGTGACAGACCTTTGATGATCTCCTTTGCAATCCAGCACTATTTCTTTTTGAATTGTATCAGAAACATTAATGTTAATGGCAGTACAAATAAGTGACATTCTAAAATTTGAAGAATGCACAAAGTAGTTTTCCAATGTAGTCCAGTAAATATCTCCGTGACTTGCACCACTATCCCCAGTGTTCCTTCACTTACTTCTTGCTGTGTTGCTACCTTGTTCTCTAAATTTAATGGGTTAGTTTATGGATTTTTCACTTTTAACACTAGTGTATATGGATTGACCAGTCCATTTTTATAAATCAACCTTTCAGTTTCACCATCTAAAATATAAATGGAAAGTCATCATAACTCATGAAATCATAATAAAACAATTACAAAAGAACCACAGAGTAGGTGGGGTTTGAATCCTCGGTGAGAGAGTCGTAAGACAAGCCAGTACATACACCACTCAGCAGGACCAGTGGCTTATGCACTAGCCTGGAGTTTTACCATGAACTTGCCATAGGTTCTAACCCCACCTGTTCTGTGGTTTGTTTAAATATAAAGTCAAATCTAGTTCAGGGTGACAACGCCTATCATACAATTTATTTTTCTCTAAATTACATTATTATTATAAGCATTATTTTAATGTTTCTTGATGAACTGTATATTAACCCTTTCAGGGTCCGTCCCGTAGATCTATGGCTTTACGGTGAGTGTCCAAACCGTAGATCTACGCCATGAGCTCAGCTCACTCTGATAAACTGTGAGTGGTACATTTGGGCCTAGATATGAGAGAATACATCTATGTGGTATGTGTGCACCACATAAAACAGATCCTGCAGCACATTGTGTATAATGAGAGAAAAAAACTGAAATCATGATTTTTCGATTAAAACAGCAACTTTGCAGTGTTTTTTCGTATGTTTTTTATAGTTGTATTTGCGATTTCTTGGTCTCATTTGATAGAATGGAAGACATATTACAGAAATAGAGATGATTTTGATTGGTTTTAGCACTGGAAATGGCTTGAAACTGAGCTCAAAGTAGCGGAAATGTTAAATTTTTGCCGATATTCAAGAGTAAACAAACGACCTCACACATCTAATACACGTCAGCTGGTGGGTCTAATATACATTCACAAATATGGTGATGATATTTATACAATTATTACAGTATTGCATAACAGTAAATCTTCTATTTTTTGGTGTGAATAAAAATTCATTATGTGAATAAAAAATCAAAATGGAATTTATTTGTAAAGCCTCAAAGCATAACTAATGAACAGAGGAAATGTTAGTTTAGTGCCAGGAATGCCTACATTGTTTATTCTGGACCCTATTTTGAAATTGGAATATTTTGAACTTTGTATTAAATTTGCCAAATTAACAATTTCCGATCACTTTATATTGTAGTTGAAACAGTTGACTTGGCGATTTCTTGTGCTCAATCGATAGAATAGAAGTAATACTAGTGAAATAGCTAAGAATTTGGTTGATTGGAATAATGTAATTGGCCTAAAATGGGAGTCAAAGTCGGCAAAATCGCCGATTCGTAAATATCGCTGACACATCAAAATTCGCGAGAGCATAATTTCGTCAATTTTCCACCAAATTTCGTACTTTTTGTTTTATTACCTTCACAAAAAGATTCTCTACGATTTCATAAGAAAAAATAACAAATTTTTTTTTTGAAAATTCTTGGACACTGGTGCGTGACTCCAGATTTGGGCCTTGGACCCTGAAAGGGTTAATCATGAATACGTACAAGTTATTTGTTGCACTGATATTCCAGGTCTGGCTAAAGTATATTTCAAGGTAAGATATCCATCATCTTTTCCAGCATTTTACACTCTGTTGACAGTATAAAATTAAGCATAAAGCTTATTAACCCTTAACCCGTAAACGGTCCAAGCAGATCTACGTTCACATGTGTAGTGCTACAAAAGTAGATCTACGTTTTTTTTACATATTTTCAAATATAACAAAAAAAAAAGTAGATCAAAGTTTTTTTTACACATTTTCAGATGTAAAAAAACAAAAAGAAGATCTACTTTTTTTATATACTTTCAAATGTTGAAAAAACATATATATACGTTTGGACCGTTTACGGGTTAAACTGTCCAAACCTTGATCTGTGTTCTTGCTGCTAGCGATCCAAACATAGATTGACGTTTTATTTTTCCTGCCTCCAAATTTGGCACAATAGGCCTGTCCATATAGAATGGGTCTTAACACTCATTGTGAGCAGTATTAAAAAAATCTAGGACCACATAGTACCTTGTGGAAGCACCAGTTCAACTGAGCGCCAGCTTGAACAAACAGCATAGCAAACCCCAGGGATTCACTAATGCCATGTCATATTAACACACCTTTTAAAAGGAAAGTGATGTCGACCACAAGTTTAGTGGTTTTTCAGATGAACATGGCCATAAGTGGTCGAGAAAATATAAAAAACTTTGATAATAACTAATGTTCAATATTTGCACCACATCCTTTCAATTTTGATACCACTGGTAGTATCATCCTGCCAGAATGTCCTATAACCTAAGTCCTAAGTAAAGAATAATCATTTTGTAACGTGTAATACGAGTTCGGCAGGCCAGCCAAGTTGGCTGGCTGGCCGGGCTGGGCCTGGCTGGCCTTGCTGGCTGGGCAAGGCTGGAGCTGGCTGGCTGGCTGGTTCTATAGCTGACTGGCTGGTTGGCTGGTTCTATGGCTGGCTGGCTCTGTGGCTCTATCTATTTATCTATCTACCTCTTTCTTTGCCCCAGAGCTGCTCATAAACCAGAATCAAGGACTAAGTTAGTTTATTTAGGCACAGCTATACTTAAGTACAGTTATCATACGTAATGTAAATTACCCAGGATAACCCAAAAAGCCAGACAAAGTGCAATACTGTGCTTGTAGATATAAGGCATAAGCATGACAGTGGCAAGTACTGTAATACCCATTTCCATTTGTTCAGATGACGATTCTGCAATATATGTTATATATGTCTGGCTGGCTGACCAGCTCTGTCTATCTGTCTACCTCAGAGAGAGCCACTCATGAACCAGAATCAAGAATTAAGTTTATTTAGGCATGGGTACAAGTAAGTGCAGTTATCATAAATAGTATAAATTACCTAGGATAATCCAAAAAAAGCCAAGCACAGTGCTATTATATTGTGCTTGTTGATATGAGCCATAAGCATGACTGTGGCAAGTAATACGCATTTCCACTTGATTCAAACATGACAATTCTACAACATGTGTAATACCTGTTGGTTCATGAGCAGTTCTCTCTGAGATAGACTGGCAGAGTGGGAGAAAGCAGACTGAGAGACAGTGATAAACAGAGACAGAACTAGACAGACAAAGACACAGACAGACATGTGTAACAGTGAGAACAAATAAGAAAAAACATCTCTCAAGGTTCACTGGTAGCAGTGCACAATCGGCAATATTGCATGACTGCACCATCAGCAGTGTAGAGTGACATTCTTGTCTGACATTACACTTAGGAGTTTCATACTCCAGTAAGTAAGTTTATTCAGGTATACAAAAATACAGTTAAATAGATTATCATACATAGCAGCATATGTGTGGAAAACTTAGGATAACGCAAAAAAGTCGAAGTGACTTATTATATCACTCGAACAGCCTTCTGGAACGAATTAAGTTATTTGTTATTGTAATTATTATTATTTTTATTATTATTACAGTGGAACCTCTGGTCACGAATGCTTCCTAACACAAACAGATCAGTTCACAACCGAAAAATCTGGTCATGAACACATAATTGGGTGCTGAGCAAACACAGCTACACCAATTTTCACATTCCACACCATTTTTTTAGCATGCACCAATTTTCCACACTTCCTGTTGTTTGTGTACACCTAACTGTTATTTAAGTTTTTTCTCAATTAATCTGTGGATTATTTTGTATAATTAAGGATTTTTCAAACTCTGATTATTTTTTCTGTGCTTAAAACTCTTAGGACTTTTACAGTGTTAGTTTTCTCTGTTGTTCAAGGTTTTCTCAGTGTTATTCAAAGTTTCTACATTTAATTTACTATTACACTGTGCATTCTATGGTATAATTAACTATTTTTGTGACCCAAACCTAATTTCCCCACTGGATTGTATGTAAATAAAATTAATCCGTTCCAGACCCCTACGAACTGTATGTAATTTTTTTTTTTTTTTTAACAAGTCGGCCGTCTCTCACCGAGGCAGGGCGACCCAAAAAGAAAGAAAATCCCCAAAAAGAAAATACTTTCATCATCATTCAACACTTTCACCTCACTCACACATAATCACTGTTTTTGCAGAGGTGCTCATAACACAACAGTTTAGAAGCATATACGTATAAAGATACACAACATATCCCTCCAAACTGCTAATATCCCGAAACCCCTCCTCTAGAGTGCAGGCATTGTAATTCCCATTTCCAGGACTCAAGTCCAGTTATTTTTATATAGCCGGACTTGAGTCCTGGAAATGGGAAGTACAATGCCTGCACTCTAAAGGTGGGGCTTCAGGATATTAGCAGTTTGGAGGGATATGTTGTGTATCTTTATATGTATATGCTTCTAAGCTGTTGTGTTCTGAGCACCTCTGCAATAACAGTGATTATGTGTGAGTGAGGTGAAAGTGTTGAATGATAATGAAAGTATTTTCTTTTTGGAGATTTTCTTTCTTTTTGGGTCACCCTGCCTCGGTGGGAGACGGCCAGCTTGTTAAAAAAAAAAATTACATACAGTTCGTAAGGGTCTGGAACGGATTAATTTTATTTACATACAATCCAGTGGCGAAATTAGGTTTGGGTCACAAACAAATCAAATCACGACCAGAGTTTTGGAACGAATTATGGTCATGACTAGAGTTTCCACTGTAGTATTATTATAGTTTTATCCAAGTTATTCCCTTCAGGGGGAATGCCTTAATGAAGGTGAATTGTTCTTGGTACAAGAAATTGAAACTGTCGTTCTCCTTCTTGGATCAAACCTGATTGCTTCCCATTCTGCAGGTGCTGTATGACCCTACTGGGTTGATCACTTCCCCATTAATATAATAGCTATCAAACATTAGCTTCTCAGGATTTCCCTTATATGAGTGATAGTACTTAACATTATATACTATAGTACAGGGTGTTCATGTTGCAGTTTTGTAACTGGAGTGTAACACACCCCTCTTCTGCAAGACACTGATGGAGTGAATGACGAAAGTTTTTCTTTTTCGGGCCACCCTGCCTTTGTGGGAATCGGCCGATGTGTTAATAAAAAATAGTACAGTTGAACTTCAAATAGAACACATTTTAACAGCACATTTTTGTGATAACGCAGTTGGGAAATTGCAGTATAAATTTAAATAGGACACTGTCAAACTTGATTCTAATTATCACATACTTTTACAAATTGTTTTATTTAATGATACTTTCAAAATTTCCTCCCAAACGTTAAAGATGCTGTAAGCAACAATTGATCACATTAATTCACATGAAATAAAGTTATTTTTGAGGTATACTTAATTAAAAATGTAATACGAGATAGTAATTGTTAAACTTCGTAGATGCTCACACTTTTCACCAATGACCTGTTGGTGAAATTATTTTCATTATGTTATCCCCAGGTGTCCTGCTGTTAAATGCATGTCTGACTGTACAAGCCCACAAAGCTAACTCACACAAAGACCAGGGCTGGGAGAAGTTCACAGACTGTGTCATCAAAACAATATCAGATTGCAACAGAGGTGTTGTTTTCCTGTTGTGGGGTTCATATGCACAGAAAAAAGCTTCTGTTGTTGATAAGGTAAATGGAATCTTTTCTCAGTGTGATATTCTTACCAGCTGTAGCCATATCTTTAGTAAAGCTATTCAGTACATTTACCCAAAATCACTCCATATTGTTGTATAATCACTGAGTATTCTTACACTATTTCTCTCCTCAAATGAGATTCTTTTTCAGTTAAATACTTAATTGCAAATATGTAATGCACTTGTACTTTTTTAAAGTAGATTATGGTTCTACAAATTTTTTCAGTGGAATAAGATGACAAAGATGGTTTATAAATTTGAAGTGGAAGGCAGGAGTGTTAGGGATCATCCCAGGAATGGTTTGAGGAAGGCTTTGAGTTTTAAAAGTTTGAGCATTCAGCAGGCTTATGTATGTTAAGTAGGAGCAAGTGGAGACATATGGTTATTAATGGGCAAGCTGTTGAAGTGGAAGCAAGGTAATATGAAGGATTCAGGTGAACTGGTTAGCTAGATTTGAATCCTGGAGATTGGAAGGCAAGTGTCTGCACATGGAAGGAGGGGTGGGGATGTTGCAGTCAGAGAGTAACATGAATTGTATTGTCAACATATACTGGCAAGACAGTGCTTGATTCATTGATTGTCAATGTGTTTAATTAAATCTTATAATATAGTTTCCCTGCCTCGGTGGGAGACGGCCGACTTGTTGAAAAAAAAAAAAAATATATAGTTTCATTTAAATTTCCACCCAAATTTCTTTGGATTGAATTAATTTTTCCTTTACTTTACCCTTGTTTTAGTTATCAGTAATACATGTATATTAAAGTGAAATGTAAATACGCTAATTCTACAATGATGAATTTACTTAGATTTTTCATTGGTAGCTTCATCTATTTTCTTTTTGAATGACATTTATGTACATAAAACATTTTCATTTTAACAGAAGAAACACCATCTACTCAATGCTCCACATCCTTCACCACTCTCGGCACACCGAGGATTCCTGGGATGCAAGCACTTCTCCAAATGTAACGAGCTCCTTAAAAATGGTGGTAAGAAGCCAATTGATTGGTCATACTTGCCAACAGAAATTTAAATTGCCAGCTAACTTTACTTGGAAAAATTATGCCTTTTGCTTTAGTGCTAATGTACTTTCATCTTTAAAAATGTGTTAAAAAATTCTCATTTAAACAATATTAAACAGTGTGTGGTTATGGAACTCACCTGTGGCTTCTACTGTTTTATTTAGTGTGAAAAGTTCTTATAAATTTTAATAATTAATATTTTCTTGTTAAACTGCTCCTTGTAAGAGAAGTGAAGACTCATGATATAACTGCATGCTTTTTACCTGCTGTTAAGTCTGATAAGTACTTGACATATATTTGTATTCAGTTCTACAATGAAGATAAATTGATTGGAAAAGCATACTTTCTAATGTCTACCTCCGTTGGTTCCTAAACATGCTTCTTATTCATTACTGCCATTATGTTGTGACCAACTAATTTTCCCAGGCACACACAATTAAAACTCAGTGATAACAAAGTTTTATGTTCAATTAAAAGTAAATTTAGATGTCCGTCCAAGAACAAAGGGGTAACCGTACTATAACACATCGATTCATTTGAAAATTATGCTTCAACAAAACCCTGCTGTTTTAATAATACAGATTTAAGCACTGAAGACAAATTTATGTGGCTACCTTCCTGCATTTGGTAGATGCTTTATCTACTAACAAGAAAGGGGTCCAGACACCCCACCACTTTAACACAGCTGCTGATGTTCAGCATCAAAATTCATTTACATCGTAAAATTAGAGAAATTGTTGAATTTAAAAAGAGAAACCTTTGTTTTTCTTTTAAGGTCACCCTGCCTTGGTGGGATACAGCTGGTGTGTTAAAAAAAAAAATTAGGGAAAAGAATTCATTATACAGTGACACTCGAGAACCTCATAATTCATAAACTGCCATAGAAAATGTTAGCATATCAAATAGGGACCATTTAATATTAATTTTTTTCAGATTTCACAATCTTTTTTGTGTTTGTACCATTCCTAAAGTTAGCATTAACACAGATATTTTAAGGACTGGTTTGAATAGTTGATTGACGTTTTACTTGCCAGAAATATTCCAAGGAATTAAACAAATTCTCATCTATTATTTCATTTATTATTTCAGTGTGATTGTGAAATCTGGCAGAAATGTTTAAAAATCATTCCAGTGCTATTGAAGCTAACTTTGTTTTTAAATACTACTCTAGCTAGATTTGTGTTAAAAAAACTCAGGAAATTTTATTTATGTCCTAATGTGAAAATGCTTTTAGTTACAGCATATGAATTTGTTTCTCTATGATATTCCAAAAAGTATTTACTTTAAAGTTAAAGTGCTGTTTGTATTTACAGATACAACAGATGTAAAATACTTAATTCAGGCAATTTTATATTTCTTCATAATACAATTTGCACTCATGAAAAAGTATCTGGTTGCGTGTCTTATTGGAGTTACCTATGTTGAAGAATTTTCAGCTTTCCTCTGAATTGTCATTAAATTTCCTTTATCCTGTTGAAATAAAGATGCTGATTGTTAATTTACTGGGTTCTGCTTTTGTCAGAAGAATATCAATGGTTCTGTTAATGTTTTCATTGATAAGCATATAAAGTTATGTACATTTTAAGAATTCACTTATTTGATCACAAATGTTATTGGTCATATTGTTATTTTTGTGTAGGTTTGATTAACTTTACCATTGATAATTGTAAATTGTAAAATTGCTTTATGTAAAAAAAAAAATTGCATTTTTCCATTTGATATCAGTGGAAACGTTGAATATTTTTATCAGGTTCATTATTAAGCTATATAACTGGCATGGAGTAGCATCTGTCAAGTGAAAAAACAGTTACTACTTTTTTTACTGTTTTAGTGGAATTTCATATGTAACCATGGTCAGTACTCTTATGCTAATCCTTATGTGTCTTTTTCCAGTACTCTACAACCGTCTTTGTTTTAACGTTTAATGAAATAAACATTCAATAAATTTTATACTCTACAAACTTGAGTTTTATTTGAAGTAAAAGGTTCAATAGTACCCTAAGGCAGGGTCCTAGCACCTCTAGTTTCTCTTCCTCATAACAAGATGAATGAAAACGCTATTCACAGCCTTGCTGACTACTCCAAAATAAGTATGAAAGTCGCCTCAGTATCAGACAAGATAATAAACCCTTGATTGAACAGAGTAATGGGAGGAGGGAGCAGGTAACCACCAATGGCGACTAAGGTGTATAAAAAGTTTTGCCACAATTGTAACAACCAGCAGTTGTGTAACTAATGGACTGTCACTCATTTCCAGATCAATTGACCCAGCAGATTTTGTTGTGTATTTTTTCTATCCATTAAATTATTTTTTAGCACAATCGCCATCTCCCACAGAGGTAGGGTGACACAATGAAGAAAATTCTTAATATTTATCATTTTCAGAGGTTAAATAATGTGTCCTGCTATTTATACACCATTTTCTTCCCCAGAAGTTCATCCTTTCACTATAAAGACACTCAAATAGCCATATCTTTCCTGCATAATTATTTCCATTTCAAAATAACTTAATCTACTTCCAAATAACTGTCTATTGGAGAATAATTTTATCCACTTCAAAGCATCTTTGTTTACTTCAGGAAAACTTTGTGCATCTAAAAATTTCCATCCCCATTGCAAAATAAGTTTGAATAGACAGGAAGAGCAAATTGGTTGGCTCCTGAATAGACTGGAAGAGCAAATTGGTGGACTCCTGAATCTCCATTCTTAAGATCTGTCTTTAAACATCAATAAGTTAAGAGGCTTCTGCCGGTGTCCCTTATCTTCTGCACATGGTTCATTCCTGTTTGAATTTGTGTTAAGCAAAGCTGCTATACTATGTCAGTGATAAGGATGTGTTCTTACACTGCAAATTCCTCATTTCTTGATTAATGCTCACCAAAAATATGTGAACTTACAACATGTGCATTAAATGGTCATATTAAAAAAAAAAAAAAAAGTGGTACCTCAGGATACAAACTTTTTTTGTTCGAGAAGGCTGTTCGAGTGCTGATACTGAACGAATTTGTTTCCATAAGAAATAATGTAAATTAGATTAGTCTGCTTCAGACCCCCAAAAATACACTTAAAAAAAACACTTAAATAAATACACTTACGTATTCTTGACTTATTTTTTTTACCAAACGTTTTTGACCATGCCAGATAGGCACAAGATGGCTACATAACAAAGATAAACACTACTGTCGAAAAACCTGAGACAAATATAAAAAGTTTAATCATAATCCTTCATTTTACTCTCCCTAACCCACCCATCCCCAATGAGCAGCTCTTGATCTGAGGAATTGGGCTTGCCCTTCCTTCGTCTTGGACGAGACGTGATTGCCTTCCATTTCCCCAGGTATAATATGACCCCTACATATGTAGCACTTGCCCGCAAATGTAATGGTGATAATGGCCTCCGTTCTTTCACAAACAACCCCTCTGTGTCTGGACTCATAGTATACATGTTATGAACCTGGGAACATATATCTCATTATTTGTACCTCCCTCCCTTCCACCCCATAGTTCTGATGATATACTCGTTATTCTCTGTCACCCCATAGTCCTGATGATGTACTCATTCTTCCCTTCCTCCCACCCATAGTCCTGATGGTGTACGCATTCCTCCCACCCACAGTGCTGATGATGTACTCATTCCTCCCTCCCTCCCTCCCTCCCTCCCTCCCTCCCTCCCTCCCACCCACCCATAGTCCTGATGATGTACTCATTCCTAATAGTAGTTCTGATGATGTACTCATTCCTCCCTCCCTCCCTCCCTCCCATAGTCCTGATGATGTACTCGTTCCTTCCTCGCTCCACCTCTAGTGCTGACGTTGTGTTGGAGCAACCCAACTTGGTGTGGCCAAATGCTGATACTCTTCTTGGCTGTGCAAGATGTTGAAATTGAAAGCCAAGTACACAAAAGATTTTGTTCAGAATAAGTTCAGTGGATTTCACATACTCAAATCTATTTTGTTTCTGCAAAAATCTTTCTTATGAATGTCACTTATTTAAAGACTTACTACTAAAAAAAAAAAACATGGTGCTGGGCTAGGATGATCACATATACCTGGAGAGGGATTTTAGGGGTCAATGCCCTCTGCAGCCCGGTCCGGGGATCAGGGTCTGATCAACCAGGCTATTACTGCTGGCTGCACGTAAACCGACATAAGAACCACAGCCTGGCTAATCAGGTACTGAGTTAAGGTGCCTGTCCAGTATAAAAAAGAGTATTTGGTGTTCTGGTAGCGGGGAGTAAATGATAACTTCTTCTTCGAAGGCTTCTTATTTTATTGTTAAGTCGTAGTGGATACACAGGCTTGTGTGTTTGTGCCCATGGCTCGGGCAGGGCCATCCCACAAGAGAGAGAGCTAGTACTTGTGTCTTGCTGCTAGGCCGCTGTGTGAGTGAGAGCGAGGCAAGGGCAGGCAGGCTGGCTTGCCCACCGAGAGGCCTGGCTACAGAGGGCAGCACCTTAGTGCCGCAAAATATGAACTAAGCTGGCAGACAGCATGGGCTGTCTGTGCAGACAGTACAGGCTGTCTACATACGCTCGGCCACCTACCGCGCTTCGTCCCGACACGACAATACTAGTGGTAAAAGAAACTCTGTCTCTCTCTTGTAGGAACAGGGTACAGAACACAAAATAAAAACATATATATACATATGGACATGGAAAAAAAAACTTCCTACAGGGAGGGAAGAAAAAAACATGTGGGGTGTGCTAAACATCGTGGTCAAAGGCAGTGAGCGTCGATGGGCATCACTGCACGCCTTCCTGCGTCTGGACAGATACTGCAACACGGGAGACATCGCTGCGGCTGAGCTGTGACGTAACAGGTTACGGTCTCCTCTGGAACGGTGAAGCAGTCATCTTAGGAGTCACTGCAGGTTTTCACTCAACCTGGGACACGACATGCTGGTGCCCTCGAGTGAGGCGTCGACAAAACTCGGCAACGGGGCAGGACTTCCGGCAAGCGACTCAGGAGGACACTTCTCGACTGGTACTGTCGCTGGGCTGTCACTGCCGGCGAGCGTGGAGCGAGTTGTGGAGCGAGTCGTGGCAGAGACGACTGGGCGAAACATCTGGGAGTCGTAACATCATACACCAAACTGCAGTGAGCGAGCTAGCAGTCAAAGTGACATCTTCTTTGTGCAGGCTGCTCACTGAAGCTTGTGACACGAGGCTGACACAGCGCCTGCCGACAGGGCTGACTGCGGCTTGACGAGTATCATTCTCTCGGCAGTTGGAGTTATAGCAGAGGTTAGTCTAAGCGTCCTCAGACTTGTTTCTCTACATATAACTGCACTCTGAAGGTCTGGAGGTGAAGTGAAGCAAATCTCGATGGGAATCGTAGCAGGTACGATTCTGCAGAACATCACGAGCGACGAGCATAAAAGCTTTCTGTACAAGAGGGCTCGGTCACTCGGGGCTGTCTTGACATCAGCTGTCAAACGTACTGGTCACACGGGTGACTTAGCACAGTGGTGCTACTCAGGTCTGGCTCAGACCTCACTGGACACACGGAAACTTTAAACACACCCACGGTACATGCGGTACAACATGGCTTAAACTAGCAAATGATGCTTTTCTGTGCATAAAACTGACACTAAGACATATACTAAAATGTGAGAACACTGACTGAGAGGAATTAACACACGACATATATCTTCTCTTAGTCTTCTCGACAATATTTTAATAATTACTGAACACTCGATGGTGACATCATGTGATGTCAGGCATGATGACGTCAGCAGCACTGTGACGTCAGCAGACATCTCGAGGTGACATCAGGCAGACATCGTGACATAATGAAGTCGGGCAGCATCGTCGGTGACGTCAATGTGATGCGGGCAGCAGACCACAGCATGTGGCCTGGGACATCTGGCTCAGTAACTCATGTGGCTGGTAGATTTACATGACATCGCTCACACCCACGTGGCGTCGGGATCCATGTGGCTTCGTGATCTACGTGGCATGCTGATCCACATAGCTTCGAGTGGCCTCGGGCACTCGGATACACAGCTCTGGCAATGAATTCACACGGAAAACAGCAGAAAACACAGCAGAGGGAGTGGGCAGTGGTGAGTGGTGTATGGTAGGCTGGTGAGGTGTGAGAGTACAGCAGGGCGAGGCAAGGAGCGGCCTCCTCCCACAAACACGTGGAGAACTCACACTGGACGCAGAAATCACCACAAAACTCACCTCTGGCTTGCTGAAACAGCTGTGCTGAGCTGAACAACAACAACATACAAGTGACGCTGAACACGTGACTTGAGAAACAGCGTGGGACGCTGTAGCGTGGGGTCACTTACAATTCTCGGAGAATTTCGGCAAATTTCGGCCTGGATCCTGCTTGTACCTGTGTCTGGATGCTCAAACGTGCAGACACGACATCAGGATAACTCCTTGAGAAACGGATGCTTCATGTATAGGGTGATGAAGTGAAGATGACTTCATACCTCTTCCTTCCTCTCTCTGGGCAAACAACTGCTGCGACCACTGCTGCCACCATTTATAAAAAAGATTATTTGGTGTTCTGGTAGCGGGGAGTAAATGATAACTACTTCGGAGGCTTCTTACTTTATTGTTAAGTCGTAGTGGATACACAGGCTTGTGCGTTTGTGCCCATGGCCCGGGGAGGGCCATCCCATGAGAGAGAGAGCTAGTACTTGTGTCTTGCTGCTAGGCCGCTGTGTGAGAGCGAGGCAAGGGCAGGCAGGCTGGCTTGCCCACCGAGAGGCCTGGCTACAGAGGGCAGCACCTTAGTGCCGCGAAATATGAACTAAGCTGGCAGACAGCATGGGCTGTCTGTGCAGACAGTACAGGCTGTCTACACCAGTGACCTCTTGAAGACATCCTGGGGTCTATTGGTTCTCCCCCTTATGTATGCTGGGAGGCAGTTGAACAGTCTTGGGCCCCTGACACTTACTGTGTTGTCTCTTAGTGTACTCGATATGAGTGTAAAGCTCACGGCAATCACCTGCTTGAGTCACATAAGAGTGAATTTTTACACAGCGAATTCCTGGTTGAAATAGGGTTGCCACATACACAGCAAATAAATTCGCACAGCGAATTTTAAATCGAGGGAAAGCTCGTGCAAACCCTTCCTCGGGGTAAAGGGCTCTTTATCTAAGTGGCGCTGTATGGCCCTTTTGGATTTAGTGCTTAATCTGATTACTGCATATTATTATTGCTATCATCATCGTCATCTTGATCTGAGGAATTAGATATCTTATTCCCTTTCTTAGACTGAATTTAAATTCTTCGACCCCCCCCCCTTCTCTTTATCTCTGTCCACATTTGGCATCATTAGTGGCAGACCTTTCCTCTTTTTGTGAAAATCATCTGTTAGACAGGGACAAAGGGACCATTTTAAGCCTTCACACACAGCTTCCGTTGGTAGTATTGTGGTGTCATGTCACTCCATACAGTGGAAATTAGGCAATCTGTATCTGACTGATAAAGTCACTGGCTGGCAGTGTTAACATAATAACGATATATAAATGTTGCTCAAGTGTCTCATTCATCACTTGTCAGTTTTCTAACCATTTATATAATATCAGTAAACTTGGAGCCACAGCAACAACAATACGTGTATTCAGTCTGGATAAGCATTCACGCCTTATGACATAGCAAGATGCAGAGGCGTCGTAAGGGGGGGGGGCCGCCCCGGGTGACACCATTTAGGGGGTGACACCATAGAGCCTCTAAAGGTGATACTAATGCCCAAAACAGTGTTGCACCAACATAAGAGAAGAATCCTTCGTTTCTATATAGCCTATTATGTATTAAAGTACAAATGAGCCTATATAAGGAAAATCATTAATTTTGATGATGAGATAGGTGATTTTGCATAATTGAAGGCAAGGAAATGTAAGATCAGATTCACTGAGATGTTCCTATCTGACCTTGACTACAGGTAACAAGTGTTTCTCTGATATTGCAATGTTTTACTTTATTTTTCAAGTTTTTTTTTTTTGGCATTGTTGAAGATGAATAAATGTAGGATCTTTTGCCTGTACTCAAAGTGATATTTGAGTTTTTCCTCAATATTATTACGTTTATTTATTATATCATTAATAAAGTCGAGAAGTATTCTCCTGTTCAGTTTATGGTCCTTAAACGTTCTCATTGCTAAACATTTGCCACTGGTCATGAAGTAGTGACGTAACTGGAGTTTACCCCCCCCCCATCCCCCCGCCCTTGAATTTCATGGGGGTGACACCAGAGATGCCGCCCCGAGTGACACCACCTCTAGCGACGCCTCTGGCAAGAGGCCAAACTTGTCTTTAAAGAATGTCATGCCATAAGATGTGAATGTTCATCTCGAAATATGCATAATTTGTTGGTGTTGTGGGATCAAACATATTGGTGATCCTGAATTCTGGTTTTAAGATCACACGAACTTTTGCCTATAAACTGTATGTCACGATCACTACAGAGAGCCTATGTTATGTTTAAGTTTGGGATTCTCCATCATCTCCAGTATCTGAGACTAGAAGGTTGACTATTTCAGTTGTAATCATATTTTAAACTAATCCATTATGTAAGAATAGTGAAGCACTGCGGTTGGTCTACTGGCCCATGCTGGGCAGGTCCAACTCACACCCACCCATGTACCTGACTAGTACTCTTAAAGTTACCCTGAGTTCGTGCTTCAATGACGCTACTTGGGAATTTGTTCCGCTCACCCACAACTCTACTGCCAAACCAGCACTCTCTTATTTTGTTATTATCACACTGGCCGATTCCCACCAAGGCAGGGTGGCCCGAAAAAGAAAAACTTTCACCATCATTCACTCCATCACTGTCTTGCCAGAAGGGTGCTTTACACTACAGTTTTTAAACTGCAACATTAACACCCCTCCTTCAGAGTGCAGGCACTGTACTTCCCATCTCCAGGACTCAAGTCCGGCCTGCCGGTTTCCCTGAATCCCTTCATAAATGTTACTTTGCTCACACTCCAACAGCACGTCAAGTATTAAAAACCATTTGTCTCCATTCACTCCTATCAAACACGCTCACGCATGCCTGCTGGAAGTCCAAGCCCCTCGCACACAAAACCTCCTTTACCCCCTCCCTCCAACCCTTCCTAGGCCGACCCCTACCCCGCCTTCCTTCCACTACAGACTGATACACTCTTGAAGTCATTCTGTTTCGCTCCATTCTCTCTACATGTCCGAACCACCTCAACAACCCTTCCTCAGCCCTCTGGACAACAGTTTTGGTAATCCCGCACCTCCTCCTAACTTCCAAACTACGAATTCTCTGCATTATATTCACACCACACATTGCCCTCAGACACGACATCTCCACTGCCTCCAGCCTTCTCCTCGCTGCAACATTCATCACCCACGCTTCACACCCATATAAGAGCGTTGGTAAAACTATACTCTCATACATTCCCCTCTTTGCCTCCAAGGACAAAGTTCTTTGTCTCCACAGACTCCTAAGTGCACCACTCACTCTTTTTCCCTCATCAATTCTATGATTCACCTCATCTTTCATAGACCCATCCGCTGACACGTCCACTCCCAAATATCTGAATACGTTCACCTCCTCCATACTCTCTCCCTCCAATCTGATATTCAATCTTTCATCACCTAATCTTTTTGTTATCCTCATAACCTTACTCTTTCCTGTATTCACCTTTAATTTTCTTCTTTTGCACACCCTACCAAATTCATCCACCAATCTCTGCAACTTCTCTTCAGAATCTCCCAAGAGCACAGTGTCATCAGCAAAGAGCAGCTGTGACAACTCCCACTTTGTGTGTGATTCCCTATCCTTCAACTCCACGCCTCTTGCCAAGACCCTCGCATTTACTTCTCTTACAACCCCATCTATAAATATATTAAACAACCACGGTGACATCACACATCCTTGTCTAAGGCCTACTTTTACTGGGAAAAAATTTCCCTCTTTCCTACATACTCTAACTTGAGCCTCACTATCCTCGTAAAAACTCTTCACTGCTTTCAATAACCTACCTCCTACACCATACACTTGCAACATCTGCCACATTGCCCCCCTATCCACCCTGTCATACGCCTTTTCCAAATCCATAAATGCCACAAAGACCTCTTTAGCCTTATCTAAATACTGTTCACTTATATGTTTCACTGTAAACACCTGGTCCACACACCCCCTACCTTTCCTAAAGCCTCCTTGTTCATCTGCTATCCTATTCTCCGTCTTACTCTTAATTCTTTCAATTATAACTCTACCATACACTTTACCAGGTACACTCAACAGACTTATCCCCCTATAATTTTTGCACTCTCTTTTGTCCCCTTTGCCTTTATACAAAGGAACTATGCATGCTCTCTGCCAATCCCTAGGTACCTTACCCTCTTCCATACATTTATTAAATAATTGCACCAACCACTCCAAAACTATATCCCCACCTGCTTTTAACATTTCTATCTTTATCCCATCAATCCCGGCTGCCTTACCCCCTTTCATTTTACCTACTGCCTCACGAACTTCCCCCACACTCACAACTGGCTCTTCCTCACTCCTACAAGATGTTATTCCTCCTTGCCCTATACACGAAATCACAGCTTCCCTATCTTCATCAACATTTAACAATTCCTCAAAATATTCCCTCCATCTTCCCAATACCTCTAACTCTCCATTTAATAACTCTCCTCTCCTATTTTTAACTGACAAATCCATTTGTTCTCTAGGCTTTCTTAACTTGTTAATCTCACTCCAAAACTTTTTCTTATTTTCAACAAAATTTGTTGATAACATCTCACCCACTCTCTCATTTGCTCTCTTTTTACATTGCTTCACCACTCTCTTAACTTCTCTCTTTTTCTCCATATACTCTTCCCTCCTTGCATCACTTCTACTTTGTAAAAACTTCTCATATGCTAACTTTTTCTCCCTTACTACTCTCTTTACATCATCATTCCACCAATCGCTCCTCTTCCCTCCTGCACCCACTTTCCTGTAACCACAAACTTCTGCTGAACACTCTAACACTACATTTTTAAACCTACCCCATACCTCTTCGACCCCATTGCCTATGCTCTCATTAGCCCATTTATCCTCCAATAGCTGTTTATATCTTACCCTAACTGCCTCCTCTTTTAGTTTATAAACCTTCACCTCTCTCTTCCCTGATGCTTCTATTCTCCTTGTATCCCATCTACCTTTTACTCTCAGTGTAGCTACAACTAGAAAGTGATCTGATATATCTGTGACCCCTCTATAAACATGTACATCCTGAAGTCTACTCAACAGTCTTTTATCTACCAATACATAATCCAACAAACTACTGTCATTTCGCCCTACATCATATCTTGTATACTTATTTATCCTCTTTTTCTTAAAATATGTATTACCTATAACTAAACCCTTTCTATACAAAGTTCAATCAAAGGGCTCCCATTATCATTTACACCTGGCACCCCAAACTTACCTACCACACCCTCTCTAAAAGTTTCTCCTACTTTAGCATTCAAGTCCCCTACCACAATTACTCTCTCACTTGGTTCAAAGGCTCCTATACATTCACTTAACATCTCCCAAAATCTCTCTCTCTCCTCTGCATTCCTCTCTTCTCCAGGTGCATACACGCTTATTATGACCCACTTCTCGCATCCAACCTTTACTTTAATCCACATAATTCTTGAATTTACACATTCATATTCTCTTTTCTCCTTCCATAACTGATCATTTAACATTACTGCTACCCCTTCCTTTGCTCTAACTCTCTCAGATACTCCAGATTTAATCCCATTTATTTCCCCCCACTGAAACTCTCCTACCCCCTTCAGCTTTGTTTCGCTTAGGGCCAGGACATCCAACTTCTTTTCATTCATAACATCAGCAATCATCTGTTTCTTGTCATCCGCACTACATCCACGCACATTTAAGCAACCCAGTTTTATAAAATTTTTCTTCTTCTCTTTTTTAGTAATTGTATACAGGAGAAGGGGTTACTAGCCCATTGCTCCCGGCATTTTAGTCGCCTCATACGACACGCATGGCTTACGGAGGAAAGATTCTTTTCCACTTCCCCATGGACAATAGAAGAAATAAAAAAGAACAAGAGCTATTTAGAAAAAGGAGAAAAACCTAGATGTATGTATATATATATATGCATGTGCGTGTCTGTGAAGTGTGACCAAAGTGTAAGTAGGAGTAGCAAGATATCCCTGTTATCTTAGCGTGTTTATGAGACAGAAAAAGAAAACCAGCAATCCTACCATCATGCAAAACAGTTACAGGTTTTTGTTTCACAGTCATCTGGCAGGACGGTAGTACTTTCCTGGGTGGTTGCTGTCTACCAACCTACTACCTTTCTAAATCTAAATTTGTCTTAACTTTAACCCATTTCTGCAAGTCGTGTCTTGGTTAGATATTATTATTATTTATTATTAAAGATTAGCCGGTATTCTCCCGGCCCGGGCCTTTTCCAAGTGGTGGCCCGGCCTTGGCTCCCTCTTTAGGGAGTGTCTGAGACCTAAGTCTCCCATGGGAGGAGGCACAAGTACCTCCTCATCTTTGGGACCAACTGTCCCCAGGCCTAGCCACAAGCTAGGCCTCTCTGGTCTGCCATCCCCGCCCCAAGGGGGCAAATGGGAATGACAGTCTTATGAGCTAAAGGCTCGGGCTCAGGCACCTACCCTACCCTAGAAGGGCTGGGCATGGTGTCGATCTTGGTTAGATAGTTTCAGTATTTAATTCATATCCTCCCTACGTATTCCAGGTTCCATTAGTATTCATTAATGTAAGTTTGTATTGAGTAATGATGTAAATAAACGATTTTACCTTCTACTTATAGTCATTATTTTCACCTTTATTTTTCTGTTTCTTAATACTGTGCAGTGGTTGTTATGCTTACTTATATGTGGCTGAATATCAAAATGGTATACAATACCGACAGGTTGGTAGGTAAGACACAGGCAACAGTTAGGCAACTTTATTCCGAAACGTTTCGGAATAAAGTTGCCAAACTGTTGCCTATGTGAGGAAATGGTATGGTGATACCGACAAGATGTGGAAAAAGACACTTATGTACAGTTCAGGACATTTATTAAAGGAAACGTTTCGCCACGAGTGGCTTCTTCAGTCCTAATACAGAGTTTTCTCTGTATTAGGACTGAAGAAGCCACTCGTGGCGAAACGTTTCCTTTAATAAATGTCCTGAACTGTACATAAGTGTCTTTTTCCACATGTTGCCTATGTGTCTTACCTACCAACTTATATGTGGCTGAAGAGGTCGAGACTCAGTTCCTGGCATCTGCCTCTTGCGGCTTGCCAGATTCACCTCATGTAGCCTAATGGGCCCTGTCATTCCTGCTCTTAAAGCTGTGCATGGGGCTTTCCTCCACATCAATGTCGTTCCTGTAATAGTTCATTTCCATTTTAGAAGACTCATAAGAACATAAGAATGGAGGAACACTGAAGAAGGCCTAGTGGCCCATACAAGGCAGGTCCTTATCAAAACCACCCCTACCCAAATTATTATCATAATCAAAAAGAAGCGCTAAACCACAAGGGCCATACAACACCTCTACCCAAAGCTACCCAAGAATTTACTCCTGTACCCACGACACCAATCAAACCCAGCCCCTTCCACTCATATATTTGTCCAATCTCTTTTTAAAGCTACCCAAGGTCCTAGTCTATATCACCCTACTCGGAAGATTGTTCCACGAACTCTGTTCGAAAACCAGTAATTACCTATATCCTTTCTAAATCTAAATTTATCCAACTTAAATCCATCATTTCTGGTTCTTATCTGGTTCGACACCGTCAGTAGTTTAATAATATCACCTTCGTTTATGCCCTTCATCCACTTATACACTTCGATGATATCTCCCCTCATTCTATGTCTCTCCAGAGAGTGGAGATTCAAGACTCCTGGTGTGAGAGCAGGCTACAGGAGTCATGATCCTAGAAAATGTTAACTGATATATCAGAGACCCATTCTCAATTACAGTGATTACACTATTAAGTATTGGAAAGATAAAATGGTGAGGAAAAGTGTTTTATAAGTGTCCCCTCAGATTCCCACTTTGTTCTTCTCTATTTATTTCTGTGTTCCTTCCCTGTCTCTTCTCTCTATATATCCCCCTCACCCTTCATCCCTTCACTCTCCTTATTCCTTCACCCTCCATGTCCCCCTCACCTTCCATATACCCTCACCATCTATGTCCCACTTACCTTCCATGTCCCCTCCCCATCCATGTCCCCCTCACCCTCCATGGTCTTCCACCCTGCCAAATTGACTTCCCTCGCCCTATTTGTTTGACTGAGACCATAAGATCATTACTACCACACACCTTTAGCTCCTCGCCTCACTGCTTTTTAATGACCTTCTTAACGATGTACAAACTAATTACCTTGCTTGCTAATGATTATTCTCACTAATTAAGTTTTTTTTTAAGAGCGCAACAGTAATTTGCTAAGTGGTTACGCACTAATAAACAGAAATATTAATCTCAATCTTAAAATAATGAATCCTGTGATACTCCAATACTGAAACTATGTACTGTGCCAAAACAAAAGCATTCACATTGCTAAACTCACAAACTAGTATTTAGTCACTTAGCCATAATACCAACTTACCTCATAATTTGTAATATTTTACAATTAAGAATAAAACTAAGTATACCCGAAATGCCTAGCCATGCTAGGTGTTCTAGTGGTACACTCTGCAATCACAATTTTACTACATGTAAATCACACAATAACCAAATTTCTGTAAACTCAGCATTGTAATCCTTATAGAGAATAAACTTTGAATAAAACGACTATGTTTTAATTTTTGTTTCACGTCAATGGCTGTCTCCCACCAAGGTTGGGTGACCCAAGGAAGACAACACTTCCACCATCATTCATTCAACTCCTGTTTTTCCAGAGGCATGATTACGTCACAATCAGATTGCCATCCGACTGCAACATTCCAACCCTTACCTCAGAGTGCAGACACTGTCCTTCCCACCTCCAAGACTGCAACATTCCCACCTCTGCCTCAGAGTGCAGACACTGCCTTTCTCACTTCCAAGACTGCAACATTCCCACCTCTGCTTCAGACTGCAGACACTGTCCTTCCCACCTTCAAGACTGCAACATTCCCACCTCTGCCTCAGAGTGCAGACACTGTTTTTCTCGCTTCCAAGACTGCAATATTCCCACCTCTGCTTCAGACTGCAGACACTGTCCTTCCCACCTCCAAGACTGCAACATTCCCACCTCTGCCTCAGAGTGCAGACACTGCCTTTCTCACTTCCAAGACTGCAACATTCCCACCTCTGCTTCAGACTGCAGACACTGTCCTTCCCACCTTCAAGACTGCAACATTCCCACCTCTGCTTTAGACTGCAGACACTGTCCTTCTCACTTCCAAGACTGCAACGTTCCCACCTCTGCCTCAGAGTGCAGACACTGTCCCTCCCACCTCTAAGACTGAAACATCCTCTCCCTTCCCTTTTGCCTTAACATACAAACTTTATTTCTGCAAATTAATGTACAGTATTATGTACTTCACACAGAATTAACTGACATATATAAACTGCTTTATAGAAAGCTAGTTTGATTATAATAATATATAATAATATAGAAACCTGGTTTTATTTTATTTACATTCTGGGAAGATGGCGTCGATGACTCTGAGGAGCGAACAAAGTGCAGATTGATCACACAACTTGCTATTGGACCTCAGTACCTGCAATGAGGAAAGATATGATAATTGGAGTTAAAAAAAAACAAAGGCAAGCTGAGAGGACTGGTTGAAAACGAATAAAAAGGCACAATACCGTGAATGGAACGATACATAAATAACTCGCACATAGAAAAGAGAAACTTTTGACGACGCTTTGAGACTATTTAACGGTCCAAGTCAGACCGAAACGTCGTCACAATTTTTTTTCTCTTATGTGCAAGTTATTTGAGTATTGCTGATTATTATTATTATAATCAAGGGGGAAGCGCTAAACCCGGAGGATTATACAGCGCCTGGGGGGGGGGATGTGGAAGGCATTCAGGCTTAATTCGGGGAACTGGAGCACAGATCCAATTCCCTAAATCAAGAGCCCCTCACCAACATCAAGGAACCTTCCTTGAGGGGTGAGTATTGCTGAAAACTTCGGTAAAGGAAAAGGACATGTGGGATGACCACAGTATACCAAGTATATCGCTAGTGGCTCATCGACCCTGAATGCTTCCCATTCTACCAGGAGCTATATGATCCTTAAGAGTTTTGTGCTCCTTACTGAATGTAAGAATAGAAATAGATAGATGTATTTAGGTCACTGTGTGATCCGATAAAGGTATCCCCATAGTGCGCTGTCCCCTTCACAAGTTGTGGGAAAACACACTAGAGCCACGTGAGTTTCCGTCTCCTAATATAATAATAATAATAATAATAATAATAATAATAATAATAATATTTTTATTTACTACAAGTACATGTACAAGGTAAACAGTCCTAGCTGACATCAATGATATGCTACTATAGAGAAAGTCCCTTGTTATGCTGAACATTTCGGGCAAATTAGGTCAGTGTCCCAGGATGCGACCCACACCAGTCGACTAACACTCAGGTACCCATTATACTGATGGGGAACATAGACAACAGGTGGAAAGAAACACGCCCAATGTTTCTACTCCGGCTGGGAATCGAGCCCAGGCCCTCGCCGTGTGAAGCGAGAGCTTTAACCACCTTGTCCATAATTACTATCGCATTTGCTTTGTCTGCTTTCGTAAGGTAAAGTCCAGGATCTTTCCTTAATTCATGGTATAACTTAACAAATCTTTGAAGACAGTTGTGTTGCAGAGGTCTCAGCAAAACCCAGACACAAACTTTGCTCATACCTCTACAACACAGTTGTCCTCAAAGATTTGCTAGGTTATACCATGAATTAAGGAAAGATCCTGGACTTCACCTTACGAAAGCAAAGCAAATGCGTTAGTAATTATGGACAAGGTAGATTATAGGGGAAAAATAACAAATTATTAAAAGACAAGGGAACTGACGTGTTACCACTGGAACGTTATCAAGTGTGTCCTCAATAGGCTTTTTCTTTGGATCAAACCTAATTACCTCCCATTCCTTTGACGTATAACCCTTATGGAATAAGCGCATATTCCTATGATTATGATCATATAAAGATGCATTTATATACTTACCCTTGTGGGTTTAGCGCTTAGTTCTGATTGTAATAATAATAATAATTATATTGTTAAATCAAAGCTGTATGACCCATGTGGTTTTAATGCTTAGTTTTAATTATAATAATAATATATTCTTAAATAAGAGCTTCATTTGAGCAAATGGTATATATTCTGTGGAGTATATATCTCTCTCTCTTGATGTATGTACACTGGGAGAAGCAGTGTATATGCACTTAGAAAGGTGTATAACTAAGTACACTTACGCTTAGTGATTAATATTACTCTATCTTAGGGATTGAAGTATCATCGACTGGTGGTGTACTGGTGACCTGCAGCCTTATTGGCCCTCGTGTAGTCATTAGGTTTCAAACCCTATAAACCAACCATGTTGTAAGAATATATATAACCTGAGAAGTGGATATCTCCCAGTGTATATTGAACAAGAGTTTACTTTAATCACTATTTTAGGGATTCAATATTCTTGACTGGTGTTGAACAGGTTGCATGCAGACTTAATGGCCCTCGTGTAGTAAACAGGTTTTATACGAGCAGTCAACCACTCAACCGACCCACCAACGAACCCACCAGCCATTCTATCCACCAACCAACCAACCCACCAATGAAAGTTGCGCAGGGCTGAACGAGGGTATAAAGCGGGTGGCGAGTGGAGTTCCCAGTCCATCCGTCTCCAGGACCCGTGGCAGTGTGCGTGGCTTGCTACACCCAGTGTTGCTACCTCAACCTTTCTGGTACACACATACACACACACACACACCCTCCGTGCTACCGAGTTACACAAGGATATACTGTATACACCCTAAGGTGAACATCTGTATGTATATATACGTATACTTGAGAGTATTCTTTAATCCCTATTTTAGGGATTAAGATATTTTTGACTGGTGATGGACAGGTGACATGCAGTCTTAATAACTTGTCGAATAGTTGAGTCGATCTGAGGCATAAAATAAGTTGACGGCTGCTTGCATTTGCAATGATATCGAATAACTGCGATAGGAAAATGAGTATTGTGTGAAAAAAAAAAAAATAAGAATGAATTAATACTTGTGAATTCTCTTAAAAGGTGATTGGTTTTGATCGGAAATAAAAGCTCAAATATCGAATAGGGGAAATTAATGGGTAAACGATTGCTTGTTGGTTTATGGAAATTGACTGTTTGCTAATGTATTTGCAAGTGGCAACGTTTGCGTCCAGGCTGCAGCGAAGGTGCTATGACTTAAAGACTGAACTCAGGCGACTAATCACGTTTTCGAAAGCAAAATATTGAAAACATAGTTCATGGTATACGAACAACTGATTAGTTTATCGTTCCTTCGTGAATAAACAACAAATGAATTGATATTAAGAGCCACAGGAAAGTATCTCGTATTGTGACTGGACACTTGAAAACTGACGAGTGGAAGTGACCGTGTTTGTGGAGAAGTAAAACTCTCTTAATAATCCTTCCAAAGTGTTTTATTATAATAAAAACAGTCAGCGGACTGCTGCAAAATTACTATTTTTGTAGACAAGCACGTAAAGAGAAAACTAAAGATGACTGAAATATTTAAAACTAAAAAAAGGCATGTTAAACTATAGGTATTTAGTTCATTAGTGGAGTTCATAAGAGCAGAGTAGAAATCAAAGATTTATCGACACTGATGGGGAAATAAGCCTAGCTTATTGAAATGAGTCGGTCCCACACTCCTCCACAATGTGTATATACACTATATTTTTACAGTGAGGTTATATATATATATATATATATATATATATAATGCAAATATTGCAAACCAAGCCATACAGGATGCAAAACATCAACGGGAGAAGTAGAATGATAGCTCTAGGCCTTTCGTGTTGCAATCAACACATCATCAGGAACTTGCAAAATTACAGAAAGAGGAGGATGTCCAAGCAAGTACGTTCCCAGAGGACTCCAGTGAAGACGGTCCTCTGGGAACGTATTTGCTTGGATATCCTCCTCTTTTCTGCAATTTTGCAAGTTCCTGATGATGTGTTTGCAACACTAAAGGCCTAGAGCTGTCATTCTACTCCACCCGTGGTTATTTTGCACACATATATATATATATATATATATATATATATATATATATATATATATATATATATATATATATATATATATATATATATATATCTATATATCAGGGTTGAAATTTTATTGCTATCGTTAACAACATTCTTCACCATGAGCTGGGTGCTCATGAACCAGCTGTTACCAAGTTGGGTGCTCATGAACCAGCTGTTACCAAGTTGGGTGCTCATGAACCAGCTGTTACCAAGTTGGGTGCTCATGAACCAGCTGTTACCAAGTTGGGTGCTCATGAACCAGCTGTTACCAAGTTGAGTGCTCATGAACCAGCTGTTACCAAGTTGGGTGCTCATGACCCAGCTCTTGCCAAGTTGGGTGCTCATGACCCAGCTCTTGCCAAGTTGGGTGCTCATGACCCAGCTCTTGCCAAGTTGGGTGCTCATGAACCAGCTCTTGCCAAGTTGGGTGCTCATGAACCAGCTGTTACCAAGTTGGGTGCTCATGAACCAGCTCTTGCCAAGTTGGGTGCTCATGACCCAGCTCTTGCCAAGTTGGGTGCTCATGAACCAGCTGTTACCAAGTTGGGTGCTCATGAACCAGCTCTTGCCAAGTTGGGTGCTCATGACCCAGCTCTTGCCAAGTTGGGTGCTCATGACCCAGCTCTTGCCAAGTTGGGTGCTCATGACCCAGCTCTTGCCAAGTTGGGTGCTCATGACCCAGCTCTTGCCAAGTTGGGTGCTCATGACCCAGCTGTTACCAAGTTGGGTGCTCATGAACCAGCTCTTGCCAAGTTGGGTGCTCATGACCCAGCTGTTACCAAGTTGGGTGCTCATGAACCAGCTCTTGCCAAGTTGGGTGCTCATGAACCAGCTGTTGCCAAGTTAGGTGCTCATGAACCAGCTGTTACCAAGTTGGGTGCTCATGAACCAGCTGTTACCAAGTTAGGTGCTCATGAACCAGCTGTTGCCAAGTTAGGTGCTCATGAACCAGCTGTTACCAAGTTAGGTGCTCATGAACCAGCTGTTGCCAAGTGAACCTCTCAGATTCAGAATAAAATAAATCTCTCTTTTATAATTACACTGATCCCAGCAGAAAGAAAATATTTTAGCGATCAAACCAATTTCATACCTTCTTTTTTTTTCAACGCACTAGGTCACGTTCCTGACAATATAGCCGTAGCAGTATGCAATATTTTTCATGCTGCTCTACCGATACAGTTCATCGTACGTGCGTTTGTATGTACGAACATATTTGCTGGGACGTGTTTGCTTGGATTTCCTCCTCTTTTCTGCAACATTGCAAGCTCCTGATGTGTTGATTGCAACACGAAAGGGCTAGAGCTATCACTCGACTCCCCCATGGTTGTTTTGCATTATATATATATATATATATATATATATATATATATATATATATATATATATATATTCAGTATGCGTACGGGTTTAGAGCTTTCTCATGAATATAACAATAGTCAAACATTCGTATAAAACTACCTGGCCAAGTTTCCTTTGGGAAAACTAAGTGTTTGTCCGTTCCTTCTCTAGTTAAACTCTTCGGTATTACTGCGAACAAAAAAAAAAATTATTAATATCCAATAATTCCTCTCAGTTACTTTTTCTTACAATGTTCAGATAATTCATAATACACTGATTAATTTACAGAAATTTGGAAGTATATATAGTGAGAGGTATGTTTGTGCGTTTTAATGTTGCATTAGGTATGCAGTAAGAGTTCAGAGTTATCCTATATTTTTTTTGCGATTGAAATCTTGAAGTTAGTGCAGAGATGAAGAGCCGTCACAACGACGCTCGTGGACTCCATTATCACTAAACTTAACAAACTAATAAATTAATTGTAAACAAAACTTACAAAGTGTAGTGGATGATATTCCTTCCGGGTGCAATATCATGTTCTCTTTTACTTTCTTGCTTTAAATGATTATACCTTCACCTTAAGGAAGTCAGTTTTAATCGCTCAAATGACGCTGAAATAGTTGTTTCAGCTTAACGTGATCATTAATTTGGTTTTCAATGAAACTGTTAAGCTGGTGTGGCTTTAAATTGTTGTGATAGTGATGGGAGAGTTAACTTGTTTGACAAACAGAAGGTGACAACAGTATTTACCGGCCTGTTTATCTCCGCCATTTCTCTTACAATCAGAAAAAAAAGAGACGTAAATTTAGAATTCCATTTTTGCAGGTCAGTTGAGCCACAACTCCGTCAACAACACACCGCCAACACTCCATCCTTCTTGCATCAACTGCATGACGTTTGTTTATCTAATTTCCGTCTACTGACTCGTGTAGTCCTCTGCTTCGCTAATCTAGACAGATTTTTTTTTTCTATGTCAGCGCCTCTCCCATCTCTATAACCTCTTCTCTTTCCATTCCATTTAACCCATCTAGCGCTTTACTAGCACCCTTTCTCCTTTATTCTTTCAAACCCCTTCCCTTCCTTCGAAAGTTACCTTTAGCATCTACCTTCGTCATTACCTCACCTTCCGTGAGCCATCATCAGCATCAACTACCATCACCACCGTCAATCTCTGCTCCTGTCAACAACCACTTCCATCAACCATCATTAACATCAACTAACAAGTAAGTCACAGATAATAGTATTATCATAAAAAGTTTATTTAGCATTGAAATTAACAAATCACTGATTAAGACAAAAATGG
This sequence comes from Cherax quadricarinatus, assembly GCF_038502225.1. Lineage (NCBI taxonomy): Eukaryota > Metazoa > Arthropoda > Malacostraca > Decapoda > Parastacidae > Cherax > Cherax quadricarinatus. The sequence continues at coordinate 17,527,729 of NC_091313.1, forward strand.
TGCAATGCAGATTAGTAAATATCGCAAATTCCTTCTCTCAGTAAATACACAAAATAAGAGTATTGATTTAGTAATTTGTATTGTATCCACCCACGGTCAGGGGCAATGAACGGGAGGATGTTAAGGCAACAGCAGCTAAACTGAGTGTTGAAAAGCACAAAATGGAAATTAACATGGATCCCCAATAGAAGCAAGTCACATTTAGTGACTGTCTTGGGCTTTCCTTGGTTAAATATACATAATGTAATGTATGTGCAATAAGATCAACGTATAGGTGATATCACGATATACAAAACAACTACTTTGAAAAAATAATGAAACTCCAAACTCTTTTCTGCTTGATAATGTGAGAAATCTCGAAAGCGCTTGAAATTTCACTATTTTTCATAGTGGTTGTTTTGCATTATGTACTGTACATTATGTACTGTACATCATGTACTATACATGGTTGCGACTTCAAGACTGTTTTAAAGAGGATTGCATTACGCATGAAAAACCCAGGAATTAAACTGACAATGACTGCCCAGTGCTTGGAACTATTATTTGCCTCTGTAATCCTTTGATTACCGTCCACAGGATGGGTATATGGTGCATAATAAGGATATTAAACTAAAAAAATAAAACATGAACGACATATATCAGCATGTTCTTGAAACCTGCAACAACCTGCGTAGGATGTGGGTGTTTGGCCGCTTCTTTCCACAATAATCACTGAAATTATTCTCTATAATGAGAATAAGGCACTAACACCTCACCCATAGTCACCTCACCTGCTGGCAGGTATTGCTGCCTCTCTTACTTGTGGTGTGTTGCTCGCTTAGAAATACATTTTAAATGTATGATCCAGGATTCGGCCGTTTGCCTTTTTTACGTAAGCCGAGATGTTGTAATTAGAGAATTCTTTTGATATGAAGTATTTAATGCTTCCAGTTGATGCTGGTTATTTCAGTTTTTTATGAAAATGTTAATAGTTGTTTGTGTGCCCGTTAGTATGATTGATAATTTTTTGAAAGTTAGTTTTAGCGTGTTAGAATGTGTGTGTATATATTGTTTTGCTTATGAAAATGGAAGAACGAAATAACGAAAGCAAAGAAAAGAATAATAAGGCACAATACTGTGACTGGAACAATACACAAATATACTGAATAAAGTAACGATAAACACGCACACACACAAACAGGTGTTCACACAACTACAAAAGTACACATAACAGGTTAACAGACAGATATATACACAACTACAATAGTAGATATAAACAAATACCATATTATTACCTATATAGTTCCCGAGTAAAACTTCGACTACATACTCTTAACTTTTAAAGGGGTGGACCGTAAGCCAGTGTAAGGCTTCGGTCAGATAACCAA
>NC_091313.1:17531595-17579095 GCF_038502225.1 Cherax quadricarinatus
AGGAGAGAGTTTGGAGGAGGTGAATATTTTCAGATATTTAGGAGTGGACGTGTCAGCAGATGGGTTTATGAAAGATGAGGTGAATCACAGAATTGACGTGGGCGAAAAGGTGAGTGGTGCACTGAGGAATCTGTGGAGACAAAGAACTTTGTCCATGGAAGCTAAGAGGGGAATGTATGAGAGTATACTTATACCAACGTTCTTATGCCAACGCTGGAGGCAATGGAGACGTGTCTGAGGGCAATGTGTGGTGTGAATATAATGCAGAGAAATCGTAGTTTGGAAATTAGAAGGAGAAGCGAGATTACCAAAACTATTATCTAGAGGGCTGAGATGGTTGTTGAGGTGGTTCAAACATGTAGAGAGGATGGAACAAAATAAAATGACTTCGAGAGTGTATAAATCTGTAGTGGAGGGAAGGCGGGGTGGAGGTCGGCCTAGGAAAGGTTGGAGGGAGCGGGTAAAGGAGGCTTTGTGTGCGAAGGGCTTGGACTTACAGCAAGCATGCATGAGTGCGTTAGCGAAAGAAGACAAATGGTTTTTAGGACTTGAAGGAATTCAGGAAAACAGGCAGGCCGGACTTGAGTCCTGGAGATGGGAAGTGCAGTGCCGGGACTCTGAAGAAGAGGTGTTAATGTTGCAGTTTTATAACTGTAATAAAAGCGCACCTCCGGCAAGACAATCATGGAGTGAATGATGGTGAAAGTTTTTCTTTTTTCGGGCCACTCTGCCTTGGAAGGAAACGGCCGGTATGTTTATATCGGTGGCTAACGCTCTCGCTTCACACGGGAAGGGCCTGGGTTCGATTCCCAGCTAGAGTAGAAACATTAGGCGTGTTTCTTTCCACCTGTTGTCTATGTTCCCCATCAGTAAAATGGGTACCTGAGTGTTAGTCGACTGGTGTGGGTCGCATCCTGGGACACTGACCTAATTTGCCCAACATGCGGAGCACAACAAGGGGCTTTCAGTATAGTAGTATGTTATTGTTGTCAGCTAGGCCTGTATACCATGTACATGTACTTGTAGTAAATAAAGATTATATATATATATATATATATATATATATATATATATATATATATATATATATATGCAATAAGATCACAATAAGCAAGTGATTTCAGAATATGTAAAACAACCACTGTGAAAGAATAGAGAAATTCCACGCGCTTTCGTGACTACTCACATTATCAAGGAACAATGAAAGTAAAGCATCAAAGGAAGGTATATAAAGGGGTAGCCCACACCTCACTATCAGATCCCACAACACCTGACGTGAGACAGCAGGCCCGCCGGCCGAACTAGACAGGTCCTTCACACAACCCACCAACAAACTATTTTACCCAAGAAATAAGAAATTTAAAAAAAAAAATTATTATTTGTCCAATGTATTATTAAATTCTTCCCAAATTCTATTAATTATAAATGGATCTAATTTATATAAACCAAAGGAAATATTCATATTATTGTCAAAACTGCTTTTTATGAAACAAGATTCAATTATATTCCTGTCGACCATGGACTTGCTTGATACTACTTTCTCAACTTTTTGAAAATCAATTGGATGGTTAAAATCTCTTACATGAATAAATAGAGCATTGGAATCTTGTCCAGTTCTAATGCTATATTTATGTTGTTTTAATCTTAGTTCGAGATTTTTACCAGTTTGACCGTAATAAACTTTATCACAAATTTTACAAGGAATCTTATAGACACATCCATCAGCATTTTGGGGGGAATTCTTTATCAAAAGTTTTTTTGCTGTATCAAGATTTTTGAATACAACTTTAATATTAAAAGTCTTAAGAAGAGAAGGCATATCAACCAAGTTTTCATGGTAAGGGAGAACCAACATATTTTTAGTTGAATAAGGCTGGTTATCCCTTTTTGGATTGTAAAAAGTATTTCTAGCAACTTTAAAAGATTTATCAATTACATTTCTTGGGTATTTCAAATCATTACCTATTTCATAAATTTTGGATATTTCCTCATCTATGAACTCTGGACTACAAATTCGTAAAGCTCTCAAAAACATTGATGAGAAAACAGACAGTTTAACTCTATCTTGATGGGAAGAATAATAGTGGACATAGGAACAGTTATTTGTAGGTTTTCTGTAAATTTTAAATTTGAATTCATTATTACCCTTAATAATTAAAACATCTAGAAAAGGCAATGAGTTATTTTCTTCAAATTCAACAGTAAAATTTATAGAATGGACGAAGCTATTTAATTTGCCAAGGAAATGGTGATGATATTTTGTGTCTTATGCCCAAAAATGTAGATATACACCATTTCCTTGGAAAATTAAATAGCTTCGTCCATTTTATAAATTTTACTGTTGAATTTGAAGAAAATAACTCATTGCCTTTTCTAGATGTTTTAATTATTAAGGGTAATAATGAATTCAAATTTAAAATTTACAGAAAACCTACAAATAACTGTTCCTATGTCCACTATTATTCTTCCCATCAAGACAGTTTAATTCTGTCTGTTTTCTCATCAATGTTTTTGAGAGCTTTACGAATTTGTAGTCCAGAGTTCATAGATGAGGAAATATCCAAAATTTATGAAATAGGTAATGATTTGAAATACCCAAGAAATGTAATTGATAAATCTTTTAAAGTTGCTAGAAATACTTTTTACAATCCAAAAAAGGATAACCAGCCTTATTCAACTAAAAATATGTTGGTTCTCCCTTACCATGAAAACTTGGTTGATATGCCTTCTCTTCTTAAGACTTTTAATATTAAAGTGGTATTCAAAAATCTTGACACAGTAAAAAAAACTTTTGATAAAGAATTCCCCCCAAAATGCTGATGGATGTGTCTATAAGATTCCTTGTAAAATTTGCGATAAAGTTTATTACGGTCAAACTGGTAAAAATCTCGAACTAAGATTAAAGCAACATAAATATAGCATTAGAACTGGACAAGATTTCAATGCTCTATTTATTCATGTAAGAGATTTTAACCATCCAATTGAATTTCAAAAAGTTGAGAAAGTAGTATCAAGCAAGTCCATGGTCGACAGGAATATAATTGAATCTTGTTTCATAAAAAGCAGTTTTGACAATAATATGAATATTTCCTTTGGTTTATATAAATTAGATCCATTTATAATTAATAGAATTTGGGAAGAATTTAATAATACATTGGACAAATAATAATTTTTTTAAAATTTCTTATTTCTTGGGTAGAATAGTTTGTTGGTGGGTTGTGTGAAGGACCTGTCTAGTTCGGCCGGCGGGCCTGCTGTCTCGCGTCAGGTGTTGTGGGATCTGATGGTGAGGTGTGGGCTACCCCTTTATATACCTTCCTTTGATGCTTTACTTTCATTATCAAGGAACAATGTGAGTAGTCACGAAAGCGCTTGGAATTTCTCTATTCTTTCACAGTGGTTGTTTTGCATATATATATATATATATATATATATATATATATATATATATATATATATATATATATATATATATACTGTGTGTGTGTGTGTGTGTGTGTGTGTATAATTCCGTTTTTGTAGCTATGGAATTAGTGTTGTGTTCGTGGTGTACCATCATCAATAAGGTGGAATGTTCTACTAGTTGTAGAACATTCCACTTTTTGTTAATTTTTTTATATTATTATGACATTTCTGTATGTGGTTATGTGTTCCACCCTTTCTTTTAGCGCTTTTATCCTTCTTTTATTTTGCTGTTCTGTGAACCTTTTTTTTTTTTTAACTCTTCCACTTCGTTTTTTATGTATGAGAACCACGTACCCGCTACGTGGTTCTCATTTTTACACAACTAACCCGCACATAGGAGAGAGATGCTTACGACGACGTTTCGGTCCGACTTGGACCATTTACAAAGTCACTAATAGAAAGGAGAGAAGGAGGCAGTATATATAGGTCAGACAGGGACGGGACAAGAGAAGTAGTAGGACAGGCAGTAGAGAGGTAGTGGTAGTAGTAGTAGCAGTGGTGGTAGTGGCAGTGGTAGTAGTAGTAGCAGTGGTGGTAGTGGTAGTGGAGTCAAAGACCAAGAAAGAGGAGCGCTGCAGGAGAGCTGGGGGGCCCACAAAGGGTAAGAAAAAAAAACACAGGGGGTAAAATAAACGTCGTGGTAAGCTCCTCTCTCCTATATGCGGATTATTTGTGTATTGTTCCAGTCACAGTATTGTGCCTTTTTGTTATTTATTCCATTTTGTCCTTGTATAGGTTGTAATTTTTTCAATTATCTTTTTCCTTTATATAAGGTAATAAAATATTAGCTTTTCTCTTTATTATTTTCAGTATTTTATCACACAATCTATAGATTTTGATGGCCTAATTTCGCTTTCATTTCCAACACATGACATTTATCTACCTTAAATTCCCTCCCTCTTCCCGTCCCTCAAGGAAGGTTCTTTGATGTCATCAAGGAACTCGTGCTCTGAGGCGCTGAATCTCTGTGACCCTTCCTTCGACCTCTCCAGGCACTCTTCGACCCCTGAGGGCTCAACGCTCCCTCACAAATGTATAAAGTTAACAATGTCAAGACTCCCTCAAGCGTCTGTCACTCCAGTTGCTCAATTTATCCACGTCATCGAGTAGAGATTTCAATTGGTTTTTCTTATTTACTTTGCCTAAGACTTTTGCATCGTCCGCGTACATACACAGCCTTCTATTCCTTTCTGGAAATTCAGTTATATCACTTAGAAACATCCGTGTTTGTACGGATTTTCATAGATCAGTCCCGTGGCGTCTCTCCTTTTATAACTTCGAAATTTCACCTCAAGGTCTCACAAGCACTAATAATTTACCTTTGGTATTCCCCTTACATTTTGCGGGTTCCAAATAATGTCTTTAATGGGGATTTCTATCAGAATCTTTCTTACAGTTTAGAGAAATCCAGCCCATCCATTCATTTCTTCCTTGAGACTGAAACCCGATTTTTTTAATTAATTGTTAGGTGATTTATTAATTTTCTCTGGCTTTTTATTCAGGTTGTATAACGTGCGTGTGTGTGTGTGTGTGTGTACTCACCTTTTTGTGGTTGCAGAGGTCGATTCACAGTTCCTAGCCCCGCTTCTTCGCTGGTCGCTACTAGGTCTACTCTCTCAATGCTCCATTAGCTTTATCGTACCTTTTCCTAAAGCCATGTATGGATCCTGCCTCCGCTATATCACTCTCCAGATTGTTTCACTTCCTGACAACTCTATGACTTTAGAACTTCCTAATATCCCTATGACTCATATAAATTTTCAACTTCCAGGTGTGACCCCTTGTTGCTGTGTCCCATCTCTGAAACATTCTCTCTCTATCCACCTTGTCAATTCCTCTCAATATTTCATAAGTCGTTTTCATGTCTCCCCATCCCTATCCCTCCGGTCCTCCAGTGTTGTCAGGTTGAGTTCCCTTGACCTCTCCTCATAGGCCATATACCTCAGCTGCGGGACTAGTCTTGTTGCAAACCTTTGCACTTTCTCCAATTTCTTGGCCTGTTTAACCAGGTGTGGGTTCCATACTGGTGCTGCATACTTCAGTACTGGCCTGACGTACACGGTGTACAGGGTCCGGAACGACTCCTTACTTAGATGTTGAAAAGCAGTTCTCAGGTTTGCCAGGCGCCCACATGCTCCAACAGTTTTCTGGTTGATGTGTGCCTCAGGAGATGTGCTCGGTATGATGCTCACTCCAAGATCCTTTTCCTTGATTGAGTTTTGCATCCTTTGTGTGTGTGTGTGTGCTCACCTAGTTGTGGTTGCAGAAGTCCATTCACAGCTCCTGGCCCCGCCTCTTCAACTGGCCGCTACCCGGTCACTCTTCCCGCTCCGTGAGCTCTATCATACCACTTCTTAAAGCTATGTATGGATCCTGCCTCCACTACATCACTACCCAGGCTATTCCACTTCCTGACAACTCTGTGACTGAAGAAATACTTTATAACATCCCTGTGGTTCATCTGAGTCTTCAGCTTCCAACTGTGACCACTTGCTGCTGTGCCCCATCTCTGGAACATCCTGTCTCTGTCCACCTTGTCTATACGTCTCAGTATTTTATATATCTTTATCATATTCCCCCTAACTCTCCTGTCTTCCAGTGTCGTCAGGTCGATTTCCCTTAACCTCTCCTCGTAGGGCATACCTCTTAGCTCCGGGACTAGTCTTGTTTCAAACCTTGGCACTTTCACTAGATTCCTTACATGCTTGGCTAGGTGAGGGTTCCAAACTGGGGCTGCATATTCCAATATGGGCCTAATGTACACAGTGTACAGGGTCCTGAATGACTCCTTATTTAGATGTCGAAATGCTGTTTTTAGGTTTCCAGGCGCCCGTATACTGCAGCAGTTATTTGGTTGATGTGCGCTTCAGGAGATGTTCCCGGTGTTATACTCACACCAAGATCCTTTTTCTTGAGTGAGGTTTGTAGGATCTGGCTTCCTAGACTATACTCCGTCTGCGGTCTTCTTTGCCCTTCCCCAATCTTCATGACTTTGCACTTGGTGGGGTTGAACTCCACGAGCCAGTTTCTGGACCAGGCCTGCAGTCTGTCCAGACCCCCTCTGTAGTTCTGCCTGGTCTTCGTCCGATTGAATTCTTCTCATCAACTTCACATCATCTGCAAACAGGGACACTTCGGAGTCTATTCCTTCCGTCATGTTCACAAATACCAGAAACAGCACCGGTCCTAGGGCTGATCCCGGTGGCACCCCTCTCGTTACCGGCGCCCACTTTGACACCTTGCCACTTACCATGACTCGCTGTGGTCTTCCTGACAGGTATTTCCTGATTCACTGTAGTGCTTTCCCTGTTATCCCTGCCTAGTCATCCAGCTTCCGCACTAATCTCTTGTGTGGAATTGTGTCAAACGCCTTCTTACAGTCTAAGAAATTGCAATCTACCCACCCCTCTCTCTCCTGCCTTACTGCTGTCACCCTGTCACAGAACTCCAGTAGGTCTATGACGCAGATTTCCCGTCCCTGAAACCATGCTGGGCTGTCGTTGATAAGCTCATTCCTTTATTAGATGCTCCACCACTCTTCTCCTGATAATTTTCTCGATGACCTTGCATATTATACACGTCAGTGGCACTGGTCTGTAGTTTAATGTTTCGTGTCTGTCTCCTCTTTTAAAAATTGGGACTACATTTGCTGTCTTCCATACTTCCGGTAGTCGTCCTGTTTCGATAGATGTGTTGAAGATAGTTGTTAGTGGAACACAAAGCGCTTCTGCTCCCTCTCTCAAGACCCATGGAGAGATGTTATCCGGCCCTATCGCCTTTGAGGTGTCTAGCTCGCTTAGCAGCCTCTTCACTTATTCCTCGGTTGTATGTATTGTGTCCAACACTTGATGGTGTACCTCACCTCTCTGTCTTTCTGTGTGTGTGTGTGTGTGTACACGTGAAGTTGTACCTTTAGAACTGTTTTAATATATATTTTTAAATTTCTCTTTGTTAATAATAGGAGTAATATTATCTAAAGAAAAACTCAACTTTCTTTACATTTTTCCCTTTGAACTAAAGGTTAAAACTTTACAGAGTTTTCAACATTTTTCAAACAATGTCATCTAATTTGCCAAGTCATCCTCTCAGTTCGAGTTATCATCTTACAGATTTCAACGTTTCCTGGTTACGTTCAGTCGCCTCGTTGTCAGACGAGTCGTAGCGGTTGTCATCATTTGTTTATATGTGGCTAAATAAAAGTTCTCATACGTTTATGTGACCAAACCCAACTTAACCTAATCTAACCCAATCTAACATGTAATTAGGAACATAATAGCATTTGTGAGTCTGCAGGCAGAGTTAACAAATTAACGTGTGAACCCATGTGAGTAAACTTGGTCGAGGATTGGCTGAATAAGCAGTAGAAAATAGCATATTGCAATTAAAACACGCAAGTAATAGGTAATAGACATAGACAAAACGCTGCGTCTCCAGTACCCAGCCTTCACAAGAGCGTTTCCTTGATGCTTGGAGAGGGCTCTTGCTCCGAGGAATTGGAGCTACCCTACCTTGGATCGAACCTCATTAACCTAGGCGATGTATGAGCCTTAAGGTTTCACTGCTTCCCTCTGAATGTAATAATAATGGGAGTAGAGGACATACACTGAGTAGAGGATATACCTGGAGTGTCTTCCAGAGGTCATCCGTGTCGGCCTGGACAAGTTGTTAGTGCCGCCGCTCGCAGTACAACGTATGCACTACAACTCGGCTGATCAGCAACCATTTTGAGGAACTGGTCGAGTTCGAATTCCCTCTTGAAGACTGTTAGGTGTTCACTAAGAGTTTTTCTCAGTCCATTATAGAGACGATAGTATTCCTGTAGCTTGATGTACACGTGAAATGCGGCTCTCGTGTAGAAATAAAACCACACGTCACTTTGAGAAGAAATTCTCTTGAAACCCATCAAAGTGGTCAGACCAATACACTTTTCTTTCTTGCTTTTCTCTTTCTGTCTACCCATAGCATTCACAACATTTCTTATCTTTTCAGTCTTATCTTTTTCTGTCTATTTTCCTTTCTTACTGTGCACCGTGGCCTGGTGCCAAAAGCTCTCGCTTCACACGGTGAGGGTCCGGGTTCAATTCCCGGTGAAGGGGTGGAAACATTGGACGTGTTTCCTTACATTGGTTGTCTATGTTCACTCATCAATAAAGTGGGTATCTGGGTGTTACTAGACTGGTGTGGGTTGCATCCTGGGGACAAAACTGACATAATTTGCCCGAAATGCTTTGCATAGCAAGCGGCTTTTTATATAGTAGTGTCAGCTGGTCCTGTGTGCCTTGTAAATGTACTTATAGTAAATAAAGATATTTTATTATTACTATCATTATTATTATTATTATTATTATTATTACCTCTCTATTCCTGTCTTACCTCTTTGCCTATCCAAAACCTTTCTTATATCTCTTCCTGTCTATCTACTGCCTTTTCTTCAATGTTCTATCCTATCCCAGTCCTTCCCTTCTCCATTCTTGTTATCTCTCGTATGCCCTCACTTCAAAAACAGCAAAAATCTTCCACAAACAGTCAACAGGCCTTCAACAAGGTCTTACGGAAAGACACTCTTGAGCAGACTATCATACAGAAAACACTTCGCTCTAAACAGACCTTGTTGACGCTCTGTTTAGAGCGGAACCTGGAGTGTAGATATAAATGTTTGTTCTACACTTTCTACCCCTGCTTGCTGGTGACTAGTCTTGTTTATCGCTCGCACGAAACTGTCAGTGTGTGGTGGTGCGAGTGTTCAGGGGACATGGGTCGGGTACATGGGTCGGGTGCATGGGTCGGGTACATGGGTTGGGTGCATGGGTTGTGGGTAAGGGTCGGGTGCATGGGTCGGGTACATGGCCTGGCGGACATCAGCTGTGTTTAACATATGTAGGATTAACCCGCACGGGATTTAGCCCTCTGAATATTGCACTATCATTAGTAGGAACAATACGCGCTGAATAAGCATTTGATGTTCACCATCACGCCTCGGGAGCGCTGAATACACATTTTTTTTACAACAATTGTTGGCATCATACATAAAGTTGAGCAGAATTATTTGCACCCAAATATATTTATAGTTTATTTTAAAAATATAAATGGCAAAGAAAAAATAAATCTTAGGAACTACTAAGTAAACTGGGTTAGGTTAGGCAAGCTTCGTCAGGAAACAAGTGTTTTCTGACGTAGGTCTTAGTTATATGATGAACCGCCACGAGCTTTTGGTCATCTGACCGAGGTCTTCCGCTGGCTGGCCGATTCACACCGTTAAAAATTTATATTAATAAATAAAATCAACACTAGTGAAGAGTCCCATCATGCTGGTAGAGGGCGCGTCATCAAAGGAATTGGATCTACACTTCCCTCTGGATCAAATCTCATTACCTAGCGTTCTTTTGGCTCTGTATGACTCTTGCGGATTTAGCTCTTCCTCGTGGAAAATAAAATATAAATAAGTGGGGTACATACACATATACATACACAAATACACATACATTCACACACACACACACACACACACACACACACACACACACACACACACACACACACACACACACACACACACTGGAGTATGCAGCACCAGTCTGGAACCCACACCTGGTCAAGCACGTCAAGAAGTTAGAGAAAGTACAAAGGTTTGCAACAAGGCTAGTCCCAGAGCTCAAGGGAATGTCGTACGAGGAAAGGTTAAGGGAAATCGGACTGACGACACTGGAGGACAGAAGGGTCAGGGGAGACATGATAACGACATACAAGATACTGCGGGGAATAGACAAGGTGGACAGAGATAGGATGTTCCAGAGAGGGGACACAGGGACAAGGGGTCACATCTGGAAGCTGAAGACTCAGACGAGTCACAGGGACGTTAGGAAGTATTTCTTCAGTCATAGAGTTGTCAGCAAGTGGAATAGCCTAGCAAGTGAAGTAGTGGAGGCAGGAACCATACATAGTTTTAAGAAGAGGTATGACAAAGCTCAGGAAGCAGAGAGAGAGAGGATCCAGTAGCGATCAGTGAAGAGGCGGGGCCAGGAGCTGAGTCTCGACCCCTGCAACCACAATTAGGTGAGTACAATTAGGTGAGTACACACAAACACATAGGCTAAGTGACGTTCTATAAAACGTATGTTAAGCTTTAAGAGAGACCTCGGTCTAACTCCGTCAATATTAGACACCTGCTGCAATTGCAAAAAAACTCTCTTTTTAGCCTTTAAATCAAGGAATTCTAGACCGCATACAAGAGTCATGCAAAAACAGAAGTGAATACGATTTGTTTACATGCTTTGGATGGTTAGAGCTGTATAGCCCTTGTGGCTTAGCGCTTCTTTTTGATTATAATAATAATAATAATTTGGATGGTTAGAATAATAATGGATATATGAGAACACGTGTACTCACATAGCTCCTGGCCCCGCCTCTTCGCTGATTGCTACTAGGTTCTCTCTCCCTGCTCCATGAGCTTTATCATACCTCGTCTTAAAACTACGTATGGTTCCTGCCTCCACTACATCCCTTGTCAGACTATTCCACTTCCCGACAATTCTATAACTAAAGAAATACTACCTAACATCTCTTTGACTCATGAGTCTTCATCTTCCAATTGTGACCCTTTGTTTCTGCGTCCCATCTCTGGCACATCCTGTCTCTGTCCATCTTGTTAATTCCTCGCAGTATTTTATATGTCGTTTGTGTCATTTGTGTGTGTGTGTGTGTGTGTGTGTGTGTGTGTGTGTGTGTGTACTCACCTATTTGTTCTCACCTGTTTGTGGTTGTAGGGGTCGAGTCATGGCTCTTGGTCCCGCCTCATCACTGATCGCTACTAAGTTCTCTCTCTCCCTGCTCCATGAGCTTAATCATACCTCATCTTAAAACTAGATATGGTTCCTGAATCCACTACATCACTTGCTAGACTATTCCACTTCCCGACAACTCAATGACTAAAGAAATACTTTATAACATCTCTTTGACTCATCTGAGTCTTTAACTTCCAATTGTGACCCTTTATTTCTGTGTCCCATCTCTGGAACCTCCTGTCTCTGTCCACCTTACCTATTTTTCTCACTATTTTGTATGTTGTTATCATGTCTTCCCTAACCCTCCTGTCCTCCAGTGTCGTCAGGCCGATTTCTCTTAACCTTTCTTCGTAAGGCATTCCCCCTTAGCTCTGGAACTAGTCTTGCTGCAAATCTTTGCACTTTCTCTAATTTCTTGACGTGTTTGACCAGATGTGGGTTCCAAACTGGTGCTGCGTACTCCAGTATGGGCCTGACGTACACAGTGTATAAAGTCTTGAACGATTCCTTACTGAGGTACCGGAACGCTATTCTCAGGTTTGCCAAGCGCCCATATGCCGCAGTAGTGATCTGTGTGTGTGTGTGTGTGTGTGTACTCACCTATTTGTACTCACTTATTTGTGGTTGCAGGGGTCGAGTCCTAGCTCCTGGCCCCGCCTCTTCACTGGTTGCTACTGGGTCCTTTCTCTCCCTGCTCCATGAGCTTTATCAAACCTCGTCTTAAAACTATGTATGGTTCCCGTCTCCACTACGTCACTTTCTAGGCTATTCCACTGCCTGACAACTCTGACTGAAGAAATACTTTCTAACATCCCTTTGACTCATCTGAGTCTTCAACTTCCAATTGTGACCTTTTGTTTCTGTGTCCCCTCCTGGAACATCCTGTCTTTGTCTACCTTGTCTATTCCGCGCAGTATTTTATATGTCGTTATCATGTCTCCCCTGACCCTCCTGTCTTCCAGTGTCGTCAGGCCGATTTCCCTTAACCTTTCTTCGTAAGGCATTCCCCCTTAGCTCTGGAACTAGTCTTGCTGCAAATCTTTGTGTGTGTGTGTGTGTGTGTGTGTGTGTGTGTGTGTGTGTGTGTGTGTGTGTGTGTGTGTGTGTGTGTGTGTGTGTGTGTGTGTGTGTGTGTATACTCATCTAGTTGTACTCACCTAGTTGTGGTTGAAGGGGTAGATTCATAGCTCCTAGCCCCGCCTCTTCACTGGCCGCTACTAGGTCACTCTCCCTGAACCATGAGCTTTATCATACCTCTGCTTAAAGCTGTGAATGGTTCTTGCCTCCAATACATCGCTTCCCAAACTATTCTACTTCCTGACTACTCTGTGACTGAAGAAATACTTCCTAACATCCCTGTGATTCATCTTTGTCTTCAATTTCCAGCTGTGTCCCCTTGTTGCTGTATCGCATCTCTGGAACCCCTTTTCTCTGTCCACCTTGTCAATTCCTCTCAGTATTTTATATGTTGTTATAATGTCCTCCCTCTCTCTCCTGTCCTCCAGTGTCGTCAGGTCGATTTCCCTTAACCTCTCCTCGTAGGGCATACCACTTAGCTCTGGGACTAGTCTTGTTGCAAACCTATGCACTTTCTCTAGTTTCCTTACATGTTTGGTTAGATGTGGGTTCCAAACTGGTGCCGCATACTCCAATATGGGCCTAACATACACAGTGTACAGGGTCCTGAACGATTCCTTATTAAGATGGCGGAATGCTGTTCTTAGGTTTGCTAGGCTCCCATATGCTGCAGCAGTTATTTAGTTGATGTGCGCCTCAGGAGATGTGCCCGGTGTTATACTCACCCCAAGATCTTTTTCCTTGAGTGAGGTTTGTAGTCTCTGACCCCCTAGACTGTACTCCGTCTGCAGTCTTCTTTGCCCTTCCCCAATCTTCATGACTTTGCCCTTGATGTGTGTGTGTGTGTTTGTGTGTGTGTGTGTGACAGCCTGGTGTTAGGTTACTCTCCTGCATTCCACTCTTTCCTCATCTCACTTGGGTACTTGACATTTTCTTCGAGCACGATTTAATACTCAAATACACAGTTTCATTAAATGCATCTGCTTCGTTTCTTCCTGAAGGCTGGTTAGTTGAATAATTAGCTTTAAAGTTTATCGAATACACGAGAGACAATATAAAATAGTGGTTAAAGTTAGCCGTGCTGCATGTGTACACTAACTTACATGTCTCTTGGTGTATAGACTGAGGTGCAGTAAACAGATGGTATCACAATATTCAAAACAACAACTGTGAAAAATAGCAAATTTTCAAACGGTTTTGTGATTTCTCACATTATCAAGGTCCTGTAAAATAATAGAACAGCAGAAGGCTGTGAGGTATATAATCTTGTCTTCCTTTCTGTATGACTTTTATTAACACATCCAAAATCTGCAAGTCTTGTAATAAAAGAAAATATTTTGGGTCATTTCTTGTAGTGGGTGATACCGCACCCTTATTGGTCTGTGTTTGGTGCTTCAGCGTATACTGTGTTCTTATTGGCCGAGGCGACGTCTTCTTCAGGAAGCAGCTAATTAACTAACAGCATTCATAACTTGTGGGAGTCAGATGTGGCAGATGTGTTCACAGTGTGACAGTGGAAGGTTAACGCAAGACCTCACTGGCTATGTTATATACATTGTGTAGAGTAGTTATAACTGATCCATTTATGTGCGACTTAAAAAAGTGATGCAGCCAAATTCTGTGAAAGTGCCAGTGATGTTATTCGTCGTTGTGATCATGACAACAGGTTCATCTACAAACTTAGGAACTTTAAACTGAAATAATTTCAAGTTTGTTTTATCTTACGTGTCTACGAAATTGGGAATGCCACTTATTTTTTTTCCCTCTTAAAAGTGATTATCACGCCTGGCACTTCGGGTATATTTAATCTTTGTATATTAAAGCTAGTATTTCTAGGTAATTACCTGGAGTTTACCTGGAGAGAGTTCCGGGGGTCAACGCCCCCGCGGCCCGGTCTGTGACCAGGCCTCCTGGTGGATCAGAGCCTGATCAACCAGGCTGTTGCTGCTGGCTGCACGCAAACCAACGTACGAGCCATAGCCCGGCTGGTCAGGAACCGACTTTAGGTGCTTGTCCAGTGCCAGCTTGAAGACTGCCAGGGGTCTGTTGGTAATCCCCCTTATGTATGCTGGGAGGCAGTTGAACAGTCTCGGGCCCCTGACACTTATTGTATGGTCTCTTTACGTGCTAGTGACACCCCTGCTTTTCATTGGGGGGATGTTGCATCGTCTCCCAAGTCTTTTGCTTTCGTAGTGAGTGATTTTCGTGTGCAAGTTCGGTACTAGTCCCTCTAAGATTTTCCAGGTGTATATAATCATGTATCTCTCCCGCCTGCGTTCCAGGGAATACAGTTTTAGGAACCTCAAGCGCTCCCAGTAATTGAGGTGCTTTATCTCCGTTATGCGCGCCGTGAAGGTTCTCTGTACATTTTCTAGGTCAGCAATTTCACCTGCCTTGAAAGGTGCTGTTAGTGTGCAGCAATATTCCAGCCTAGATAGAACAAGTGACCTGAAGAGTGTCATCATGGGCTTGGCCTCCCTAGTTTTGAAGGTTCTCATTATCCATCCTGTCATTTTTCTAGCAGATGCGATTGATACACTGTTATGGTCCTTGGAGGTGAGATCCTCCGACATGATCACTCCCAGGTCTTTGACGTTGGTGTTTCGTTCTATTTTGTGGCCAGAATTTGTTTTGTACTCTGATGAAGATTTAATTTCCTCGTGTTTACCATATCTGAGTAATTGAAATTTCTCATCGTTGAACTTCATATTGTTTTCTGCAGCCCGCTGAAAGATTCGGTTGATGTCCGCCTGGAGCCTTGCAGTGTGTGCAATGGAAGACACTGTCATACAGATTCGGGTGTCATCTGCAAAGGAAGACACGGTGCTGTGGCTGACATCCTTGTCTATGTCGGATATGAGGATGAGGAACAAGATGGGAGCGAGTACTGTGCCTTGTGGAACAGAGCTTTTCACCGTAGCTGCCTCGGACTGTACTCTGTTGACGACTACTCTCTGTGTTCTGTTACTGAGGAAATTATAGATCCATCGACCGACTTTTCCTGTTATTCCTTTAGCACGCATTTTGTGCGCTATTACGCCATGGTCACACTTGTCGAAGGCTTTTGCAAAGTCTGTATATATTACATCTGCATTCTTTTTATCTTCTAGTGCATTTAGGACCTTGTCGTAGTGATCCAATAGTTGAGACAGACAGGAGCGACCTGTTCTAAACCCATGTTGCCCTGGGTTGTGTAACTGATGGGTTTCTAGATGGGTGGTGATCTTGCTTCTTAGGACCCTTTCAAAGATTTTTATGATATGGGATGTTAGTGCTATCGGTCTGTAGTTCTTTGCTGTTGCTTTACTGCCCCCTTTGTGGAGTGGGGCTATGTCTGTTGTTTTTAGTAACTGTGGGACGACCCCCGTGTCCATGCTCCCTCTCCATAGGATGGAAAAGGCTCGTGATAGGGGCTTCTTGCAGTTCTTGATGAACACGGAGCTCCATGAGTCTGGCCCTGGGGCAGAGTGCATGAGCATGTCATTTATCGCCTGTTCGAAGTCATTTGGCGTCAGGATAACATCGGATAGGCTTGTGTTAATCAAATTTTGTGGCTCTCTCATAAAAAATTAATTTTGATCTTCGACTCTCAGTCTGGTTAGCGGCTTGCTAAAAACTGAGTCATATTGGGACTTGAGTAGCTCACTCATTTCCTTGCTGTCATCTGTGTAGGACCCATCTTGTTTAAGTAGGGGCCCAATACTGGACGTTGTTCTCGACTTTGATTTGGCATAGGAGAAGAAATACTTTGGGTTTCTTTCGATTTCATTTATGGCTTTTAGTTCTTCCTGCAATTCCTGACTCCTATAAGATTCCTTTAGCTTAAGTTCGATGCTTGCTATTTCTCTGACCAGTGTCTCCCTACGCATTTCAGATATATTGACCTCTTTTAGCCGCTCTGTTATTCTTTTCCGTCGCCTGTAAAGGGAGCGCCTGTCCCTTTCTATTTTACATCTACTCCTCCTTTTTCTTAGAGGAATAAGCCTTGTGCATACATCGAGTGCCACCAAGTTAATCTGTTCTAGGCATAAGTTGGGGTCTGTGTTGCTTAGTATATCTTCCCAGCTTATATCGGTTAGGACTTTGTTTACTTGGTCCCACTTTATGTTTTTGTTATTGAAGTTGAATTTGATGAATGCTCCCTCGTGACTAGTCTCATTATGTCGGTCTGGGGCTCCACACATACATGTCTGAACCTCAATTATGTTGTGATCTGAGTATATTGTTTTCGATATGGTGACATTTCTTATCAGATCATCATTGTTAGTGAAGATGAGGTCTAATGTATTCTCCAGTCTAGTAGGCTCTATTATTTGCTGGTTTAAATTGAATTTTGTGCAGAGATTTAAAAGCTCGTGTGAGTGTGAGTTTTCATCAGAGCTGCCTCCTGGTGTTATTACTGCAACAATATTATTTGCTATATTCCTCCATTTTAGGTGCCTTAAGTTGAAATCCCCCAGGAGCAAGATGTTGGGTGCAGGAGCTGGAAGATTTTCCAGACAGTGGTCAATTTTTAACAGCTGTTCCTGGAATTGCTGGGATGTTGCATCCGGAGGCTTGTAGACTACCACAATGACTAAGTTTTGGTTCTCGACCTTTACTGCTAAAACTTCCACTACATCATTTGAGGCATTTAGCAGTTCTGTGCAAACAAGTGACTCTGCAATGTACAGGCCAACCCCCCCCCTTTTTTTGCCTGTTCACTCTGTCACATCTGTATAGGTTGTAACCTGGGATCCATATTTCGTTGTCCAAGTGATCCTTTATGTGGGTCTCAGTGAAAGTCGCG
Organism: Cherax quadricarinatus; assembly: GCF_038502225.1. Lineage (NCBI taxonomy): Eukaryota > Metazoa > Arthropoda > Malacostraca > Decapoda > Parastacidae > Cherax > Cherax quadricarinatus. The sequence goes on from NC_091313.1 coordinate 17,548,708, forward strand.
AACATTGCCTTTGCCTCTGCAAGCAGTCCACGGATGAAAGGTATTTTGTTGTTTGTTGCTGGCTTTAGACCCTGTATATTTGCAAAGAAGAATGTCATCGGATTGGTGGTATTGTTGGTACTGGGGGGGGATTTTTTTTCCGGCATTAGTATCTGTATCTGTTGGTTTGGAGTGGAGGCCATCGACTGTGGTTCCACTCCAGGAATGACTGGATTTGGTGTACGATTTCTGCCATTTCCTGCCAGTTTTTTTTCCTTCCTGGCACTAAAAAACCTCTCCCTCTTGAGTGGCTGTGGCTACCCAGGTTTTCCCATGGCCTGGATGTTTTGTATCTTTTTGTACCCTTTAGATGGTGTGCCTGGCAATTTAAGTTATAGCACAGTCTTTCCTGTACTGAAGAGGTACACATTTCAGGGTGAAAAAGCTTACAGGAAGGGAGTTTGCATTTTCCTGTTGTCATATGGGCATGGCATTTTCTAGGGTGGTCATAGTTGCACGTCCCGTCTGTTTTTCCAGATTTCCCATGTCTGCAGATACCAAGTGCATAGTATGTGCACAGGCTTGGTTTCCGTTTGCCTTGGGTTTCTGTGACTGTATTCCCTGTTGGTGCATGTTTCCCTGTCTTATTCCTATCCTCCCTAGCACCAACAATGGAGCTCCCACCAGTTGTTTTTGGTAATATATCCTCACTATTGCTAGTGGAGTCCTCTTGTTTGCTATTTCCTGTGGTATTTCTAGTTTGCAATATTGGTTTTATCTTATCTTTGACTACACTTGTTTCCCCACTATGGCTCCTGTCCCCTATGAGGTCATTTATATGTATTCCTTCCTGCGTATAATTCCCGACTACCTGGACAAAATCTCCAGCTTCACCATTACTGTCTCCCAGGACAGCACCTCCAGCTTCACCATTACTGTCTCCCAGGACAGCACCTCCAGCAGCACCTCCAGCTTCACCATTACTGTCTCCCAGGACAGCACCTCCAGCTTCACCATTACTATCTCCCAGGACAGCACTATCAGCCCCACATTTACTGACTACCAGGACATCACCTCCAGCCTTACAGTTTCTGACTACATGGCCAGTATCAAGGGCAGTACCATTCAGCCCAGACTTTTTATGTTCCCATCTGTTGTAGAAAGCTTCCAGGTTGTCTATGAAAGCAGCTTTGATGTTATCCTCTTTTAATACCCTTGTGATTTTAGTCCACAGATTTTCCTCATTTGGGCATACCCAAAAACACTTCCCTGTTTTAATACTGCTTGTAGCTAGTTCTTGGATATCTGCACAAGGGGCGTGACACCAATTTCCACAAAAATGACAATTTATCCATGTGGAAGCCTGTTTGTTTGATTGACTGCAGACTATACAGAGCTTCATGATGATTTGAATGGTTGATTTACTGTAATTCTACTAGCAACCTCTTGAATACTCTATTAATAACCTCCTTAAATGAAGCTCTAGCTATTTGTATTTCTATTTCTAACTGTACTTGTATATTGGACAGCTTACCTTGTACGTTCCTGATTTATATTTATTGTTTGTGTTTGATAAGGGCGCCTACAACCCCATCCGTTTACAGTCTGCTTTATTTTCCAACGAATCCGTTTGAAACCAGTCAAGGGTTCGGACCATCAAGGGTTCGGACCAGTCGAGGATTCGGACCAGTCGATCTGATCTGATCAGTGGGTCACTTATTTAAAACATACTAGTCGGTGATTTGGGCTAACACATGAAGGATCTACTTGAAATTATCTACCCGAGTAATATGTGATTTGATTGATACAAAAGTATAACTTGCGTGTTGAAGAGCCGGTGATTTCTGGCAGCTCCTACAATGACGAACGGTCGAATGATCTTTTTTAGGTTAACGTAACGCTCGATAATTTTATTCTTTAAGATCTTTGTCCCATTTTACCTCTTCCTGGGAGAGTTAACGGTTTTGCTTGTCTTACACCGGGTGAAGGGGGGGGGGGAGGTAAGAGGTTTATATGGAGTGATACAGTGAGAAGGGAAGGTCCTTGATGCTAGCGAATGTTCTCTTTGCTTCAAGGAACTGAAGCTGACCTCTCATTCAAGAGCACATTCGATGATCCTTCTTGTTTCCTCCAGCCACTGTGATGATTGTTAGGGGTGTAACACTTCCTCGTGAGTAATGATGTACTGGAGGTAAACGTGCGCAAGTGCGCAGGCAGGCATGAAGGCAGGCAGGCACACACACACACACACACACGCACACGCACACGCACACGCACACGCACACACGCACACACGCACACACGCACACACACACGCGCGCGCGCACACACACAAGCGACTAGTACAGAAACTAGAGGATCAGGCGCATATAACAGGAATGGATCAGAGAAAATGACATGATGGAAGGGATAGACTCAGAGGTGTCCCTGTTCGCAGATGATGTGAGGTTAATGAGGATTAAATCAAATGAGGACAAGGCAGGGCATAACACCGAGCATGTCTCCGGAAGCACACATAAACCAGATAACTGCTGCAGCATACGGGCGCCTGGCAAACCTGAGAATAGCGTTCCGATACCTTAGTAAGGAATCGTTCAAGACACTGTACACTGTGTACATCAAGCCCATACTGGAGTATGCAGCACCAGTTTGGAACCCACACCTGGTCAAACACGTCAAGAAATTAGAGAAAGTGCAAAGGTTTGCAACAAGGCTAGTTTCCGAGCTCAGGGGTATGTCCTACGAAGAAAGGTTGAGGGAAAATGGACTGACGACATTGGAGGAGAGGAGGGTCAGGGGAGACATTATAACGACATACAAAATACTGCGTGGAATAGATGAGGTAGACAGAGACAGGTTGTTCCAGAGAGGGGACACAGAAACAAGGGGTCACAATTGGAAGCTGAAGACTCAGAGGGATGTTAGGAAGTATTTCTTCAGTCATAGAGTCGCCAGGAAGTGGAATAGCCTAGCAAGTGATATAGTGGAGGCAAGAACTATACATAGCTTTAAGACGAGGTATGACAAAGCTCTGGAAGCAGAGAGAGGACCTAGTAGCGATCAGTGAAGAGGCGGGGACAGGAGCTGAGTCTCGACCCCTACAACCACAATTAGGTGAGTACAATTAGGTGAGTACACACACACACACACACACACACACACACACACACACACACACACACCATCGGGGTCTTATCACTAGCAACAATAGAAGAGTTTCTCGCTATGTGGGGAAGAAAACGATGTTATTAAAGATAACTGGAACCCTTGAGGCAGTAAATACAACAGAGCTCCTGCTGCTCCTTCACAGTATTATTATTGAATCCTCAATTTTATTTGTAATATTAGCAGTATTAATAACTGCTACAGTAGTTAATATTGTACTAATAATATTACAAAAATTATGGAAAAAATCAGCGTATGAAGAAAAATGAATAATGTACGCATAGATGTGTGGATGTTTATATTTCATTCCGATGTAATGGATTAAAGTTTTTTCTTGGTTGGTTTAATAGCTGTATTTCGCATTAGGACCATAAGGACCATAAGGACGATAAAGGGTCCGGGGAATGGTCCCCACAGTAATGCCAGCTAAGCAACTTACAGTAATGAATTGTTCACAAGTTGATAATCTGGTAACAGTCGCAATGAGTTGTTAATACAAACATGAATTCAGTCACAAAAACATTACAGTGTAGTTTATATGTGGTCTTGAATTACACCATTTTGGCAAGGTGGGGTTGAATTTAGACCAGCCTGAGTGGTTATGAATTATTTACATTAGGCAAAGCCAAGGTACTTTTCTAGAGTGGCTGGTAGTGTATAAAATCCTTTTTGAAAATTCTTGAACATTTGTGAGTTGTTTTTGAATTCAGTTTTTATGTTACCGCAGCACACGATGACGCAGAGTGTGAGAATAATGTATCTGGCAAAGTTTACATTTATTTTCGTCTTCATTAACTAGTAGCGCATACTCCCTGAGGTACCTCCAGCCCAGCCGAAGCCGGGTAGTACTGACATCCAGAAGTATGGTGATGGTGAATGCACCATAGGCACGTGGCTCTTGCTGCGTGATACTGGTGGTAGGATTTACTTGTATCATTCTTCCTTAGTCTCAAGTCAATAGAGTTCAGTTAAAGTTCTTACCGTATTATTTTCCTCAGACTACTGACTGACAGCCCACGGTTGTATTCTACCTCCGCCGTGGAGGAATATACCTCTGCTAGTTCATCAGGTCGATCATGCATCTGAAGACCACTGTTAGATGGCATACACAGGTGTACTTTGACTCTACTATCTACAATTCTACCATACCTGTGTCTGTTTTCTGATGCAAGAATGTTACGATTGAACTCATGGATTAAAAGTAATTATGAATTGATAAATAATTTATAATTAAGGTGTCAGTTTTAGATGTATGGACGCATTTATGTGCAAGAACAATGACAAATAGTTCAGTTTGAAGGGAAACCTAACTGTTAATGCGTGTTCCAATTTCTTAATGGAAACCATCACTCTGTAACAACGGCACTACCAGTCGCACCAGGATGAGAGGAAGGAACGCTGTGAACAGAGCCATCAGCATACATATTTTGTAGAGGAGAGTGCTGTGTGACTAAAGCATCAGTACAACTTCAGGCATCCTGCAGGGTTTGAAGACATAATATTGGTTGTAACTTATCAAGGCTTGTGTATAACATGAGAGGATAACTCTGAAAAAATTTCTTGCGTAGAATCAAACAGTTTCCGTCCCCCATCCCTCGTCTACATGGCTTCATGCATGGAAGGAGTGTGCATCACTGGAAAATTACCTTTTTCACTCTATACACTGACAGCTGCTACACCACCTTCCTTGACCTTAAATCAGCTTCATATATCCCTAACTGACAAATAATTATTAGTGAACTTGCCACACTGGATGCAGCTCGATGGCTTCTCCGCTGCACTCTTCTTTTACTGTGCGATTGGCGGCATTAATGACCATCATGCAGTCGACATGCTTCAAACCCGACTATATATATATATATATATATATATATATATATATATATATATATATATATATATATATACATATGTCGTGCCGAATAGGCAGAACTTGCGATCTTGGCTTAAATAGCAACGCTCATCTTGCCATATAGGACAAGCGAAAATTTGTGTATGCAATAATTTCGCCAAAATCGTTCTAAACCTAACGAAAAAAAATATATTCCATTGTGTTTGTTTCGTATTAAATTACTGTAAACGTATTTAAAATATATTTAGTAGGATTAGGCTAAAATAAATTGCGTTTGTTATAATAAGGTTAGGTAAGTTTTCTAAGATTCTTTTGATGCAGAATTTCAGCATTAATGAAAATATATATCTTTAAACGTATAAGAATTTTTTTTAGAAAGGACAGACCAGTTTTACATATTCGGCATGACATATATATATATATATATATATATATATATATATATATATATATATATATATATATATATATATATATATATATATATATATATATATATATATTCTCTTCTTCTTTCAACAAACCAGCCGTATCCCACCAAGGCAGGGTGGTGCAGAAAAGAATAACAAAAGTTTCTCTTCATAACTTTTGTAATGTAGGTACAGGAGAAGGGGTTACTAGCACCTTGCTCCCGGCATTTTAGTCGCCTCCTACGACACGCATGGCTTATAGACGAAGAATTCTGTTCCACTTCCCCATGAAAGTGGAACAGAATATATATATATATATTTATACATCGATACATGTCGTGCCGAATAGGTAAAACTGGTCAATTAGCAAGAACTCGTTTAAAATTAAATCCTTTCTAAAATTTCCTCGTATACATTTAAAGATATATATTTTTTCATTTATGGTAATGTAAAAGTTAATAATTTTGTATCAAAAGAACCTTAGAAAACTTATCTAACCTTATTATAACAAGCGCAACTTAACTTAGCCTAACCCAGCTAAATATATTTTAGATAAGTTTGCAATAATTTAGTAAACAAACACAATTAAATATATTTTTTCGTTAGATTCAGAATGATTTTTGCGAAATTATTGCATACACAAATTTTCGCTTGCCTTATTCGGCAAGAAGTGTGTTGCTAGTTAAGCCAAAATCGCAAGTTTTACCTATTCGGCACTATATATATATATATATATATATATATATATATATATATATATATATATATATATATATATATATATATATATATATATATATATATGTCGTGCCGAATAGGCAGAATTTGCGATCTTGGCTTAAATAGCAACGCTCATCTTGCCATATAAAACAAGCTAAAATTTGTGTATGCAATAATTTCGCCAAAATCATTCTGAACCTAACGAAAAAAATATATTTCACTGTGTTTGTTTAGTATTAAATTATTGTAAACAAATCTAAAATATATTTAGTTGGGTTAGGCTAAAATAAATTGTTCTTGTTATAATAAGGTTAGGTAAGTTTTCTAAGATTCTTTTGTTGCAAAATTAAAAATTTTTACACCAACATTAATGGAAAAAATCTAGCTTTAAACGTATGAGACATTTTTAGAAAGGATTTAATTTTAAATGAGTTCTTGCTAATTGACCAGTTTTACATATTCGGCACGACATATATATATATATATAATATATATATATGTGTATATATATGTGTATATATATATGTGTATAATGTGTATATATATATGTGTATATATATGTGTATATATAAATAACAAAAAGGCACAATACCGTGACTGGAACGATACTCAAATAACCCGCACATAAAAGACAGAAGCTTACGACGACGTTTCGGTCCGACTTGGACCATTGACAAAGTCACAGTGTGACTTTGTCAATGGTCCAAGTCGGACCGAAACGTCGTCGTAAGCTTCTGTCTTTTATGTGCGGGTTATTTGAGTATATATATATATATATATATATATATATATATATATATATATATATATATATAATATTGTGTGTGTGTGTGTGTGTACAAATATACGCAGACTACACACATCAGATTGATCAGGGGGTAATCACTATGGTTGACGAGGCGGCACTAACACAGTGACCATCACAATTTACTTACCTATACAGGAGGATTGACCAAAGGCATCTGGTTTCCCCCCTGATGCAGAAACTGAAGTGGAGTGATAATAAATAACAGACAAAAAAAGGTGTATGAAGAAAGGGGATTAGGATTATTGTTGTTTTCATGAGAAAGCGCTAAATCCGTGGGGATCATACAGAGTCTGAGGAATGGGAGCCAATATTTTCCATCCCAGGAAAGAGAGGGTTGCTAAAAATTACTTGGATCAAGAGCCCTTTACCACCACCACGTCGCGCCTCATAATAACCAGCAGGAGATACTTGGTATTCCTAAATGTGCGCTAGGAATATTAAGGCTGAAAGAGTGACATCAAGAGACCGGGTTGCGATCTGAGGACGAAAGATAGAGCCTACACCACTACTTGCGCTGAATTAACCACACTAGTTTAGTGCTTCATACAACATGACAGCAACGGTGGCTGGAATGACAGCTCCTCCTCATAATACAGAGTTCCATTTTGAAAAACATGTGCGTGCATTTTTTACTACGCAGTAGGATATTTCCGACATATTGTTATATATTACATTCAAATTTTACAGACAACTTTAACGTTAGTTAACTTAAACGTGTATATATTTAATAAGAATAACAAACGGTGATGAGGATTACGGCCAAAGGGTGAAAAAAACAGATAACGCTCCCACAGCTTGACAGTAACAACAACCAACAGTTGGGAATGTAAACACAGGTACCAGAGGATCCTCATAATACAACGGTTCACCCTAGATTGGACTTAACCGACAAGTTGAAAAATTAGACACATGTCCAGTACAAAGAAGAGTGGTGAAGATCACAAGGAGTTTGAGGTAATTAGTCCATCAAGACTGATGGACTGATTACATCGACTCCAGGCTGAAGAACTGATACCTGACTCTCCTTCTGAACTTCAATCTTCTTTGTATTGGACTGCTGAAGCCACTGTTTGACGAAACGTTTCCTCAGTAAAGATAATCAACTTGTCGGTTCTCTGAGCCATTTCTCCATTTATATCGAGTACTCGAAGAAGCCCAGTCTTGTGCGAAACGTTGCATTAAAAGGATCCCCTGGTACCAGCGTCTTCATTCCCTCTGATACATCTTTGTTGGCTGTTTCAACAGGAGAAATTGAAGAAGGTAAGAGGGGGAAGTGAACACGTGGATAAAGGTTAGAGAGAACAAGATTAGAGACGACCTAAAGAAGATTAGAGAGAAAATAAATACAATTTGGGGCTGTGTTGCTTGGTGTTTGTCTTGCTGGCCTCCTCCTGGCGCTAGTGTTGATTCTGCTGGACTCTCACTTTTTGGTGTTGTCTTTTGTCTTTTCTTTATCTCCCATTCTGCATTAATCTTTGTCTACATTCATAACGTAAACACACTGGTAATACTGCTCTCCCTTTGGCATATATCTGCCATGAGATATGGTCACTCTCAGGGTCAACACCTCCAGCAGAACACATGTTCTGTCTTTTGTTTTCTTTCGTTTACAACGAACCCACAGATATTTTTTTTATCAGGCGTTTGCACTGAGAGACTAATCCCTATTTAAGGGAGTAGAGTATTCTTGAATGGTGGTGAACGTAGAGTATTGTAGTAGGTTCGCCAGTCTTGTCCCGGCCCGGGTCTTTACCAGATGGTGACCCGGCCAGCTGGTGAACAGGTTATGTGCAGCTTTAATGGCCGTAATGTAGTCGACAGAGTTTAAACCCCATTAACCAAATAAGTTCGTTTCCAATAGCAGAGACAACGTGGTAAACCAATGTTAGCAATGCCCAGAGACTAACATTCGTACTCTCTTGAAAAATATTCTGTCATCGCATGATCATTTAAGGCAGGTGAGATATCAGCGTTAAAAAATATACAGGAATTTATTGCTCACACCCAGGAGAAAACATTTAAATCACTGGGTCCACCTGAAAGCACTCTGTACTCGAAAGAATAAAGATGTATCTTCCAATTACTTATTCTGCACACGGAAAAAACTCATCGAAGTGGGAGGAGATACGGGAAGAAATGTAAACCTAGCGAAAAGTAGGGTGCGTTAAGCGCTATCATAGAGATGAATCAACATCTCAGACTCGTATTACCAGTACAAAGTAGACTGATTAATAAGATACTGATTACCTCGGTCTACTACTTATCTACTCCCATCCTGTCTCTATACTTCTATATCAGTTTACTACTTCCCCTTTTTCGTTAAATGAATTATCCTCCTTTATAATCTTAATATTTTTCAGCTGCATTATTTCGTTACAAGCCATTTTTACTCTAAATAAAAACATATATATTTTTATATGTTCGTATTTTCGCTGGTTTATGAACATATTATCCGACTCACTAGTGGTAATTGCTCGTATATAATTGCTGAAAGTTTTACCTTCCAGAATATTACCAACAGTTCATTATTCTTTCTCACATGGTTTTATTACCAAATGAATTCTTTGCTCGATCATAAATGATGAAAGTCGTAGCCCTTTACCATTAATCCCTCTCCCCTGCCATCATCACCTCCCCACTCCCATCTATTTTTTCCCCTACTCCCTTCTCTTATAAATGTCCCGGTAATGTAACAATATCCTCCTTCCTCTTATCTGTACACTCTTACATTTCATGAAAATGCTTCCTGATTCTCTCTCTCTCTCTCTCTCTCTCTCTCTCTCTCTCTCTCTCTCTAAGTCTGTCTGACTGTCTTTCTGTCTGTCTGTTTCTCTGTCTCTCTTTTGTCTGCCTGTCTCTCTCTCTCTCTCTCTCTCTCTCTCTCTCTCTCTCTTTCTATCTGTCTGACTGTATCTCTGTCTCTCTTTTTGTCTGCCTGTCTCTCTCTCTCTCTCTTTCTATCTGTCTGTCTGTCTCTGTCTCTCTCTCTCTCTCTCTCTCTCTCTCTCTCTCTCTCTCTCTCTCTCTCTCTCTCACCCTCTTCCTCTCCCTAAACAAAAATTCTACATTAAAGCTAACTCTATTGTCATGTTGCATTATGTTCACGAGGTAATGTTATTCACAAGAAAAATATCTACACCCATTTCTAGGTAATAAATGTGTCTGAAAAAATTTGTTGTTCTAATGGAAAAAAGTCCCTCTCCTTTTGTCTCCCATTGAACCATTGTTTCTATATAATTCAAACGAGGTCTTTTTTTTCTAAAATTACGCTGTTATTATATTCATTAATTTTTCTTAGTCAAAAAGAGCATTCACTATAGGGATTTAATTGGCGTGTTTACTCAGCTGTAATTACCGAGTTTTGGTTGCTGGGGGTCGAGTCAAAGCCTCTGCGCCGCGCCTCTCTGTTATGTAATCCACCGGCATTTGTTTTTGTTCTCGTGGTCCAAGTTGAGCTTACTTTTTAACTTATCACGATGTTTCGGTCCGAGTCGGACCGAAACGTCGTCCTAAGTTTCATTCTCCTATGTGCGGTTTACCTGTGTATTGTTCCAGTCACGGTATTGTGGCTTTTCGTCCTTAATTTTTTTAAGATGCGTATTTAGTTTGCTTTTGCCTCATCTTCCGGTTTGATTCACGGTTTTCTACCTTACCCCTCACGTCGAGTAGTCACTGTCATGTCAATACCTCAAAGTTCCTTATTAGTCGTGATCATGTCCTCTCTGATTCTTTTCCTCGTCCGGAGGTAGTTAAGTTTAGTTTCTTCAGTCTTCTTACAAATCAACTTTCTACGTTGCAAACCTCTCTAGACCTTCTAGTTAATACATGGCCGACTAGTTGATACATATCTGGCTAAGTAGTGGTTCACGCTGGTGAATGAAGATGCGTCTAATATATATACCTAACATTGAGTCTTAAATAATTCTCTTTGTTTATGGTCCTTGAAGCAATTTTTAAGTTTATCAGCCTTGAATACGTTGCCACTTGGACGCAAGTAATGTGTGTTTATCGTTATACTGTTTTTGTAAACATATTCCTGTCCCGATCTGCTCCCACCAGGTGCTGTATATTCCACTGATATCTTTATAATCTCAGTTATTACTGTTCCTCGTATACTGTCCCTGAAATCATCGCTGATTTTTGTCTAATTTCTTCATTTTCCACCGGTTCCTGATTATTAGCAATATTCCGTCTCTATGTTCTTATGTTATGTCCTTCTGGGAATATTGCCTCAGTTATTACTAAGATGGGTTCTGCCTCCATAATAGCCATTATTTTTTGTTATAGTGTCTGCTTTTCCTATTTCCTTAATTTACTTATGACGTTTGTGATGCCGTAAATGTTTGTGTAAAACGCTTTTCTGTTTTTTTGTGTTTTTTTATGGTTTGTTGTCCTCACTTGCTACACATTTCTGTTGCTTGTGGAAGCATAGTTGGTTTAGTCATGGCTGTAGGGCGGTACTGGATGTTTTGGGAGTGAGAGAGTGCAGTGTGGGTAGGAGTGGGAGACTACAGTGTTGGTGAGAGTGGGAGATTACTGGGTGGATGGGAGTGGTAGTCAAGGGAGGACTCAGTTTGGCGTCGAGTGGATGAGCATGTTGGTTTGGATGGTATAAGTGTTTACCTGGAGTTTACCTGGAGAGAGTTTCGGGGGTCAACGCCCCCGCGGCCCGGTCTGTGACCAGGCCTCCTGGTGGATCAGCGCCTGATCAACCAGGCTGTTGCTGCTGGCTGCACGCAAACCAACGTACGAGCCACAGCCCGGCTGATCAGGAACTGTCTTTAGGTGCTTGTCCAGTGCCAGCTTGAAGACTGCCAGGGGTCTGTTGGTAATCCCCCTTATGTGTGCTGGGAGGCAGTTGAACAGTCTCGGGCCCCTGACACTTATTGTATGGTCTCTTAACGTGCTAGTGACACCCCTGCTTTTCATTGGGGGGATGGTGCATCGTCTGCCAAGTCTTTTGCTTTCGTAGTGAGTGATTTTCGTGTGCAAGTTTGGTACTAGTCCCTCTAGGATTTTCCAGGTGTATATAATCATGTATCTCTCCCTCCTGCGTTCCAGGGAATACAGGTTTAGAAACCTCAAGCGCTCCCAGTAATTGAGGTGTTTTATCTCCGTTATGCGCGCCGTGAAAGTTCTCTGTACATTTTCTAGGTCGGCAATTTCACCTGCCTTGAAAGGTGCTGTTAGAGTGCAGCAATATTCCAGCCTAGATAGAACAAGTGACCTGAAGAGTGTCATCATGGGCTTGGCCTCCCTAGTTTTGAAGGTTCTCATTATCCATCCTGTCATTTTTCTAGCAGACGCGATTGATACAATGTTATGGTCCTTGAAGGTGAGATCCTCCGACATAATCACTCCTAGGTCTTTGACGTTGGTGTTTCGCTCTATTTTGTGGCCAGAATTTGTTTTGTACTCTGATGAAGATTTAATTTCCTCATGTTTACCATATCTGAGTAATTGAAATTTCTCATCGTTGAACTTCATATTGTTTTCTGCAGCCCACTGAAAGATTTGGTTGATGTCCGCCTGGAGCCTTGCAGTGTCTGCAATGGAAGACACTGTCATGCAGATTCGGGTGTCATCTGCAAAGGAAGACACGGTGCTGTGGCTGACATCCTTGTCTATGTCGGATATGAGGATGAGGAACAAGATGGGAGCTAGTACTGTGCCTTGTGGGACAGAGCTTGTCACCGTAGCTGCCTCGGACTTTACTCTGTTGACGACTACTCTCTGTGTTCTGTTAGTGAGGAAATTATAGATCCATCGACCGACTTTTCCTGTTATTCCTTTAGCGCGCATTTTGTGCGCTATTGTCACACTTGTCGAAGGCTTTTGCAAAGTCTGTATATATTACATCTGCATTCTTTTTGTCTTCTAGTGCATTTAGGACCTTGTCGTAGTGATCCAGTAGTTGAGACAGACAGGAGCGACCTGTTCTAAACCCATGTTGCCCTGGGTTGTGTAACTGATGGGTTTCTAGATGGGTGGTGATCTTGCTTCTTAGGACCCTTTCAAAGATTTTTATGATATGGGATGTTAGTGCTATTGGTCTGTAGTTCTTTGCTGTTGCTTTACTGCCCCCTTTGTGGAGTGGGGCTATGTCTGTTGTTTTTAGTAACTGAGGGACGACCCCCGTGTCCATGCTCCCTCTCCATAGGATGGAAAAGGCTCGTGATAGGGGCTTCTTGCAGTTCTTGATGAACACAGAGTTCCATGAGTCTGGCCCTGGGGCAGAGTGCATGGGCATGTCATTTATCGCCTGTTCGAAGTCATTTGGCGTCAGGATAACATCGGATAGGCTTGTGTTAGTCAAATTTTGTGGCTCTCTCATAAAAAATTCATTTTGGTCTTCGACTCTCAGTCTCAGTGTGCTCAGATATATAGCCGAGGTTGGGTGGAAGAGTGGGAGTGGGATAGTGGGTGGCATTTAGTGAGAGGGTGGGTGAAGAACGTGATTTTGTGTGGGAGCAACTGAAGACAGGAATGGAAGCGGGAGAGTGTTACGTGGGAGATGGGAGGAGAGTTGTTAGGAATCATGTGGGTGGATAGTAGAAAAGGTTGGAGTTGTCTAAGAGGATTAAACTGGGTTGGGGGATGGGAGAAAAGATGTGGGCAGATGGAGTAAGGATGACACGTGGATAGAGAGAGGATGAAGTGTGGAATCATGGGTGAGATAGGCCATTGTTGTTGATTGTACTGTTACTTGAGTCTGAGGTGAAACTTGAGTGTCGTTTTTTCTGTGTATTACTTCCATTCTTGTCTCTTCTGGGTGTATTAGGATTCTCTTCCCTCTGGCCCATATCCCTCCTCTCTGGCTCCTATCTCTCCTCTCCTGTTCTTTTTATGTAGCATGTCCCCTCACTTTTCGCCTCTCGTGCACTCTGTCGTCTTTGTGTTAGTACAACTCTCTCATTTACTTATTTGAGTCCTTCATACGCTATCAGTCTCGTCACTTAGTCCCTAGTTCGAAAATAACATTTATTAGAACGTTTCTCGTTTTTTTACATGTAGTCAATTTGTATCTCTCTCTCTCTCTCTCTCTCTCTCTCTCTCTCTCTCTCTCTCTCTCTCTCTCTCTCTCTCTCTCTCTCTCTCTCATTCTCTCTCTCATGGTTCAGACATTTAACTATCCCTTTGAGTGCCATCCCTGTTCTTCTGACCTGAATTTCAGATTGTGTATTTATCTTTCGTGTGGCACCATGACAGAGGAATCTTTACAGTCTTGGAATATTCGATCTTCCCATTTATTTTTTTTTTTACTGAAACTGTCATATGCTTATTTTTAACGTTCATGAGACATTCTTTCATTCCTTAAATCGTGTTGTGTCTCCGAAATGAAACTTTTAATCCCAAGGCATCCTGCTAGTCGCCTATTATTTTTCCCATAATCTTACATTTGTTTAGTACTGCCTGTCTGCCGCCTTCTTGCACGATGAAAGTTCTTGAGGCGTCTGAAGGTGTACAGATCACCAGAATCGATCTCTGATGACCTGCACGAATAAACATCTAAGAGACTATTCCAGGCATTCTCAAGATTAAGAATAATGACAAAAATTCCAGTGCCAGAAAAAGCTGAGCGGTATAAAGATTAAGCTGCGATGGCTGCTGCTGTGTAATATTTGTTCCAGATTATACGGTTTGTGTTAAAGATAAAGTTTAAATGACAGTGTAATAGCGTTAACACTGGACCACAGTGTTTTTCTCAGAGTGTGATGAATGATCTGGTGAGAGACTTTGGTCTTGCTAAAGATTCTGCTCAGATTTCAGTTTCCAGATGTTATTAACAAAATTATTGTCTCCTGGCTTCTGATACTGGAACCTGAACTAGGATTCTGTTCTATATTTTGCTCAAGAAAGTGATTTGGTTTACTGCTTAGATGCTATTTATTGATTTAATAGAAAAGTGTGTTGTGAAGTAAAATGTTGATGACTGGAAAATTTTCATCAGTTTCTCTAAAACGTCTCAAAGCAGTTTTTCTAAACAATAATAACAAGTATACTTTTGTTTCTGAGGGTCATTCTGTTCATCTGAAGGAAAGTTATGTGAACCTGGAGCTCGTTCAGTTGGTTTGTTGGGATTTTCAGGTACTTCGGATGTCACTTGGAGAACATTTGGGATACACCAAGTTTCCGTGTTTCTTGTGTGAATGAGACAGCAGAGCCAAGAGTCTACACTGGTTCCAGAAACAATGGCCAAGTAGGTACAGACTTATATCAGGGAGGAAGGAATGTAATGTAAGACGATTTCTTTCAAAGATGTCATAATAAAGTTCTTAGGTAACTACAAAAACCCAAAGTACCAAGAAATCGGGAACAGGATGCTGAAGAAGTTCAGAGACTTAGTATTCCTGGATGCTTATTGGGAAATATTTCCGGAAAGAATCTGGGTTGCACGAGTGAAGAGCAATGTGAAAAGTTATATTAATATATAAAGATGGAGAGAAGGTTAGTTAAGGTAAATAGTGTCAACATGACGGTCGACTACTGCTGGATGTTGCACGAAGAGATACCATCAAAAATACATACAAGGAAGAGCAACAAGCGCAGTTTTGAAGGAAAGAGACAGAGATTTAACAAGGAGTCTGGAACTTATTAGTAATAATCTTTGTAATTATTTTAAATATTACTGGGTGTACTATGTTACATGACAGAAAAAAACTGACATTGTATTTGAAATTAGCAACGCAATTATACGCAAAATAAGTCAAAGTAATTGAAACAAGTTTTAAAAGGCCACATTTTGTAGATCTTATGACATCAAACAAATTTGATGCTCAAGCAAAACTTTGATTTACATTTAATTTATGTTAGATTAGGTTAACCTAGGTGAAGTGCTACAGTAACTTAAGCTAAACTAAGCTATGTTGAATCAAGCTAGGCTAGTGTAGGTTTGGGTGGTGCGGGCACATAAAGTCTACTAAAAATCATAAGATGCATTACATCCTAAAATGGAAAATTATTATAGAACTTACACGAGAAACATTAGCAATGACAAAAAAAAAAATTCTGTTAAGCTAAATGAGAGAAAGATCTTCGGATATCCTCGAAGCTGATTGAATCTGGAGTCTGGCATGAAGGGACGTAACCAGATTTTAATGGAAGATAATCTTGGTGGCCCCGAGTCTGCGTCTCTGTTTCTTTCACGGAACACAGGGATATACACCAAGACTCTCAGGACGCACTCTCTCCATTCCCCCCACCTCTCTCTCTCTCTCTCTCTCTCTCTCTCTCTCTCTCTCTCTTTCTCTCTCTCATATATATATATATATATATATATATATATATATATATATATATATATATATATATATATATATATATATATATATACACACAGTGCTTTAAGAAAAGGTTTGATAAAGCTCATGGAGCAGGAAGAGAGTGGACCTAGTAGCGACCAGTGAAGAGGCGGGGCCAAAAGCTGTGAATCGACCCCTGCAGCCACAATTAGGTGAGTACACACACACACACACACACATATATATATACATGAACACACACATGCACACACGCATGCACTCACGCATACACACACATACACACACACACACACACACACACACACACGTACACATACACATACACATACACATACACACACATACACACACACATACACACACATACACAGACATACACACACATACACACACAGTTCCCCACAAGAGATTAGTGCAGAAGCTGTAGGATCAGGTGCATGTAAAAGGGAGGGCACTGCAATGGATAAGGGAATACCTGACAGGGAGACAGCAACGAGTCATGGTACGTGAAGAGGTATCACAATGGGCGCCTGTTACGAGCGGGGTCCCACAGGGGTCAGTTCTAGGACCAGTGCTATTTTTGATATATGTGAACGACATGATGGAAGGAATAGACTCAAGTGTCCCTGTTCGCAGATGACGTGAAGTTGATGAGAAGAATTAAATCGGACGAGGATGAGGCAGGACTGCAAAGAGACCTGGACAGGCTGGACATGTGGTCCAGTAACTGGCTTCTCGAATTCAATCCAGCCAAATGCAAAGTCATGAAGATTGGGGAGGAGCAAAGAAGACCGCAGACAGAGTATAGGCTAGGTGGACAAAGACTACAGACCTCACTCAGGGAGAAAGACCTTGGGGTGACCATAACACCGAGCACATCACCGGAGGCACACATCAACCAAATAACTGCTGCAGCATACGGGCGCCTGGCAAACCTGAGAATAGCGTTCCGATACCTTAATAAGGAATCGTTCAAGACACTGTACACTGTGTATGTTAGGCCCATACTGGAGTATGCAGCACCAGTCTGGAACCCACACCTGGTCAAGCACGTCAAGAAGTTAGAGAAAGTACAAAGGTTTGCAACAAGGCTAGTCCCAGAGCTCAAGGGAATGTCGTACGAGGAAAGGTTAAGGGAAATCGGACTGACGACACTGGAGGACAGAAGGGTCAGGGGAGACATGATAACGACATACAAGATACTGCGGGGAATAGACAAGGTGGACAGAGATAGGATGTTCCAGAGAGGGGACACAGGGACAAGGGGTCACATCTGGAAGCTGAAGACTCAGACGAGTCACAGGGACGTTAGGAAGTATTTCTTCAGTCATAGAGTTGTCAGCAAGTGGAATAGCCTAACAAGTGTAGTGGGGGCAGGAACCATACATAGTTTTAAGAAGAGGTATGACAAAGCTCAGGAAGCAGAGAGAGGATCCAGTAGCGATCAGTGAAGAGGCGGGGCCAGGAGCTGAGTCTCGACCCCTGCAACCACAATTAGGTGAGTACATACACACACACACACACATACACACACATATACACAAACATACATACACACACACACACACACACACACACACACACACACACACACACACACACACACACACACACACACACACACACACACACACACACACGCGCCTATAAGTACATTTAAAACAGAAAATGGAGGTACAACATGTGAAGGATAAAAATCTACTATATAACAATCAGCTGGGATTTAGTTCGGGTAAATCCTGCATATACAATTTTTTATGTACTTTAAAAGTTAAAAAAATAAATAGCCAAATATACAGGAAATTAAATTGAATTAAGAGTTTTAAAAGCTCTTGATTAAGCTCGTCAAAAGAGATTAATTTGTAAAATACGGAGTGTAAAGCTGTATTATATCGTGTATGAAAAGGATCTTGCTAGAAATACTGAGGCAGATAATGGCAACAGAAAGAATATTTTCTTAGAGTACTGTCAGTGCCACTGCCAGGACCACTGCTCTGCCAGTGCCACTGCTAGGACCACTGCTCTGTCAGTGCCACTGCTAGGACCACTGCTCTGCCAGTGCCACTGCTAGGACCACTGCTCTACCAGTGCCACTGCTAGGACCACTGCTCTGCCAGTGCCACTGCTAGGACCACTGCTCTGCCAGTGCCACTGCTAGGACCACTGCTATGCCAGTGTCACTGCTAGGACTACTGCTCTGCCAGTGCCACTGCTAGGACCACTGCTCTGCCAGTGCCACTGCTATGATCACTGCTCTGCCAGTGCCACTGCTAGGACCACTGCTCTGCCAGTGCCACTTCTAGGACCACTGCTCTGCCAGTGCCACTGCTAGGACCACTGCTCTGCCAGTGCCACTGCTAGGACCACTGCTCTGCCAGTGCCACTGCTAGGACCACTGCTCTGCCAGTGCCACTGCTAGGACCACTGCTCTGCCAGTGCCACTGCTAGGACCACTGCTCTGCCAGTGCCACTGCTAGGACCACTGCTCTGTCAGTGCCACTGCTATGATCACTGCTCTGCCAGTGCCACTTCTAGGACCACTGCTCTGCCAGTGCCACTGCTAGGACCACTGCTCTGCCAGTGCCACTGCTAGGACCACTGCTCTGCCAGTGCCACTGCTAGGACCACTGCTATGCCAGTGTCACTGCTAGGACTACTGCTCTGCCAGTGCCACTGCTAGGACCACTGCTCTGCCAGTGCCACTGCTATGATCACTGCTCTGCCAGTGCCACTGCTAGGACCACTGCTCTGCCAGTGCCACTGCTAGGACCACTGCTCTGCCAGTGCCACTGCTAGGACCACTGCTCTGCCAGTGCCACTGCTAGGACCACTGCTCTGCCAGTGCCACTCCCAGGACCACTGCTCTGCCAGTGCCACTGCTAGGATCACTGCTCTGCCAGTGCTACTGCCAGTGCTACTGCCAGTGCCAGTGCCACTGCCAGGACCACTGCTCTGCCAGTGCCACTGCTAGGACCACTGCTCTGCCAGTGCCATTGCTAGGACCACTGCTCTGCCAGTGTCACTGCTACGACCACTGCTCTGTCAGTGCCACTGACAGTGCTACTGCCAGTGCCAGTGCCACTGCCAGGACCACTGCTCTGCCAGTGACACTGCCAGGATCACTGCTCTGCCAGTGCCACTGCTAGGACCACTGCTCTGCCAGTGCCACTGCTAGGACCACTGCTCTGCCAGTGCCACTGCTAGGACCACTGCTCTGCCAGTGCCACTTCTAGGACCACTGCTCTGCCAGTGCCACTGCTAGGACCACTGCTATGCCAGTGTCACTGCTAGGACTACTGCTCTGCCAGTGCCACTGCTAGGACCACTGCTCTGCCAGTGCCACTGCTAGGACCACTGCTCTGTCAGTGCCACTGCTATGATCACTGCTCTGCCAGTGCCACTGCTAGGACCACTGCTCTGCCAGTGCCACTGCTAGGACCACTGATCTGCCAGTGCCACTGCTAGGACCACTGCTCTGCCAGTGCCACTGCTAGGACCACTGCTATGCCAGTGTCACTGCTAGGACCACTGCTCTGCCAGTGCCACTGCTAGGACCACTGCTCTGCCAGTGCCACTGCTAGGACCACTGCTCTGCCAGTGCCACTGCTAGGATCACTGCTCTGCCAGTGCCACTGCCAGTGCTACTTCCAGTGCCACTGCCACTGCCAGGATCACTGCTCTGCCAGCGCCACTGCCAGGACCACTGCTCTGCCAGTACCACTGCTTGGACCACTGCTCTACCAGTGCCATTGCCAGTGCCACTGCCAGGACCACTGCTCTACCAGTGCCATTGCCAGTGCCACTGCCAGGACCACTGCTCTACCAGTGCCATTGCCAGTGCCACTGCCAGGACCACTGCTCATACTGCAGATGACTCTGATGCACAAAAATTACCATGTAAAAAAAGTCGATATGAATATGTTTGTAGATGATGTTAGGCATAAAATACCAAGTTTCAAAAAGATACTAAGGAAGGTTCAACATTATTTTAAGAAAAAGTTTCGCCTGAAGAATAAGGATTTTCACGTCTATTAGAAATATATGGGAGAAGAGAGGCTATATAGGTGGAGTGATGAAAGTAAGAGAGGCGCAGGTAACCTGTCCATGTGAACCATTGTAATGGTCATGTCCAGGACTCTGCTGAGTAAGAGGAATTTGGGAAGTGGAAAAATTCTTTACTTTGGTCCATGTTGGAGCGAAACATCGTCGTAAGCTTCTGTCTCTTATATGCGGGTTATTTGGGTATTGGGTTATTGGGTATTGTGCCTTTTTTTTCTTTACTTCTTTATCTGTATGATGATGTCCATGGTGAAGAAAAAAGTAGTTGATACTAATATCTTGTAGTCTGTCCCAGGAGCTACAGGATCACAGACGGATATTTCATAGAAAATATAGGCGAGTATAACTAACTTCACCTGGAGGATATCCACATGCCCTTAAAGTGAGTATATTCCATAGCCAATGAGAAAGTAGAAAAAAAACTTGAACTCCATGTGTTGAACAGTAGACGGGGTACAGCAAGCATGAGCTCTGTTACGTTAATTATAAATACGGAGCTACAAATGGGTGTCTTACTAAGGGGAGTATCTTAATGCTGGAGAAAAGTCTTTGATCCAAGGAATTAGTTACCCTTCCCTTCCCTCCCCTGGATTAAATATTATTATCTCCCAGTCTTCATTAGATTCAAAATTACAAATAAATAGCTACAAATAGATGACTATACACTTCAAACAGCCAGCGTAAACAAGACAAAGAAACTGAGGGGTAATGGCATTTGATTGTGAAGACTTTTCGTCCTCTTGGGTCTTCATCTTCGTCTTCGCAATGAAATGCCATAACTCTCTTTGTGTGTCGAATTTACAAACTGTACTTACACTCCACCACTGTTTCCATTAAACAACCAACATGAGCCTCCTGCTAGGCTGCCTGACACCGCTCACTCGCTGGCCAAACATTGATATTCACTAGAGGTCCTCAGTGGTAGGCAACATAAATTGTCGTTTCTCCGAACAGAGGTGAGGGATGGGAATCAATACCATAACCATTACACACAACCAGTTTTATTTCCCCTTGCCCTCCTGTGTCAGTTCGTCTGCCTATTCAACTTAAATTTTTTCTGCCTGACTAATGCTCTCTCTCTCTTTCTCTCTCTCTCTCTCTCTCTGTTTCTCTCTCTCTCTGTTTCTCCCCCTGAGAGGCATGTTTGCGCCTCTGGTGAACCTTTCATAGCTCCCCTACAGTATCAATAAATTACTGGATGCAATAGTATTTACTGTGCGTGAAAGGTAAACAAGTGAAGAGGAGAAAATGCTTGTTTTCTTTTTATCTGGCTTCTCTTTGCTTTGTAACCTAGATGCTTACACAAGTGATTCTGCTGCCTTAAATTCTTTTGTCTAACGTTATTTGCTCTGATTGCTGAGGTTAGAAGCTCTGACTGTTAAAGTTAAGAGGCTCTAACTACTTAAGATTCTCTGCTATCTTAACGTAAGACGATTTCTTAAGAGAATCTGATTGATAAAGTTAAAGATTCTGAATATTTAAAGCTCAATACTTCTTTTTTTACTTTTTGTGTTCAACGCTTTTTTTAAACGTGCTTTCTCCCTTTGTCATGTAACTGATTGTCTTCTTGATGCCAGTGAGGGACTTTTGAATGAAGGAAATGGCCTGGCTCTGTCCTTGACTCGACCCTAATTGCCTCACACTCTCCATGTGATGTATGAATTTTGTGGGTTTATATAAAAAAATCATTTTAGTGGAATATAAAAGCTTTCCAAAAATGCAGGAAAACTCGAAGAAAACATGAAAAAATGAGAAATATTAAGTATTTTTTTTTTACTTCCTCTAAGCTCTAGCCAGCCAGATGCTTCTAAAGGCTCGAGAAGGACACTTGAACTCACTCAACCAGAGGCTTTAGAGGCTGCTGTAGTGACTACCACACTTTATGTAGTGACTACCACACTTTATGTAGTGACTACCACACTTTATGTAGTAACTACCACACTTTATGTAGTGACTACCACACTTTATGTAGTGACTACCACACTTTATGTAGTGACTACCACACTTTATGTAGTGACTACCACACTTTATGTAGTGACTACCACACTTTATGTAGTGACTACCACACTTTATGTAGTGACTACCACACTTTATGTAGTGACTACCACACTTTATGTAGTGACTACCACACTTTATGTAGTGACTACCACACTTTATGTAGTGATTACCACACTTTATGTAGTGACTACCACACTTTATGTAGTGACTACCACACTTTATGTAGTGACTACCACACTTTATGTAGTGACTACCACACTTTGTGGCGCTGTAGTCACTAGGACCGCCTCGGGTTCAACCCCTGGCGGAACTTTGCACTCTTTCTAGCGACTCTTATCAACATCTCACCGTCGAGGAGTCTCTCTCGATTTCCGGTGAAGGATTGTTGAGCTAAGAAACCAGATCTGTCTTCCACTTACTCTGTTACAATCTGATTACTTCCCCAGTTCCCAAGACGCTGTATGGTCCCCGTAGATACGGTTCTTACTCTTCAGACATTTAATCACTTTTAATACCAAGAAGAATATCGGTAATATTATTGAACTCTTTTACACAAATTTTAATGGCTAAGAACTGATATTCTAACCTCAGGTCATTTCAAAGCCCAACACTGTTTGAGGTATACTGCCACCCCCCAGGATGCTACCCACAACAGTCGACTAACACCCAGGTACCTACTTACTGCTAGGTGAACAGGGACAGCAAGTGTAAGGAAACACGTCCAACGTTTCCACCCGTACCGGGGATCGAACTACGGACACCCAGTTTGAGAGCAGAGTGAGCTGCCAACCGAGCCACCCTTCTCCAGGTACGGAAAATTTAAGTGGACTGAAAATGTTTACAATGACTCTCATAGCCTAGTCTAATACTAATTTTTTTATTTTTTTTTAAATATTTGGTGAAAATCCGTTGAAATAAAAAAAATCCTATCAGGAAGAGGTACCTTGATGCCTGTGAAAGTCTCTTGATCCCAGGTGTTGGAGCTGCCTTCCCTTCCTTAGATTGAACTAAGTTACTGCCCAAGCTCCTGTGGGTTTAGCGCTGCCTCACGAATATTATGTAAATTTTCTTTCATTTTCGGAAAGGTTTTTAAATGATGGGACGAAAATAAATGTCTAGATTCTTCACAAACTTTTATTCACTGTTTATAATATAATAATAATAATAATAATAGTAATAATAATAATAATAGTATTATTATTATTTGAATTTAGTACTTTCCCGTTTCTCTCTCTCTCTCTCTCTCTCTCTCTCTTTCCAGTATCTCATTTTTACCTATCAATCTCTCTTTTCAAATTCTCCTTGGCAATAAAGCATTGTAGGTGGGAAGACGTGATTTATCACCCCCTTCCCCCGGGTCGTGGTGATGAAATTCCCAAACACTAGAAATACGTCTTGTGAGACTTGAAGGAAGGTGGAGTGAGGTGTGGAGTGAGGCGGAGTGATTTGAGGATTGGAAAAAGGTGGAGTAAGAACTTACTTGGTTTAGAAAGACACGTAAGCAAACACTATGACATATTTATTAAAAAACGTTTCGGTCCTGGGACCCTGATCACTTCTAACATACAGAACAAACGAACGATCGAAAGTTCATGTAAGATCCTAAATGGGATGAGCGGGAAAGACGGGACAGACGAAGAATAGTGCTGGAGATGAGTGTTCTTAGTCGTAGAAATAGAGCCAGGGCTTAACCCAGCAGCGAAGGCGATCGTCACCATGCGTCACCCAATACACAAATAACCCGCACGTAGAAGAGAGAATCTTTATGACGACGTTTCGGTCCGACTTGGACCATGAACTAGATTCTTTCTCCTACGTGTGGGTTATTTGTTTATTATTAATGATGTTCTGAAGATCTAATTTACTGGCAGTAATGAGGGTTAAAGCAGAGATAGAGTAAGAATATAGGTTTGTAAAATGATAGTATCTGGGAGGAGTGACAGGCTCTGGTTTAAGAAGGAGCTTGGAAAGCTTCTCCAGGCCAGATATAAAAACATAAGAAAGTAGGAAAACTGCAGCAGGCCTATTAACCCTTACTAAGCAGGTCTTTCTCAAACTCAAACCAACTAACAAAAATATTTGTTCTACCCATTTTTATTGCTACTCAAGGAATAAGCTTCTATAACCTTATTCATTAATATGCAAGTTCCACTCAAATCCAACCCTTTTACTCGTGTATTTATCTAAGCACTGTGGTGCTTAGATTGAACTGTGAAGCTGCTAGCAATGAAAGTCCGAATAATGAGACCGTCAACTAACAGGGCTGGTCTAGGACCGGGCAGCAGGGTATATGACCTTTTCCCTCTCCAGGAACTAGCATAGTGGCAGGGTCAAGGATTCAGGAATACGCCAGTTATCTCGTACTGAACTTTTTTTTCCAAAAATGAAATTAATAATGATCCTCACGTTGGGTTCAGGTCATAGGCATTTTGCGGAATTAGTATGGGCTGATTTTTTGGTGAATATATGCGTAATCATCTGTGTATATGTGTGTATTCACCCACTCAGTTTATGAGTGTATATGGGGGCATGCGTGTGTGTGCAACCCCATAGTCTCATACTCAGTAAATGTTTAATTTCAGACGTCAAATACAACGTCAGTGTTTGTAAATGGTCTAAATCGGACCGAAACGTCGTCGCAGGCTCCTCTCTTCTATGTGCGGGTTATTTGAGTATCAGTGTTTGTATGACTGTCGCTTTCTCAATATCCGAAACCTCGTCTACACATCATCATTTTGCATCGTTCGTTTTCCTTCGCAATACCCAACGTCAACTTCTCAACATTCCTTTTATTAAGCAAAGTTAGGGTAAGCTGCATAAGCCACTGAAAACTTGTATTAAATAATAAAAAAAAATAGCATTAAAAACGGGCGCAGCAACGCCTGGCAATGGGAAGTCTGAACGATAATGCACACCGTAAAATTCTGCACGTTTCTCAGGTGTTGTAAGAGTGTGGCGATCATGTTGTGTTGGTGGCATACCTGGAGGGTGCATACCTGCAGGGTGGCATACCTGGAGAGTGCATACCTCCAGGGTGCATACCTGCAGGGTGGCATACCTCCAGGGTGCATACCTGCAGGGTGCAGACATGAAGAGTGCATACCTGGAGGGCGTATACCTGGAGGGCGTATACCTGGAGGGTGTGTACCTGTAAAGTGTGTACCTGGAGAGTGAATACGTGGAGAGTGTATACCTGGAGGGTGTATACCTGGAGGGTGCATACCTGGAGGGTGCATACCTGGAGGGTGTGTACCTGGAGGGTGTGTACCTGGAGTGTATACGTGGAGAGTGTATACCTGGAGGGTGTATACTGGAGGGTGTGTACCTAGAGAGTGTATACGTGGAGAGTGTATACCTGGAGGGTGTATACTGGAGGGTGTGTACCTGGAAAGTGTATACGTGGAGAGTGTATACCTGGAGGGTGTTCCAGAGGTCAACGCCTCCCCCCCCCCCGGCCCGAGTCTATGACCAGACCTTTGCAGCGCAAGATTTTGGATGAGTAACATTGGTGACGTAAAGGATGGATCATATCAAGGGTGGTGTGCCTTGATGCCAGTATAGAGCTCTTGTTCAAAGACCTTGAAGCTACTCGACCCCCTAGATCAAGCCTATACCATAACACTAGTTTCGCATGAACGTACTAACATTAATTGGTTGGCCATTGTCATCTTAATTTCATTGTTCGATGAGTTTTTGGGTTGATTAATTGGTGGACTTTTAAACTAGTTTGGTTTTGCTGGTCACTGGTTAAACTGATGGACGGGACAGATGGGTCACTCAATGTGCAGCTGGTTTCGTTTTATTTGTTGTTGGAGTGTTTCTTATATATATATATATATATATATATATATATATATATATATATATATATATATATATATATATATATATATTTCCTTTTATTAACACACTGGCCGATTCCCACCAAGGCAGAGTGACCCGAAAAAGAAAAACTTTCACAATCATTCACTCCATCACTGTCTTGCCAGAAGGGTGCTTTACACTAGTTTTTAAACTGCAACATTAACACCCCTCCTTCAGAGTGTAGACACTGTACTTCCCATCTCCAGGACTCAAGTCCGGCCTGCCGGTTTCCCTGAATCCCTTCATAAATGTTACTTTGCTCACACTCCAACAGCACGTCAAGTATTAAAAACCATTTGTCTCCATTCACTCCTATCAAACACGCTCACGCATGCCTGCTGGAAGTCCAAGCCCCTCGCACACAAAACCTCCTTTACCCCCTCCCTCCAACCTCTCCTAGGCCGACCCCTACCCCGCCTTCCTTCCACTACAGACTGATATACTCTTGAAGTCATTCTGTTTTGCTCCATTCTCTCTACATGTCCGAACCACCTCAACAACCCTTTCTCAGCCCTCTGTACAACTGTTTTGGCAATCCCGCACCTCCTCCTAACTTCCAAACTACGAATTCTCTGCATTATATTCACACCACACATTGCCCTCAGACATGACATCTCCATTGCCTCCAGCCTTATTCAATATTCATCACCCATGCTTCACACCCATTTAAGAGCGTTGGTAAAACTATGCTCTCATATATTCCCCTCTTTGCCTCCAAGGACAAAGTTCTTTGTCTCCACAGTCTCCTAAGTGCACCGCTCACCCTTTTGCCCTCATCAGTTCTATGATTCACCTCATCTTTCATAGACCCATCAACTGACACGTCCACTCCCAAATATCTGAATACATTCACCTCCTCCATACTCTCTCCCTCCAGTCTGATATCCAATCTTTCATTACCTAATCTTTTTGTTATCCTCATAACCTTACTCTTTCCTGTATTCACTTTTAATTTTCTTCTTTTACATACCCTACCAAATTCATCCACCAACCTCTGCAACTTCTCTTCAGAATCTCCCAAGAGCACAGTGTCATCAGCAAAAAGCAACTGTGACAACTCCCACTTTATGTGTGTTGCTTTATCTTTTAACTCCACGCCTCTTGCCAAGACCTTCGCATTTACTTCTCTTACAACCCCATCTATAAATATATTAAACAACCACGGTGACATCACACATCCTTGTCTAAGGCCTACTTTTACTAGGAAATAATCTCCCTCTTTCCTACATACTCTAACTTGAGCCTCACTATCCTCGTAAAAACTCTTCACTGCTTTCAGTAACCTACCTCCTACACCATACACCTGCAACATCTGCCACATTGCCCCCCTATCCACCCTGTCATACGCCTTTTCCAAATCCATAAATGCAACAAAAACCTCTTTAGCCTTATCTAAATACTGTTCACTTACATGTTTCACTGTAAACACCTGGTCCACACAGCCCCTACCTTTCCTAAAGCCTCCTTGTTCATCTGCTATCTTATTCTCCGTCTTACTCTTAATTCTTTCAATAATAACTCTACCATACACTTTACCAGGTATACTCAACAGACTTATCCCCCTATAATTTTTGCACTCTCTTTTGTCCCCTTTGCCTTTATACAAAGGAAATATGCATGCTCTCTGCCAATCCCTAGGTACCTTACCCTCTTCCATACATTTATTAAATAATAGCACCAACCACTCCAAAACTATATCCCCACCTGCTTTTAACATTTCTATCTCCATCCCATCAATCCCAGCTGCCTTACTCCTTTTCATTTTACGTACTGCCTCACGAACTTCCCCCACACTCACAACTGGCTCTTCCTCACTCCTACAAGATGTTATTCCTCCTTGCCCTATACACGAAATCACAGCTTCCCTATCTTCATCTACATTTAACAATTCCTCAAAATATTCCCTCCATCTTCCCAATACCTCTAACTCTCCATTTAATAACTCTCCTCTCCTATTTTTAACTGACAAATCCATTTGTTCTCTAGGCTTTCTTAACTTGTTAATCTCATTCCAAAACTTTTTCTTATTTTCAACAAAATTTGTTGATAACATCTCACCCACTCTCTCATGAAAAACTACATACATACATATATATATATATATATATATATATATATATATATATATATATATATATATATATATATATATATATATATAAACACTGATCTCTGGGTGAAGGAGACTCGAACCTACGAACTTTGGAACAAGGTACGCAGTGCTGTACCATTCTCACCACACTGGACCAATACATTACGCCATGTATTGTTCCAGTGTGGTGAGAATGGTATAGCACTGCGTACCTTGTTCCAACGTTCGTAGGTTCGAGTCTCCTTCAGCCAGAGATCAGTGTTTGTGTATATTTCGTCTGCTCTTGCGAATTCCTTGTATATATATATATATATATATATATATATATATATATATATATATATATATATATATATATATATATATATATATATATATATATATATATATATATATATATATATATATATATATATATATATATATATATATATATATATATATATATATATATATATATATATATATATATATATATATATATATATATATATATATATATATATATATATATATGAAATTTCCGCTACAATATTCATGTAAGGAGAATTGATGGTTATATTGTGTAAAAACTTAAACATAATATTCAGTCTGACTTTCTCTCTTGATGTTTGGTGTTCTGTAGTTTCGTTATGTCAGCTATAAAATTTATTGAGACATTTAGGCATGATAGGATTTAGGGCGTCGAGGTTAACATCTGGGGGATAATGGTTCCATGCAGCGCATCATGGTTAAGACATGAGATGCAAGCTACCAGTTTCCTTCCTTTCCCGTCTGAAAAAAAACGAAGGAAAATTAGATAATGACTTTAATCTTCATCTTTTTTGATGTCTGCGGAGGTTATGGGTCAGGAAGTTTAGTTAAGCAGTGAGGAGTTTTATGGTGGGTTACGGTGGTGGGAACCTGCTCATTGATTCTTTAGCTGGTGGGGAAAGGGTAGATTTGTAATGGGTTGTTCGACAGAGGGTGTTAAATACCCCTTATACAGTGATGTAAATGGTTTAGAAAGCCGACAAGCTGAACAATGACATTTGAGAATCTTTGTTGGGGAAATGAAGATTCCCAAATGATGCAAAGTGTCATCTTCCTTTGCCAAACCACCAAAACATAAATTTTCCTCTTTGATCTTTTAGGAAGTGTTGATTAGTGGGCAGTGATGCACAGTAGATGGGTTATATATTATGGTGGGTAATGTATCGGTAGTTAAGCCATCTCTTACCTTTTATGTTACTCTGGGGATTATTTTCCCCATGATCCTGTCTCAGACCAGATCTTCTTGGATGGCAAGGAAACATTACAGGATGAAGAACTATTAATAATCACAAAGGTAAGTAAAGGTATATGCATATGGTAATGTCATCTTACACATTCATACGACAGAACCAACAAATCAGCCATCCTGCCAGAGTGAAAAAAGAAATGAACACATCTGACAGGACGGAAATATCTTCCTGCACGGTTGGTGTCCACCAAGCTGTTACTAGTGCTGAAGCAGCTTGTCTGAGCCAGAAACGTACCTAGGTTGATATGGGCAGTAAATATATGTTGTGTAAGTTGAATTTACCGAGACCATTTATAAATTATTTTCTTATATGGCAAGATCTGTAAGTAGTAGAAGGACATCCTTTGTATTCTGAATAAAACAAAAATCTACAATCCTTTAACTCTTAATGGGAGGTACCTTGATGCCGGTAAGAGGTATTCTCTTTGTTATTCACTAATATTTTACCTTCTATTTTTTCATGTTTATACACACACACACACACACACACACACACACACATATATATATATATATATATATATATATATATATATATATATATATATATATATATATATATATATATATATATATATATATATATATATATATATATATGTCGTGCCGAATAGGCAGAACTTGCCATCTTGGCTTAAATAGCAACGCTCATCTTGCCATATAGGACAAGTAAAAATTTGTATATGCAATAATTTCGCCAAAATCATTCTGAACCTAACGAAAAAAATATATTTCACTGTGTTTGTTTAGTATTAAATTACTGTAAACAAATCTAAAATATATTTAGTTGGGTTAGGCTAAAATAAATTGCGCTTGCTATAATAAGGTTAGGTAAGTTTTCTAAGTTCCTTTTGGTGCAAATTATAAATTTTTGCATCAACATTAATGAAAAAAAA
>NC_091313.1:17581595-17604095 GCF_038502225.1 Cherax quadricarinatus
TGTTGGTTATCCGACTGTGCGCTGTTGCTTTCAGAACCTGACCTGTTGAGTACCACTTTGTTGATTCTGATTAGCTCCCTCTGGACTTCTGCTGCTAGGAACTCGTTTGCACTATCCATTTTAGGTACATTGTATATCTTGCAATCTTGGTAACACCGATGTCATATCGGTGGAGGACTGAATGTGCATGCAAGTCACTTGAGATATCCCCGTGAAATTCCATGTCTAGATGTGGGCTACTGTTCAGGTCAGACCATCGTCCTGTCCTCTCTCGTGTTCGTATATTTTGAACGAGGGACAGAAAACACCGGTCTTGAGTAATGACCCTCTCCAACTGTTTTCCCTAATGATTCTTTTAATGCTTCCAGGAACAATATCTTCGCTAATGGTTCCTTTGAAAGAGCTCTCTCACGATTACATATCAGACACAAGAGTCTCGTGCAACTCTCTTCGAGGACTGTCAGTGTGTGAAATATATGAAGCATTAGAAAATATTATTAAGGAATCGTTTCGCCCACCAGGAAAGGAAATGGGAATGTTTTACATATAAGAGAGCATTTCCGGCAATATTATTACGCCCACACGCTGTCCTTTGTGAAGGTCCCATTTTTGATGCTGCTGCTGTGCAACCGCAACGAGTTTAGCGCTTCTACTTGCATATGATGGCAATACCAACACTTTTACCTCCATACCTAAGCGCCCTCTTGCCATGACCCGCATGTTAGGGTTCTTTTCATGAATAATAATAATTACAATAAAAATAATAATTAAAATAATTTATTAATGGTTCATAGAGTGTGTGGTGTGGATTTGTGGCGATGATTCCCTCCGGGATATATTATATGTACCATGGC
The DNA here is from genome assembly GCF_038502225.1 of Cherax quadricarinatus. Taxonomy (NCBI): domain Eukaryota; kingdom Metazoa; phylum Arthropoda; class Malacostraca; order Decapoda; family Parastacidae; genus Cherax; species Cherax quadricarinatus. The sequence continues at coordinate 17,582,450 of NC_091313.1, forward strand.
CAGTTGCCAGTCGGCTTGTCAGTTTATCTGCACTGAACTCCATGCCATTCCTCGCATTGCTTAATTGCTTTATCTGCTTGGTCTTCCTTCGGTCTTCTAGTGAGCTCTGCTACCCCTGGCTGCTGCATGCTGCCTTTCATCAGGCAGTCGAGGAGGGATTAGTCTGCCCAATCCCTGGTAATGAACTGACCGATGTTTAGGCTAAAGCTACGGTGTCAGTCACCCAATATAACTTTTTTTTTTCCTGTCTGTAACATTGTGGCTCTTGTTGTGAAGTGCATCCGAGGGAGATGTAGTTAGATTGAGGGCCAGGTGAATGAGCGAGTTGTACGAGCATCGGCAAAACTGTGTTTAGCGCTTCTTCCTTTTTATTATAAAAATAATCTGGTGTTTTTTCATGCTCCATGCAGAGGAAACGTCATTTCTTGTTGATACCAGAGAGTGTGGCAAGAGGCCTGGCCACACTCTCCTCACCTGCCAACCTGCCATCGTCCGTGTGCCTTGTGTTATTAGGGGGAAATGGACACTAGTACATTCGTTTAGGACACTTTTTATTGAAGTTATTTCGGTCCTTGGAGCTTGATCACTTCAAATACATGTTTTGAAGTGCTCATGGTGCTAGGAGTGAAACATCTTCAGTAAAGGTGGATGTCCTAAGTGTCCATTTCCCTGAAGTTGTCGTCACTCATTTATTTTCTTACTACAACTTGTGTTATGTTGATGTTTGTGCACATGTTAATGGTGTACCATAAACTCTGATCCTTTGGGTATAATCATGCTTTTAAATTGATCTGCCGAAGTCTGTCAAGACCTCGGTTACCTTATAGGTAAGAAATTTAATTGTACGAGCTGCGACGCCCTTTAATGTACGCAGAGACTTTTAGCCTCGAACTGTTTTGCTTTTTAATTAAAATATTCAAGTCTTCGTTAAATCAGCGTTGGGTTAAATATTTGTTTTATCTTTTAGGTGAGAACTTCGCTTTTTTTATATATATCTTTTATTTCTGTTTTCTTTTTTTTATGTTTATATATAACCTGACGATTTTCTTTTGAAGGGATGAGGGCCTTGATGGTGCTGAAGGGCTCTTGTTCCAAGGAACTGAAGCTACCCTTCCCCCCCTCCCTTTCCTCACTTCATTGGATCGAATTTACTGGATTCTCATTCCTTTTCCATGCCTCTGTGTGACTTCTGAGGGTTTAGCGCTTCCCCATGAATATAAAAATTGTTCAGGTTTTATTCACGAGGAAGTTCAACGTTTTACGCGACGGTGTATGTGACGCTGTATGTTGTTACGTTGTAAGATGAGGAGTTTTATGTGACGATGTAGAATGTGGAGCTTGGAGTGATGTTGTGTAGTGTGGAGCTTGGAGTGATGTTGTGTAGTGTGGAGCTTGGAGTGATGTTGTGTAGTGTGGAGCTTGGAGTGATGTTGTGTAGTGTGGAGCTTGGAGTGATGTTGTGTAGTGTGGAGCTTGGAGTGATGTTGTGTAGTGTGGAGCTTGGAGTGATGTTGTGTAGTGTGGAGCTTGGAGTGATGTTGTGTAGTGTGGAGCTTGGAGTGATGTTGTGTAGTGTGGAGCTTGGAGTGATGTTGTGTAGTGTGGAGCTTGGAGTGATGTTGTGTAGTGTGGAGCTTGGAGTGATGTTGTGTAGTGTGGAGCTTGGAGTGATGTTGTGTAGTGTGGAGCTTGGAGTGATGTTGTGTAGTGTGGAGCTTGGAGTGATGTTGTGTAGTGTCCCAAGAATAACAAAAAGGCATAATACCGTGACTGGAACGATACACAAATAACCCGCACATAAAAGAGAGAAGCTTACGACGACGTTTCGGTCCGACTTGGACCATTGACAAAGTCACACTAACAGAGGTGGAGCAGGACTACTACTACCTCTTCTTCTTCTACTACAACTACTGATGAAATTCAGACACATGTGCGGCGTCTGGTTGTCTTTGTTGTGGACGTTTCGCCAGCCAGTGGCTGGCTGGATGGCGAAACGTCTACGGTGGGGATGCCCGGGTGTTGTGCATGTGTCATTTCATCCTGTCGGTATTATATACAATTCTTGTACTACTACTACTACTACTACTACTACTACTACTACTACTACTACTACTACTACTACTACTACTACCTCCTCCACCTCTTCCTGCCTATATATAGCCGTCCTGCTCCACCTCTGTTAGTGTGACTTTGTCAATGGTCCAAGTCGGACCGAAACGTCGTCGTAAGCTTCTCTCTTTTATGTGCGGGTTATTTGTGTATAGTGTCCCAAGTGCTGAATGCCTCTAGGGTTCTGGTGGTCAGTAAGTGTCACAAAGCTACTTCCTTCCGGTGACAGGCTTTCTTCATTTATTTCCTTCAAGAGTGATTTGTTTTCTTCACAATACGTCTTTCACGACAGACTCACCCTCCACACATCCTCCACGACAGACTCACACCTCTTCCTTCAGTTTAGATTCACTCTCCCTCGCTTCCTTCACGAGAAATTCACCCCTCTTCTCTCAGGACGGACTCACTCCCCTCGCTTCTTTCACGATAAACTCACTCCCCTTCCTTCGCAACAAACTCAATTCCATAGATTTAGACGGAGGGGAAAATTCCTACATCAGCAAGGCAAATAAATATACCCGAAGCCCCCAATAAATTCACTGACACGTGCAAACAGAGCACACAGTGGCAAATGTAAACAACCATGCATCGACAATATGTGTTTGTATTAGAAAACGGCAGACAATCCCGAGTATTGAGAGCGTGTGTTCTTGAGCGCAACATTCCCGGGAGTATTTCAATCTCCCTTCGTCGCAGGAGAAACCTCAGTAATCTCTCTGGTCTACAGGGAAATATAAGAACCCCCGCTTTTGTTAAGTGGCCTTCAAAGGGGAGCTCAATTTTATTATCATATTTTCAGAAGTGGTTGGAGAAGAAGGATGGGAGTAGAGATTTTTCCCCTTGAGCTGCTGCTGCTGCCGATGATGATGCTGCTGCTGCTGCTGCTGCTGCTTCTGATGCTGCTGCTGCTGCTGCTGCTGCTGCTGCTGCTGCTGCTGATGCTGCTGATGCTGCTGCTGCTACTGCTGCTGCTGCTGCTGCTGCTGATGATGATGATGCTGATGCTGCTGCTGATGCTGACGCTGCTGCTGTTGCTGCTGCTGATGCTGCTGCTGGTTCAGGATTTTGATGCCCCTGAGATCAAAACTGGGGAAAAATCTTACTCTTAATTACGTTTTGAGGTGATTTTCAGAGTAGTAATGTGTTTTCCTCAGCTAGAAATAAGTAAGATTATATTTCGTGTTGATTTTTGAATATTCACGGTGATATTGTTTTAATAACTTGAATAAAAAAATACATAATTTTGTAATACGTGTATTGGAGACTGATGTTAATACGACAGCAGTCCTTATTTCCAAGCCTGAATTACCACAGTATAAATGACTTTAAATGACTGAAATAACATTTCACAAAATTGGATCTACCCTTCCCTGATTACGCTGGACTGCAAATTTTGTGCGTCTCTGATTTTTTTTTATTGCTCTGTATGGTTGTTGATGTGCTGTAGAAGAATGTGACCATAATAACAGTTGAATGACTAAGAGAAACTGTGTGTATTTAATAAAATACATTTTGTGGGTACTTTGACCAACCGGGCTGTGGCTCGTGCGTCGGTTTACGGGCGGCCAGCAGTAACAGGCTGATTGATCAGACCCTGATCAATCGCGAAGCCTGGTCACGGACCGGGCCGCGGGGGCGCTGACCCCCGAAACCCCCTCCAGGTATACCCCAGGTATAGGAAACTGTAAATAGGGTCTAAATAACTACGTCTCTTCTCTGACATGGGTGTCACTCCTGTGGCAGTGCATGTTTGACTTAGAACCCAACATATTTCACGGCATAAATGCTGGGGATATTTCCTCCTTTGAATAACATTTGCTCACATGTTTGGCCAATAAAATAAAGAGAGTTTTGAATATTGATTGTCGAATGAGAAAAATTAACATAAAACAGTTTTTCTTGCCTTTGGACTATGAGTTCTGTAATATAACAGTGGATTAGACAGGACAGTAACAGGCTTATAATGGTAGTGTAAATGTAATAGTGTTGGAAAGTGTACATGAATAAACTGCGCTTCTAGTGGTTTGTAAATTAAATGAATCTGTGTAGTCGGTGGATAACCTCTGGATACTAGCGTCAAAGAGTGAATAGTGAGAGTTTTGGGAACTCTTATTGTAATATAATAAGTTACGGGGTTTTCCGTGTTTACATGGGAATAGTGGATCCTATCACAACTTGTGGATTAAGAAAATGTGTTTGTTTCAGTACATGAGTGTCATTATGATGTAGATATAGAGGCATGAGAATGCCATAGAGAGGAGACTCAGTCCCACACGCACACACACACACACACACACACACACACACACACACCAAGCACAATAACCAGAAACAAACCACACTCCACACCCACAGTCTCCCTCCTCCAGCACTCCACAACACTAGCCCACCATAGCATCCAGTCCTGTCTACCACACCCTCAGCCTACACCAACCGCTACCTCCACCCCTTGAATACAGTTCTGGAGAGGACTGTGAAGGTAAGGTATACCAACACAGATGAAATAACAAATAAGAGTGACATGTGACAGGAAAGAATCACTGAACCATCCCTGGACAACATAACACTCACGGATAACAGATGCGATCTTCCCGTCTGGATATCAAATCCTGAGGAAAGACAAGTGTAAACAGAGGGGAGAGGGGAGAGGAGTTGCACTGTTCATCAAAAGCCAATGGAGTTTTGAGAAGATGGGAGGACTAGTCATGGGCGATGCAGATGACTAAATAGTAGGAACACATCTACTGGGGGACCAAAAGTGATGATAGTAGTGATGTACAACCCGCCACCAAACAGCAGAAGACCAAGACAATATGATGCGAGTAACAGAATGATGGTGGCCACACTAGCCGAGGTGGCCAGAAGGGCCCACATAAGCAGAGGAAAGCTACTAATCATGGGGTTTTCAACCACAAGGGGATAAACTGGGAAAATCTGGAGCCACATGGGGGACTGGAGACATGAAAAATCAGGATGCTGGAGGTGGTGCAGAAAGGTTTCATGAACCAACATGTTAGAAACACAACCAGAGAAAGAGGAAACGATGAACCAGAAAAGCTAGACCTTGAATTCACCTTCAACAGTTCAGACCTACAGGAAATCACACACGAAATGCTCCTCGGCGCTAGCGATAACTTGCTCGTGAGTTTCGAATACATTGTAGAATTAATAATAAAGAATGAGGCAGTACGGGAGAAACCAAACTTCAGACAAGGGAACTACACACATGGGGCAATTCCTGCATGAGGTGCAGTGGGTAAGAGAGCAAGAGCGAAAGACAGTAAACGAAATGATGGAACACATGACAGTAAAGTGCAGGAAGGCAGAGAAGTTCGTGCCAACGGGCAACAGAAACAATGAGAAGACTAGAGTGAGCTCAGAGGTGTGTAGAGGCCAAAGCCATGTGTGCTAGAGTATGGAGAAAGTACAGAAGGCAAAGGACTCAGGAAAATAAGGCGTTGAACAAAGAGGAAAGGCCAGGAGCTATGAATCTGCCCCTGCAATCACAACTAGATGACTACACGCACGCACACACACACACACACACACACACACACACACACACACACACACACACACACACACACACACACACACGCATCACTCGAGCACATCTCTTGAGGCGCACATCAACCAGATAATTGCTGCAGCATATGGGCTCCTGGCAAACCTAAGAATAGCGTTCCGATACCTAAGTAAGGAATCGTTCAAGACTCTGTACACCGTGTACGTCAGGCAAGGAGTATGCAGCACCAGTTTGGAATTCAAACCTGTTCAGACACGTTAAGAAATTAGAGAAAGTACAAAAGCTTGCAACAAGACTAGTCCCGGAGCTAAGGGCAATGTCCTACAAAGAAAGATTAAGGGAAATCGACCTGACGACACTGGAGGACAGGAAAGATAGGGGGGATATGATAACGACATATAAGATACTGAGAATAATTGACAAGGTGGACAGATATGAGACACAGCAACAAGATGTCACAACTGGAAGACGAAATCTCGGATGAGTAGAGTGTTGTTAGGAAATATTTCTTCTGCCATAGAGTTGCCAGGAAGCGGAATAGTCTGGAAAGTGATGTAGAGACAGGATTCATACATAACTTTAAGAGGTATGATAAAGCTCATGGAGCAGAGAGGGAGAGAGGACCTAGAAGCAACCAGTGAAAAGGCGTAGTCAGGAGCTGTGAATCAACCCCTGTAATTAAAATTAGGTGAGTACACACACACACACACACACACACACACACACACACACACACACACAAGCTTTCAGATCCTGGTGGATATGATTTTTCCATTTAAAAAATTCACTTACAGTAGTAATAGCTTTTATAATTACAGAGAATGAGGTGTGGGTAGTGCTCATTAAACAGCTTATTTAACCTGTTATGAAGAAAATCACACAGTGTGTCAACATTTGGTATAATTGACAATTTGTAATTAATGGAATGGTTATATTAAAATTTATATTCATATTCATATTATTATTATTATTATTATTATTATTATTATTATTATTATTATTATTATTATTATTATATCCTCTACAGTGTTCCAAGAGAATGATACGTATTTCACAAAATTTTTATATTTCTTCGTTTTTCTTTGCAGTCAACATCTTTTTACATATCACTATTTTCTCATCATTACACACACATACTACGTACAGTGGTATTTTTTTTTCCGCCGGACGAGCACTATCATTGATAATCTCTACATTTACTGCGACGTTTTCTTGACAGAAAGTAAAACACCGTAAGAATCAATAGCTGTGGTATGACGCCCCCTGCAACGAGGCCCTCAAGGTGACGTCCCTATTATTGTCAGTCAAATTAATTGCCTCGCCACCTAAATTAATCCTGGAATAAAGTCTTCCGTTCATTGTGGGATCGTGCTGATATATACTCTGAATAGATATATTTTTGTACGCACCGTTTCGTGTTTATGAGAGTCAAGTAATTGCTCGTGGCCACTTCACTTCAGCTTCTTTTCTACCTCATCTGGTCTCTTGACCCTAATCATACTTTATCTTAAAGCTGTGTATGGAGTTTGTCTTCAAGAAAATTTACATGTTCTTTCCACTTCTCTACAACCCTGCGACTAAATGGATTACTTTCTAACGTCCCTCTGGTTCCTCTTAGTGTTTAGTTTTCATCTGTTTCCCGTTGTATCTCAAATTTCGTAAATACGTCTCGTGTAAACGCCACTTCAAGAACCGTCTGGAACTTTTCCTTTAGTCTCTCTTTATAGGATACACACACTTAGCTATTTGGAACTGTTCAAATTTTTGAACATGTTTGATCAGAAGAGGAGTTCATACTAACTGAGACCTTGTAAAGAATAAAAAGGCACAACACCGTGGCTGGACCAATACACAAGTAACGTTGTCCAAGTCGGACCGACACGTCGTCATAAGTGTCAGATTCCTATATGCGAGTTATTTGTGTAGGGACCTTGAAGACATTTTTACAATAGTATTGAATTTCTGAATGAGATTCTTGAAAATTTTATGAGATTCGCTTTCCTTTATATGTACAACAGAAGATATTGGCGGAGGAGCACATCTCTTGTCTATGTTCGATGTAATATTAACCCCCAAATCATATTTTCTTCTTCTGTTATTCTAGTTTCTTCCTTTCCTGTCTGGATTTATCTACGCTCTTCACGGGAACCGTGATGACCGTAGATGCAATGCAGACAGGAACCGAGTATGACAGGTCTGTCATACTCGGTTCCAAATGGAGGATCGCATGTGAAAAAGTAGCGATATTAGTATTGATTTTTTTGAGGGACCTAATCTGTTATACTTGATTACTTTTACACTTACTACTTTCCTGTCCCTATGTTTTTCAGCCTTTTAAGTGCTCCATGACCCACTGGAACACTTTTCCTTCCATGCCCCTTGCTGTCCTGTCTAGCTTATGAATTGGTGTTAGACAGTGTTGAAGATGTTATCCATCCTCCCATATCTGTCTATCTTTATCAGGGCATATCAGCCAGAGAACTCTGGTTGGTGCATATGTGATGATCTCCAATCAGTGAGTCCAAGTTGGATTTTTCTCGCTAAGTTTATGCTTTCCATGTCCTCCAGTAGCTTCCTCCGGGCAATGTTCGTCATCACTTTCAACAGGATGTCTGTCTGCGACACATGACTGTAATTAGAAACTCCTCTTTCATCTGCTTAAATATAAGAGATTGAATTTTTTTCACCAGCTAGCCTCTAAAGACTTACTGAATATCTTTGCTCTGGGATCCCACGTTGGGTCAACTCTGTCTCTCACTCCCTCTCTCTCTCTCTCTCTCTCTCTCTCTCTCTCTCTCTCTCTCTCTCTCTCTCTCTCTTCCTCCTAACTTTCTCCCTTTCCCTCCCTCCTCCTTTCTTCTTTAATTCCCATCCTCCACCATCTATCTTTGATCCTTTAATCTCTACATCCCTATAACTTCATCTAAATATTTTATTCATTAAAACACTCTAGTAAGGGAGAGCTATTCTCATGGACGAACCTTCCTGGATTTCCTACTCTATTATTTCAACATTTGCAAGTTCCTGATGTGTTGATTGCAACATGAAAGGCCTAGAGCTAACATTTAACTCCCCCGGTGGCTGTTTTACATCATAGTATAACCTATCCTGATAACCAATCCACACCGACTATGAGTCCACCACACACGTATAAAAATGTAAATACCGGCACTTACGTATTAAATAAATTCATTCGAAAAATCCAAACTTTGGTTGTAAATGATATAAGTTGATAAACAAGACTGTGTGAAACAGTCGCCGACCTCCGCAAGACCGAATTTGTCGCTGGTAGCCACCACCGCGAATGACCGAAGATAGCGAATAACAGCGCAGCGAATGTGGAAGCCTGGCTATGTTATTACATTCACGGGGAAGCGCTATGCCCCTGAGGATGACGTGCAGTGCCGGGAGATGGATTGAAGATGTACGGAGGAGAAATAACGGGATATGAAAAGATGCAATAATTTGCAATAGAATCCTGTTGTAATTATTATTTGAAGCGGTGAACCAGTGTGGTGATGGCTCGATCCTCCGTCCGCTTACCAAACAGGATTCTGCGATTCACTAAGGTGACCTCATCATGATGGTTTGAATCTGGTAAAAAAATTATATTTCTGTGTCGTGCTGGTTGAAAGAGTTTCAGTTGAATGGAGCTAATTGTGTTGTCGGAAGAGATGGCGATGGATGGTTGACACTGGGGAGATAATAGTGGTGGTAGTTGTGGTTGTGGTAGCAGTTGTCGTCGTCTCGTTAGTAATAGCTGGAATTGCCGTGGTGTTAATTGATGGGAGTTGTTATGGGGGGTAATAGTAGTGGTAGTTGAGGTGGAGATAGTCGTCGTAATATTTGTAATTGGGAGTGATGGTTAGTGGTGATTGTTGTTGTTGTCTTGATAACAGAGGTAGTTATGGTGTTACTAAATAATAGTAGTAATTATCGTGGTTGCCTTTTTTTGGTGTTATACCAAAAAAGGCAACCACAGACCACAGCACACGAGACCAGACGAGACTACAACCCACGAGACCATACGAGACCACAGTACACGAGACCAGACCAGAAAAAGGCAACCACGATAATTACTACTATTATTTAGTAACACCATAACTACCACTGTTATCACGACAACAACAACAATCACTACTTACCATCACTCCCAATTACAAATATTACGACATCAAGTACCACTACTATTACCCCCCATGACAACTCCCACCAATTAACACCACGGCAATTCCAGCTATTACTAACGAGACGACAACAACTGCTACCAAGAGTGGTAGAGGAAGTGGTGGTGATGATGGGTTGAGGTAGATGTAGTAGGGGAGGTGGTCATGATATTAATGAATGTCGTGGTTGTTGTTGTTGTGTTGGGGTGGGTGGTGATGGTAGTTGTGGTGGGACAGGGTTGTGATATTTGTGGTGGAAAAGGTACTCGTAGCAGAGACGGCGACAATTGTGGTTGTGGTAATGACAATGGTAGCAGAGACGGTAAATAGTGGTGGAGTCTATTGAAACCACTGTTGACGGCAGCCATTGGATGAAACATAAATCATGGATTTAGAACAAATTGAATTTACACCCCCCCCCCCCCCCAAAAAAAAAAAAAAAAAAAAAATCGTGGAAAAAAATATCCTTGAAAAATTATTCCATCAAATATTATGTTCAGTAATTTAATATTACCCTTGGCATCTGCATAAAAATATCTCAAATTTTGAAAACGAAACTTTTGCTACAAGTCACACACAGAACATATTAAAAACTGTGTATAATTTAACAGCAAATATGTAAGTGAACAGAGTAGTGAGTTAAAAAAAAAATATTAAACCAAACACAACTGATCGTTAGAATATGAATATATATATATATATGAACGAATGTTTAGTGTTGGCTAATTTTTAAGATGTCGTCCAGTCACACACACAGTGTTGACGTGTGTCACATTCACACCTGACACGTTTGTACACCTGCAATATTGACATGATCTAGATTTTCACAACAGTGACATACTCTGGATACATAAGATGCTGACATACTAAGGATACATATGCATGAATCCATATATATATATATATATATATATATATATATATATATATATATATATATATATATATATATATATATATATATATATATATATTGTGTGTGGGTGAGTGTTTGTGCTTACTGACTCTTATGTGTGTTCTTCTGGTATATTTTTCATGAGGTGACAAAAATAGACAACAAAGAGAGAGACATGAAAGCCTTCACGTAGAAAAAGGATTTAATTATGTCTTGTGTTTGCCGGGTGAGGCTGAGATATTCTTGCTTGGCGAGATTAGAAAGACGAGACCACGGCACACGAGACCAGACGAGATCACAGCACACAAGACCAGACGAGATCACAGCACACAAGACCAGACGAGACCACAACACACAAGACCAGACGAGACCACAGCACGTGGGATCAGAACACAGAACACAGGTTTACCATTATTATTATTATTATTATTATTATTATTATTATTATTATTATTATTATTATTATTATTATTATCTTCATAATTATTATATTTTTTATGATGTATATGTATTACTGTGAATGTGACGTCTTTTGGTATCTTTCAAGTTACATTATCCTGGCTTACATATCAGTATCTCTTTCTTGGCTCACACTCATGTCTTCACTGATTTTTATCAGTAAGGAGATTAGGATGAATCTTTAGTTCCCTATTTGGCTCAGTAAAGATACGTGTATTAGACTTGTGTGTGCACAGAGAACATTCACAGTAAGCTGCTTGTGCTAGTTTAACCTGAGAGTGAGTGAGAGAGAGAGAAAGAGAGAGAGAGAGGGAGAGGGAGAGACAGACAGACAGACATACAGACCGAGAGGGAGAGAGAGAGAAAGAGAGAGAGAGAGGGACAGGAATGGAGGAAGAGAGAGAGACCGAGGAAGAGAGAGATAGAGGGATAGACAGAGACAGAGGAAGAGGGGAAAGAGAGAGACTAAAAGACTTAAAGTAAGAAAATTTGAAGAAAGAAGGAACAGGGTCTTGAAAGAGATGAGTATGGAAGGAGGAGGCATTAATAAACCGTAATATGGAGAAGAAACTAGAAGAATAAAAGAAAAGGAGAATTATAAAAAGACACAGAAAAAGGCAATTATTCCTCCAGGGATACATTAATTACTCCTCCAGGGATACAGTGGAGGGATACATAGCCAATTATTCCTTCAAGGATACAGTGAATAGTAATTATTCCTCCAGGGATACAGAGAACGATAGTTATTTCTCTGTGGATACATAGGCAGTTTTTCCTTCAGGGATACAGAGGAGATAATTATTTCTCCAGGGATACGGAGGTAATTATTCCTCCAGGGATACAAAATATATGCCTCCAGGGACAGAGAAAAAGGTATCCAGGGATAAAGAGAGGGGCATCCAGGGATATAAAGAGAGAGGTATCCAGGGACACAGACGTATCCATGGATACAAAGAAGTATCCAGGGATAGAGAGAGAGAGAGAGAGAGAGAGAGAGAGAGAGAGAGAGAGAGAGAGAGAGAGAGAGAGAGAGAGAGAGAGAGAGGTATCCAGGGATACAGAGAGAGAAGTATCCAGGGATACATAGAGAGGTATCCAGGGACACAGACAGAGGTATACAGGTATACAGAGAGACGTATCCAGGAATACAAACGTTCTGCCTCCAGGGTCACAGAGGGAGAGGTATCCAGGGATAAAGAGAGAGAGGTATTCAGGGATACAAAGGTTCTGCCTCCAGGAACACATGAAGTACACCTCAGACGTGAACGGTTCACTTACGAAGAGTAATGAGAGAGAGAGAAGAATAATGAGACACACAAATGAGACACTTGCCAAAATTGTCAATAAACTGAAAAGACTCACTAACACACTGTTTTCTTTCCTGTTTATCGTCATCTTCCCTTTTCATATCCTTCCCATTCATTCTTGTTTCCTTCCATTCCCTCACCCATCCTTTGTTTCCTTCCATTCCCTCACCCCTCCCTTTGTTTCCTTCCATTCCCTCACCCCTCCCTTTGTTTCCTTCCATTCCCTCACCCCTCCCTTTGTTTCCTTCCATTCCCTCACCCCTCCCTTTGTTTCCTTCCATTCCCTCACCCCTCCCTTTGTTTCCTTCCATTCCCTCACCCCTCCCTTTGTTTCCTTCCATTCCCTCACCCCTCCCTTTGTTTCCTTCCATTCTCTCCCCCCTCCTTTTGTTTCCTTCCATTCCCTCACCCCTCCCTTTGTTTCCTTCCATTCTCTCCCCCCTCCCTATGTTTCCTTCCATTCCCTCACCCCTCCCTTCGTTTCCTCTTCCCCTCCCCTCTCCTCTCTTCTCTTATTGTTTTTCTATCTTTTTTCTTCATTCTCCTTTGCCTCATTTCCTATTCATCCATTCTGTTCCTGTTTTTTCCTTTCCATAACTTTCTCTTCTCTTCTTTAGCTTCCTCTTTCACTCCCTTCCATCTCTCTATTTCCATTATCCCCCCATTCCATTATTTCTTATCTTTTTTTTTTTACTTTCCTCCTATGTCCTTTCTTTCTTCTCCTTTCCTCTCCCATTCAGTCTCTTCCTGCCATCCTTACGTCCCATTTCTTCCTCTCTCTCACCATTTCGCTTTCTTCAATTCATCTTTTGAGAACAAAGAAAACAGTGCAGGAAAAATGAACGACCTGAGAAACTCACCAAACACGAGGAATTAAAACATGAAAAAATCATGCAAAAAGAAAGGAAGAAAAGGAAGAATTTGGAAAAAAGGTTGAGAAGCAACCTTTAGAGAAGCTTAGGTGAGGGGGAGAAAGAAAAAACAGAGGCGCGTGAAGGTGGGAGAGAGACAGAAAGAAAGGTGGACAAAGACAGAAAGGGAGAGGCACAGAAATGAGAGTAAATGATAGGGAGAGACAGTGGATAGGTAGAAAGTGTGTGTGTGTGTGTGAGGTAGGGGAAAGTGTGCGTGGGAGGTAGGGAAAGTGTGCGTGGGAGGTAGGGAAAGTGTGCGTGGGAGGTAGGGAAAGTGTGCGTGGGAGGTAGGGAAAGTGTGCGTGGGAGGTAGGGAAAGTGTGCGTGGGAGGTAGGGAAAGTGTGTGAAATGTAGGGTACAGTGTGTGCAAAGGAGGGAAGGGACTATTGGTAGAAAGCAGAGGAATTATGTGGGCGGTAGGGGAGATAGTGGAAGGCAGGAGGAAAAATGTGTGAGTGTGTGTTTGTTAGAGAAAGTTTACCTTGGAGGCAGGGTAGAGAAAAGATAATATAGAGAAGATTTGAGACGCATGTTGGGGTGAAAAAATACAGCAATAGTGGAAAATACCCCGCTATCGACACTGGTGATGCCATGGAACTTGCTTGAAGGGACTGAAGGATCTCTACCCTTCCCCCCACTCCCTTCACTACACGCTACTCTCAGGAAATTACTAACATAGAGTTCATAAGTTGATGTATTGTAAGTCTTAAAGCTTAAATTCAGCAGAGAAAGTGACAAGCATTTAGTCCTTTGATTTTTGCTACTTTCGCTATCTCCAACAAAGCTACTACGACTACTTCTACTACCACCACTACTACTACTTCTACTACTAAAAGCACTACCACTACTACTATTACTAAAACCACTACCACTACTACTATTACTACTGGCACCACCACCATAATGAGACATTTCACCCCTTACATTACTCTCGTTGTATCGTTCTCTAATATGTTATATGAAGGGAGAACAAGCGAATCTATTATATAAAACAGGTAAGAAGTTTATGGGCAATTTACTCCACGTGTGTCATCAATTTACCTTATAATGATTTACCTGTATTCGGTAGAGTCGTCAATCTACTTGTCATCAAGCTACCCGTATAACGTATGGTCCTCAGTCTATCTGTATATAGTATGGTCACCAATCTCCCTGTATACTGTAGGTCATGAACCTTCCTGCATATTGTAGGGTCCTAAATCCAAATTATATTGTAGGGTTCTAACTTGACCTGTTAACTGCACTAACAAAAAACGGCTCTTATGCATCCTTAGAACGGCACAACTTCATTACTTTGAAACTCTTTGCAGTGTTTATTTCCCTCTCCATTCTTTCATTCTCTCCCCTCCTTCCCCCGCGTGCTCTTTTTCCTTAATCTCTCTCTCTCTCTCTCTCTCTCTCTCTCTCTCTCTCTCTCTCTCTCTCTCTCTCTACGTTTTAGAGTAGCTGCCTCGGACCCTCATTCAAACATTCTGACTCCACTTCCCTTTAAAGCTAATTTGTAACTTGTGCAAGGAACGATTCTAGGGATTCTTTGGCTTATACATCCAGTATATTGTGAGATTATATCGGCGGAATTACAGCCGTGGAATTGTAGTGTGGAGATCTGATAATGTAGGGATTACAGCGCCTGACGGTATGGAAACTAACCAGTTTTAATCAATCTTATTGTTAGTGGTATAGCTTATAGGACCACTGACTGGTGAGGACGTATCGAGCCCTATGGTTAACCCTCTGAAGGAGAGGGTATGTCTAATGTACAGAATCAAGAGCCCTTCGGTAGTATCAAGGCACCCCATCCCCTCTGAGGGGTTTAGAACGGTCAGATGTTTGGATTGACTAAAGTCTGGGGATTAAAGCCAGTAAACCAATCTTGATCAAAGCAATGAAAGGTACCTTTTCTTCCTGAGATTAAACCTGATTACCTCCCATTCAACAGGCGTTGCATTAGTCCAATATTAATAATAATAATAATAATAATAATAATAATAATAATAATAATACTTGAAGCTGAAAGCAGACAATCTCACAAATCATTCATTTAGAAAACGTTTAAGGTTTCTTGTGATTTTACCGCACATTACAAAATTCTTGGTCACTCTTAGTATCCTATGATACGAAACAATTTCTAGTGATCTCTTTATATGACTGAACACTTCATAAATCCTAGTACTTCTTTGGAGTACTTATGTTTCATTATCAACCATACGCCTGAGACAACATGTGCCTGTATTTTGGCAGCATGTAATAAATTCTAATTCTTAGAGAATTAGAAGTTGACGAAGCTAAGTTAACATATCGAGTCAGTGAGCCGAGCAGCAGAAATACTCTATAAAACGTTTACAGAGAAATATCTTGGAAGTATAGCCGTTAGCGTTTTCTTTGATTATAATAATTTGAAGCACAGCGTTCTCCTGATGATTGTTTGCTATATTTGGTTTCTAGGCTATCGATTACGTGAGGGTCATTAAGGCAGCTTATATGACAACACTAGTTGAGGATTCTTTAATATTTCCGAGGAGACTAAATTAAACTATTAGTGAATATTCATTGAGAGATATATACCTCTCGGTGTGTATACCCTGTCATCCTCAACCAACGTAACAACGCGGCGTTCACACAACAGTTTTCACCAGTCTTTATACTGTCCATCAAGGGAATCCCTCTGTGGTTGTGGCAAACGACTCGACTCAACACACTCTATTGTCATTCTGCCGTTTGAAACTTTCACGTTTAGGAAAAAAATACTGTGGCAAATTCCGCAATAGTGTCGGCACACTAAAAATGTCAACCTCTCTCTGAGAACAAACGTTGAATTGTGACGTTTCATCTCCATAATGAGTCGATCCGAAACATCTGAATGGGTTTTAGTGCAGTATAGAACCACACTTCTTCAGGTTCGTGCTGTCTTTACCATGGGAAGTAAGACCAAGGTATAAATATATGCATGAATGTCCTGTATGTCCTTTTGCTTCCCATGAAACATTTATTTTTTCGATGTTAGTGACACGAATTTTTATTTGTCTTATTTTGACATATCTGCAGTATTTTCATTCACGAACAAACTCTCAGGATGTTTTACTTAAGTGGCCATTGTTGTCTGCATGTCTGTTGTTTTAAAATAGACCTGGAGCATTAGACAAAAATAATTACAGAAGTTATGGTGTAGAGTTTCTTTCATTTTCGCGATTGGGAATCGAAGATTGTTTAAACTAGAAAGACAATGATGGAAGGAGAGAAAAGGGGGTAGGAACAAGTGGGGAAGAGTGAAGGGAAGAGAGGAGGGATGGGGAGAGATGTGAAGAGAAACATCGTGTGACGCAATATGCTACACACTTTGGTTAGTTTTTCCTTCTATAATGAAGAAACCCAATTCTAATTTCTCAGTATTTTATCTGTTTTATTAGCGAAAGAAACATTATATCTTCAAAACAAAGGTAAACACCTGGAACGAGCATGTATGAAAATACAATATACACAAAACAGAGGAAAAGATTTTCTTACGTTACACATTTCAGTTGTCAAAAAGATTAGTAAGAAATTAAAAAAAAATGTGATCTGACAACATATTTTCTACTCAGTTTAGATCAACCAGTCTGTGCGGCTCGCGAATGATCCAACATGAACCGTAACGTCATCATAAGCTTTTTTGTCTTCTATGTGAGGGTTATTTGTGCAACATTGTGCTTAAATGACGTGAAAACTGCAAATTGCAATGTAATTTAAAGAGCTGAGTTAAATTTAAATGGCAGGCTTTATTTTGTTACTTTTTCTCCTCTTTTTGAACATCATCTGGTGTCTCTCGTTCTCTACCCCAATAAAAAATCCACGAAATCTCTTGGGGGATTTCCCTTCAAAATTTTCTCAAAGGATTTCTCAACAATAAATCACATTACTCATGTGTATATGATGTGTGTGATGTTGCTTTGGTTGCTTAATGTGTTTATAAACAAGCTTACAAGATATGAATGGCTGGAGAGATAGGCGGACGTAAAGGATGACAAATATGATAATACACTGCCAGCTTTCAGTGTAGCTGTTTGATGATGATGCTCTGCTAATGGAAGATTTCGTTAGAGAAGCTGCATATGATGATAGTGAAGGGAGGATGGGGATTTCAAAAGGTTGTTGTAAAATAGCAGAAATAAAGGAAACAAAAAAAGTTGGATGTGTTTTATGCAGACTTCCTACTGCCTTTTTGTGAAAATTTATTATAACATAAGGTATCTGTAACGTGAAAAAAGTGCACCATGATTGGCGTTTTGTTGACGATTTTCACGAGTGACATCACTCGTGCTTAACGCATTAGAGATAAAAGATGTACTGAGGTACTTGAGAAGGGAAGGAAAGAAGAGATAAATCTTTTCTTTTTTTTTTTAAGGAAAGAAAGATCTGGGAGTTTTGAGGAAGTTGCGCAAAAAAATGTTTTCCAAAGGCTTTAATACTAGGAATGTATCGTAGTTTTGCTGATTCTTTTAAAGTATGAAGCAATTGTTTTATGTTGCTGCAGGGAGGTTGACAGTGAATTTTTAATTTAACAGGTGAATTAAAAAATACATTAAGCAGGGAGAAACTTAATTTTGCTACATTTCGCCCACAGAGTGGCTTTATCACATACAAAGTGGCTTTATCACATACAGTGTGGCTTTATCACATACAATGTGGCTTTATCACAGTGTGACTTTATCACATACAGTGTGGCTTTATCACATACAGTGTGGCTTTATCACATACAGTGTGGCTTTATCACATACAGTGTGGCTTTATCGCATACAATGAGGCTTTATCACATACAGTGTGACTTTATCACATACAGTGTGGCTATATAACATACAGTGTGGCTTTATCACATACAGTGAGGCTTTATCGCCCACAGTGGGGCTTTATTATAGACAGTGCGGCATATCAAGAACTAAGAAATTTACAGATATCATCTTATGTGTAAAAAGAGCATTGCTAATGCATGGAAAAAGACATTTGTGTACCGTCAGAACACTTATTAAAAGTAACTTTGCGCCACGAGTGGCTTTGTGAGTTCTGAGTTCTTCCTCATTACTACTACTGCTATTATTATTACTATTGCTACCACTACTATTGCTACTATTGCTACTACTACTACTTCTACTACTGCTGCTCTACTAATACTATTACTGCTAATACTACTATTACTGCTGCTGCTGCTGTTGCTGCTACTACCATTGCTACTACTATTACTACTACTACTATTGCTACTTCTACTACTACTACTAATAATAATAATAATGATAATAATAATAATAATAATAATAATAATAATAATAATAATAATAATAATAATAATAATAATAATAATCTCCGCAAGTACACTTTTCATACTTTTATATTCTCACTTTCAGCTCATTTTTTCTGCTCTTCAATTATAGTTGTCAACTCTTATTTTCCTCCTTGTACTCTCAGTTTTCCTGTTTTCTCTTGACAACAGAGCAGGCTGCAGGCTGTAGGCTGCAGGCTCGAGTTTTATTGAGAGAACATTTCTCTTATGTCATGACTTTGTTAAGTTTTTCACAGGGCAAAACTCTCCTTTTTCTTCTTCATTCAGTCTTAATGCTGACTGCTTCACCTTTGGCTCTCTTTTTTTTACACAGGGTTTGACAAGGTTAAGGATCCCTAGCTTTATTGACAAGCTATTTACAGGTTAAGGATTCCTAACTTTATTGGCAAGCTAAGAGCTGTTACCTACATCAGCTCATTTGAAAGCATTTTTATTGTTATGAGACATACAAGTAGGGAACAGGATGAAGTTGGAGCCATCTGTGGGCCAGCATTTTCATTTGATTAACTGACTTTATCTCGTTGACATCATTATGCTGTACGAATGAGATCCATACTCGAGTCATCCTGGGTATGTATGATCTCAGATGGAGTGATGTTCTGGAGAAGGGTACAGCCAGAGTGAAGTTGCTGCTTTCTGCCCGTCTTGTGGCATAAAAGCTTGTTTCACACTGTCCTCGAAGTGGATCCAAGTGTGGTATTTTGACAATATTGGCCTTGTACATAACAGTAAGGCCACCCACATCCCTCCTATGTTGAAGGCTCTGCTGAAATGACAGATCTATCCAGGATGGGTCCAGGCGAGAGATGAGACGTCTTGCTCTGTTCTCTACTCTGTCAAGCAGTCGCAGATGAGAGGGGGGGGCAGGCAAACCAAGAAAGTGGAGCATACTCAAGGTGTGAGCGTACTTGTGCCTCGTACAGGATCTTGCAACCCGTACTGTCAAGCAGATGGGAGATACGGCGAAGTGCTGTAAGCTTCCTGGCTGCCTTGTTTGCAAGATTTACAACATGGTTCTTCATGGTTAGTTTGGAGTCAAATTTCACCCCAAGGATATCAACTTCTTCTCCAGGTGCCAACATCCTCCCATTCATCCTTACTACTGCACCAGCATTACCATCATGGTGCCTAGAGACGATCATCATTTGCGTTTTCTCAGGTGCAAATGTTACTTGCCATCTATTTCCCCAAGCTGATATAGCTCTCAGCTGGTGATTGATGTAGCTTAGAGCAGCTGGCATTTCTTCTCTTGGATAAGTGAATGTCAGTGTACAGTCGTCTGCATATGCATGTGATTCTGGGATGAGATGAAGAAGGTCGTTGAAGTAGACATTCCATAACAATGGACCCAGCACGCTTCCTTGTGGAACACTTGCCCCAATAGGATGTCTTGCTGATTCCGTTCCATTGAGAACTACACTTAGAAATCTACCATGAAGGTAATCACTGAGGAGACATAGCGTAGAGCCTGCAATTCCCAGTGCTTGAAGTTTTACTAAGAGGCCCTGGTGCCACACCCGGTCGAAGGCGCCAGCAATGTCCAGTGCTACCACACAGCTGACTTTGGATTCATCCAGTGACTGGTGCCACTTAGTGGAGAGGTTTAACAACAGATCAGCAGCAGAGTAACCTTTCCTGAAGCCATATTGACGATCACAAAGTAGTGAGTGGTAGTCAAAAAACTGTCATTTGTCTTGAGATTATTGTCTCAAGGATCTTACCAGTGATTGACAGGAGTGACACTGGTCTGTAGTTGCTGATTTCTGCTCTGCTCTTCTTTTTGTGAACAGGGACTACATTTGCCTCTTTCCATAGAGAGGGCCATTTACACTGTACTAGGCAGTGCTGAAAGATGTGAGTTAGAGGTGCTGCTAGCTGGTCTGCACATCTTCTCAACAATCTTGGGCTCAACTGTCTGGGCCCACAGCCTTTTCTTGGTCAAGCGATTTAAGAAGGAAATGCACCTCCTCCTGCCTTATTGTCACCACTGACAGTTTTGACACAGTTCTTGCAGCTAGCCAAGGAGGGTCCCTTGCTGGATCAGGAACTTGCATTTTGGTAGCAAAGTGTTCAGCAAAGAGGTCCGCCTTCTCTTGACTAGTAGAGGTGGTCCCATCCTGTCGATTTAGAGGTGGAATAAGTTCATCAGGCAGATAACCTTGTCTGTCCTTGACCAGGGACCACCAGGTTTTGGAGCCAACCCTATCTGATGCTAACTTTCTTTTAGTGTCCACCTCTCATTTAGCAATGGCCCACTTTTGAACATCACCCATATGCCTACAGGCTTGCCTGTGCAAGTTCCTGTTATAGGTGGTAGGATGTCTCTTATACCTTCGCCATGCTTTGTACTTAGCAGTAGCAGCCTCTCTACAACGAAAGCCAAACCAAGGCTGATCTGTAGGCTTCGTCACATATTGCCGGTGAGGAATGTGTTCTTGTTGTAGATTAAGGATGTGTCCAGTGAAGGCTTTCACTTGGTTGTCAACATCTCCTTGGAGAAGAGCATTCCAGTCGGTGGTGGCAAGCTCAGAGCAAAGGGCTGGCCAATTACCTCTTTCCCATAGCCAGGTTGTGCGTGTGGACTCCTCACCTCGTTCTGTTGGGATCTTAAGTGTCGTAAAAACAGCCTTGTGGTCAGACGATCCAACGTAGCCGAGGGGTTGATAAGTGACTATGCCTTCTGCCAGATCACTCACTACTGGATCAAGGGAGGAGCCAGAGATATGAGTAGGGAAATCAACAAAGTTTCTCATGTCAAACACTGCAAGAAGGTCATCAAAGTCCCTCTCCCTCTCTCTCTCTCTCTCTCTCTCTCTCTCTCTCTCTCTCTCTCTCTCTCTCTCTCTCTCTCTCTCTCTCTCTCTCTCTCTCTCTCTCTCTCTCTCTCATTCACGTATTTCTCCTGCTTCTCTTATCCTTTCACTGCTCCTCTAATTCTATGCCATCTTTTCATTCCTA
>NC_091313.1:17611595-17634095 GCF_038502225.1 Cherax quadricarinatus
TGAATGATGACTGAAGGTCCCCTGATGAATGATGACTGTAGGTCCCCTGATGAATGATGACTGTAGGTCCCCTGATGAATGATGACTGAAGGTCCCCTGATGAATGATGACTGTAGGTCCCCTGATGAATGATGACTGTAGGTCCCCTGATGAATGATGACTGTAGGTCCCCTGATGAATGATGACTGAAGGTCCCCTGATGAATGATGACTGTAGGTCCCCTGATGAATGATGACTGTAGGTCCCCTGATGAATGATGACTGAAGGTCCCCTGATGAATGATGACTGTAGGTCCCCTGATGAATGATGACTGTAGGTCCCCTGATGAATGATGACTGTAGGTCCCCTGATGAATGATGACTGTAGGTCCCCTGATGAATGATGACTGTAGGTCCCCTGATGAATGATGACTGTAGGTCCCCTGATGAATGATGACTGAAGGTCCCCTGATGAATGATGACTGAAGGTCCCCTGATGAATGATGACTGTAGGTCCCCTGATGAATGATGACTGTAGGTCCCCTGATGAATGATGACTGAAGGTCCCCTGATGAATGATGACTGTAGGTCCCCTGATGAATAATGAGTGTAGGTCCCCTGATGAATGATGACTGTAGGTCCCCTGATGAATGATGACTGTAGGTCCCCTGATGAATGATGACTGAAGGTCCCCTGATGAATGAGGACTGAAGGTCCTCTGATGAATGATGACTGTAGGTCCCCTGATGAATGATGACTGTAGGTCCCCTGATGAATGATGACTGTAGGTCCCCTGATGAATGATGACTGAAGGTCCCCTGATGAATGATGACTGTAGGTCCCCTGATGAATGATGACTGTAGGTCCCCTGATGAATGATGACTGAAGGTCCCCTGATGAATGATGACTGTAGGTCCCCTGATGAATAATGAGTGTAGGTCCCCTGATGAATGATGACTGTAGGTCCCCTGATGAATGATGACTGTAGGTCCCCTGATGAATGATGACTGAAGGTCCCCTGATGAATGATGACTGAAGGTCCCCTGATGAATGATGACTGTAGGTCCCCTGATGAATGATGACTGTAGGTCCCCTGATGAATGATGACTGTAGGTCCCCTGATGAATGATGACTGTAGGTCCCCTGATGAATGACGACTGTAGGTCCCCTGATGAATGATGACCGAAGGTCCCCTGATGAATGATGACTGTAGGTCCCCTGATGAATGATGACTGTAGGTCCCCTGATGAATGATGACTGTAGGTCCCCTGATGAATGATGACTGAAGGTCCCCTGATGAATGATGACCGAAGGTCCCCTGATGAATGATGACTGTAGGTCCCCTGATGAATGATGACTGAAGGTCCCCTGATGAATGATGACTCTAGGTCCCCTGATGAATGATGACTGAAGGTCCCCTGATGAATGATGACTGTAGGTCCCCTGATGAATGATGACTGAAGGTCCCCTGATGAATGATGACTGTAGGTCCCCTGATGAATGATGACTGTAGGTCCCCTGATGAATGATGACTGAAGGTCCCCTGATGAATGATGACTGTAGGTCCCCTGATGAATGATGACTGAAGGTCCCCTGATGAATGATGACTGAAGGTCCCCTGAAGAATAATGAGTGTAGGTCCCCTGATGAATGATGACTGTAGGTCCCCTGATGAATGATGACTGTAGGTCCCCTGATGAACGATGACTGTAGGTCCCCTGATGAATGATGACTGTAGGTCCCCTGATGAATGATAACTGTAGGTCCCCTGATGAATGATGACAGTAGGTCCCCTGATAAATGATGACTGAAGGTCCCCTGATGAATGATAACTGTAGGTCCCCTGATGAATGATGACTGTAGGTCCCCTAATGAATGATGACTGAAGGTCTCCTGATGAATGATGACTGTAGGTCCCCTGATGAATGATGACTGAAGGTCCCCTGATGAATGATGACTCTAGGTCCCCTGATGAATGATGACTGTAGGTCCCCTGATGAATGATGACTGTAGGTCCCCTGATGAATGATGACTGAAGGTCCCCTGATGAATGATGACTGAAGGTCCCCTGATGAATGATGACTGTAGGTCCCCTGATGAATGATAACTGTAGGTTCCCTGATAAATGATGACTGTAGGTCCCCTGATGAATGATGACTGTAGGTCCCCTGATGAATGATGACTGTAGGTCCCCTGATGAATGATGACTGAAGGTCCCCTGATGAATGATGAGTGTAGGTCCCCTGATGAATGATGACTGTAAGTCCCCTGATGAATGATGACTGTACGTCCCCTGATGAATGATGACTGAAGGTTCCCTGATGAATGATGACTGTAGGTCCCCTGATAAATGATGACTGTAGGTCCCCTGATAAATGATGGCTGAAGGTCCCCTGATGAATGATGACTGTAGGTCCCCTGATGAATGAAGACTGTAGGTCCCCTGATGAATGATGACAGTAGGTCCCCTGATGAATGATGACTGAAGGTCCCCTGATGAATGATGACTGAAGGTCCCCTGATGAAAGATGACTGTAGGTCCCCGGATAAATGATAACTGTAGGTCCCCTGATGAATGATGACTGTAGGTCCCCTGATGAATGATAACTGTAGGTCCCCAGATGAATGATGACTGTAGGTCCCCTGATGAATGATGACTGTAGGTTCCCTGATGAATGATGACTGTAGGTCCCCTGATGAATGATGACTTAAGGTCCCCTGATGAATGATGACTGTAGGTCCCCTGATGAATGATGACTGTAGGTTCCCTGATGAATGATGACTGTAGGTTCTCTGATGAATGATGACTGTAGGTTCCCTGATGAATGATGACTGTAGGTTCCCTGATGAATGATGACTGTAGGTTCACTGATGAATGATGACTGTAGGTTCCCTGATGAATGATGACTGTAGGCTCCATGATGAATGATGACTGTAGGTCCCCTGATGAATGATGACTGAAGGTCCCCTGATGAATGATGACTGTAGGTTATCTGATGAATTATGACTGTAGGCTCCATGATGAATGATGACTGTAGGTCCCCTGATGAATGATGACTGAAGGTCCCCTGATGAATGATGACTGTAGGTTCCGTGATGAATGATGACTGTAGGTTCCTTGATGAATGATGACTGTAGGTGCCCTGATGAATGATGACTGTAGGTTCCCTGATGAATGATGACTGTAGGTTCCATGAAGAATGATGACTGTAGGTTCCCTGATGAATGATGAATGTAAGTTCCCTGATGAATGACGACTGTAGGTTCCCTGATGAATGATGACTGTAGGCCCCTTGATGAATGATGGCTGTAGGTTCCCTGATGAATGATGACTGTAGGTTCCCTGATGAATGATGACTGTAGATTCCCTGATGAATGATGACTGTAGGTTCCCTGATGAATGATGACTGTAGGTTCCCTGATGAATGATGACTGTAGGCCCCCTGATTAATGATGACTGTAGGTTCCCTGATGAATGATGACTGTAGGTACCCTGATGAATGATGACTGTAGGTTCCCTGATAAATGATGACTGTAGGTTCCCTGATGAATGATGACTGTAGGTACCCTGATGAATGATGACTGTAGGTCCCCTGATGAATGATGACTGTAGGTGCCCTGATGAATGATGACTGTAGGCCCCTGATGAATGATGACTGAAGGTCCCCTGATGAATGATGACTGTAGGTTCCCTGATGAATGATGACCGTAGGCTCCCTGATGAATGATGACTGTAGGTTCCCTGATGAATGATGACTGTAGGTCCCCTGATGAATGATGACTGTAGGTTCCCTGATGAATCATGACTGTAGGTGCCATGATGAATGATGACTCTAGGTCCCCTGATGAATGATGACTGTAGGTTCCCTGATGAATGAGAACTGTAGGTTCCCTGATGAATGATGACTGTAGGTTCCCTGATGAACGATGACTGTAGGTTCCCTGATGAATGATGACTGTAGGCCCCCTGATAAATGATGGCTGTAGGTTCCCTGATGAATGATGACTGTAGGTTCCCTGATGAATGATGACTGTAGGTTCCCTGATGAATGATGACTGTAGGTTCTCTGATGAATGATGACTGTACGTTCCCTGATGAATGATGACTGTAGGTTCCCTGATGAATGATGACTGTAGGTTCTCTGATGAATGATGACTGTAGGTTCCCTGATGAATGATGACTGTTGGTTCCCTGATGAATGATGACTGTAGGTTCCCTGATGAATGATGACTGTAGGTCCCCAGATAAATGATGACTGTAGGTGCCCTGATGAATGATGACTGTAGGCTCCCTGAAGAATGATAAATGTATTATCCCTGATGAATGATGACTGTAGGTTCCCTGATGAATGATGAATGTAGGTTCCCTGATGAATGATGACTGTAGGTTCTCTGATGAATGATGACTGTAGGTTCCCTGATGAATGATGACTGTAGGTTCCCTGATGAATGATGACTGTAGGTTCCCTGATGAATGATGACTGTAGGTTCTCTGATGAATGATGACTGTAGGTTCCCTGATGAATGATGAGTGTTGGTTCCCTGATGAATGATGACTGTAGGTTCCCTGATGAATGATGACTGTAGGTCCCCAGATAAATGATGACTGTAGGTGCCCTGATGAATGATGACTATAGGTTCCATGAGGAATGATGACTGTAGGTTCCCTGATGAATGATGACTGAAGGTTCCCTGATGAATGATGACTGTAGGTTCCCTGATGAATAATGACTGTAGGTTCCCTGATGAATTATGACTGTAGGTCCCCTGTTGAATGATGACTGTAGGTTCCCTGATGAATAATGACTGTAGGTGCCCTGATGAATGATGACTGTAGGTTCCCTGATGAAGGATGACTGTAGGTTCCCTGATGAATGATGACTGTAGGTCCCCTGATGAATGATGACTGTAGGTGCCCTGATGAATGATGACTGTAGGTTCCCTGATGAATGATGACTGTAGGTTCCCTGATGAATGATGACTGTAGGTCCCCAGATAAATGATGACTGTAGGTGCCCTGATGAATGATGACTATAGGTTCCCTGATGAATGATGACTGTAGGTTCCCTGATGAATAATGACTGTAGGTGCCCTGATGAATGATGACTGTAGGTTCCCTGATGAAGGATGACTGTAGGTTCCCTGATGAATGATGACTGTAGGTCCCCTGATGAATGATGACTGAAGGTGCCCTGATGAATGATGACTGTAGGTTCCCTGATGAATGATGACTGTAGGTTCCCTGATGAATGATGACTGTAGGTTCCCTGATGAATGATGACTGTAGGTTCCCTGATGAATGATGACTGTAGGCCCCTGATGAATGATGACAGAAGGTCCCCTGATGAATGATGACTGTAGGCTCCCTGATGAATGATGACTGAAGGTTCCCTGATGAATGATGACTGTAGGTTCCCTGATGAATGATGACTGTAGGTTCTCTGATGAATGATGACTGTAGGTTCCCTGATGAATGATGACTGTAGGTTCTCTGTGAATGATGACTCTAGGTTCCCTGATGAATGATGGCTGTAGGTTCCCTGATGAATGATGAGTGTAGGTACCCTGATGAATGATGACTGTAGGCCTCCTGATGAATGATGACTGTAGGCCCCCTGATGAATGATGACTGAAGGTCCCCTGATGAATCATGACTGTAGGCTCCCTGATGAATGATGACTGTAGGTCCCCTGATGAATGATGACTGTAGGTTCCCTGATGAATGATGACTGTAGGTGCCATGATGAATGATGACTGTAGGTCCCCTGATGAATCATGACTGTAGGTTCCCTGATGAATGATGACTGTAGGTCCCCTGATGAATGATGACTGTAGATTCCCTGATGAATGATGACTGTAGGTGCCATGATGAATGATGACTGTAGGTCCCCTGATGAATGATGACTGTAGATTCCCTGATGAATGAGAACTGTAGGTTCCCTGCTGAATGATGACTGTAGGTTCCCTGATGAACGATGACTGTAGGTTCCCTGATGAATGATGACTGTAGGTTCCCTGATGAATGATGACTGTAGGTTCCCTTATGAATGATGACTGTAGGTTCCCTGATGAATGATGACTGTAGGTTCTCTGATGAATGATGACTGTAGGTTCCCTGATGAATGATGACTGTAGGTTTTCTGATGAATGATGACTGTAGGTTCTCTGATGAATGATGACTGTAGGCCCCCTGATGAATGATGACTGTAGTCCCCCTGATGAATGATGACTGTAGGTTCCCTGATGAATGATGACTGTAGGTTCCCTGATGAATGATGACTGTAGGCCCCCTGATGAATGATGACTGTAGGCCCCCTGATGAATGATGAATGAAGGTCCCCTGATAAATGATGACTGTAGGTTCCCTGATGAATGATGACTGTAGGCCCCCTGATGAATGATGATTGTAGGTTCTCTGATGAATGATGACTGTAGGTTCCCTGATGAAGGATGGCTGTAGGTTCCCTAATGAATGATGACTGTAGGTCCCCTGATGAATGATGACTGAAGGCCCCCTGATGAATGATGAATGAAGGTCCCCTGATGAATGATGACTGTAGGCCCCCTGATGAATGATGACTGCAGGCCCCCTGATGAATGATGACTGTAGGCCCCCTGATGAATGATGACCGTAGGTTTTCTGATGAATGATGACTGTAGGTTCCCTGATGAATGATGACTGTAGGCCCCCTGATGAATGATGACTGTAGGCCCCCTGATGAATGATGACTGAAGGTCTCCTAATGAATGATGACTGTAGGCCCCCTGATGAATGATGACTGTAGGCCCCCTGATGAATGATGAATGAAGGTCCCCTGATGAATGATGGCTGTAGGTTCACTGATGAATGATGACTGTAGGCCCCCTGATGAATGATGACTGTAGGCCCCCTGATGAATGATGACTGTAGGCCCCCTGATGAATGATGACTGTAGGCCCCCTGATGAATGATGACTGTAGGCCCCCTGATGAATGATGACTGTAGGCCACCTGATGAATGATGACTGTAGGTTCCCTGATGAATGATGACTGTAGGTTCCCTGATGAATGATGACTGTAGGCTCCCTGATGAATGATGACTGTAGGTTCATTAATGAACGATAACTGTAACAGGGCTCGTAGTAATAAGAAAATAGAGTTAAACTGGCAATGTACTGACACACACACACACATACACAGTCACACACACACAGACACACATATACACACACACACACACACACACACACACAGACACACACATACACAGACACACACACAGACACACACACACACACACACACATACACAGTCACACACACACAGACACACATATACACACATACACACACACACACACACACACACACACACACACATACACAGACACACACACACACACACACATACACACACACACACACACACACACACACACACACACACACACACACACACACACACACACACACACACACACACACACACACACATACACACACACACACACACAGACACACACATACACACACACACACACACACACACACACACACACACACACACACACACACACACACACACACACACACACACACAGTATAACACCAGGCACATCTCCTGAAGCGCACATCAACCAAATAACTGCTGCAGCATATGGGCGCCTAGCAAACCTCAGAACAGCATTCCGACATCTTAATAAGGAATCGTTCAGGACCCTGTACACCGTGTATGTTAGGCCCATATTGGAGTATGCGACACCAGTTTGGAACCCACACCTAGCCAAGCACGTAAAGAAACTAGAGAAAGTGCAATGGTTTGCAACAAGACTAGTCCCAGAGCTAAGAGGTGTGTCCTCCGAGGAGAAGTTAAGGGAAGTCAACCTGACGACATTGGAGTACAGGAGAGATAGGGGGGACATGATAACGACGTACAAAATACTGAGAGGAATTGACAAGGTGGACAAAGACAGGATGTTCCAGAGATGGAACACAACAACAAGGGGACACAGTTGGAAGTTGAATACATAGATGAATCAAAGGGATGTTAGGAAGTATTTCTTCAGCCAAAGAGTAGTCAGTAAGTGGAATAGTTTGGGAAGCGATGTAGTGGAGGCAGGATCCATACATAGCTTTAAACAGAGGTATGATAAAGCTCACGGCTCAGGGAGAGTGACCTAGTAGCGATCAGTGAAGAGGCGGGGCCAGGAGCTCGGACTCGACCCCTGCAACCTCAACTGGATCTGGATCTGATGACCAGAGCTTTGGTAAGATGGGTAAGGAAGAAGGATGGGTAAGGATGGAAATATTGGAAAAGGGTGGGAGGGGGGGGAGAGGTAGGATATAAAAGGTAAGTGGCCCAACCACTTTGGTGCAAATTAAAAAGTGTATGTAAATTGATAAGATATTCTTTAAGGGGTATAACACTAACCCATCAGAGTCACATAGATATAATAGGTATATACAACCTCAACTAGGTGAGTACAACTAGGTGAGTACACACACACACACATATACGCACACACACACACACACACACACACACACACACACACACACATACACACACACACACACACACACACACGCACACATACACACACAAACACTTAAATGAGCGTATATATACGAGCATTTACACTTAATAGAGCAGAAGGGAGGGGAAACAAAGAAATAAAGGAAGGATTAAAATACTTTTACGGTACATATACCCTGATAGGTTCAAATATCAAATACAAACATTTTCAAACTTTTCAACACAAGTGAGGTAGAGATAGAGCAATCTAAAAAAAATCTCGAAATCTTCTCTATGACTTTGAATGGCTGCTGCTTTTTCAATCGTTTTTTTACAATGTTACGACTCATATCCACACAGATGTAGTATTTTGTTATTTACATAAAATCCTTTGATATATCGTACGTAATGTTTATGCACCTGATATGTGAATGAAAGTGAAAGCCTGAGCTGGACACTGGCACACAGACAAAGCAAGTGATTATTACCGAGTAGTTAAGTGTTAGAATGTAGGTACGTGAAGGAGCGATTCCAGGACCCATCCTCTTCATGTTCTGTACACAAGACTAAGTAACAAGACTAACGATGTATCAACGATGCACATGAGACCGATGTTTCGAGATAAGTTAGATCAATGGCAATTCTGTATATATATATATATATATATATATATATATATATATATATATATATATATATATATATATATATATATATATATATATATATAGTCGTGCCGAATAGGCAGAACTTGCGATCTTGGCTTAAATAGTAACGCTCATCTTGCCATATAAGACAAGTGAAAATTTGTGTATGCAATAATTTCGCCAAAATCATTCTGAACCTAACGAAAAAAATATATTTCGCTGAGTTTCTTTAGTATTAAATTATTGTAAACAAATCTAAAATATATTTAGGTGGTTTAGGCTAAAATACATTGCGCTTGTTATAATAAGGTTAGCCAAGTTTTCAAAGATTCTTTTGGTACAAAATTAAATTTTTTTACATTATCATTAGTGAAAAAAATATATCTTTAAATGTATAAGAGAAAATTTCAGAAAGGACTTAATTTTAAATGAGTTCTTGTTAATTGACCAGTTTTACATATTCGGCACGACACACACACACACACACACACACACACACACACACACACACACACACACACACACACACACACACCCACACATATATATATATATATATATATATATATATATATATATATATATATATATATATATCTATATATATATAATGCAAATATCGCAAACCAAGTGATACAGGATGCAAAGCAACTCCGGGGGGAGTAGAATGATAGCTCTAGGCCTTTCGTGTGGCAATCAACACATCATCAGGAGCTTTCAAAGTTGCAGAAAGAGGAGGATGTCCAAACAAATACGATCCCAAAGAACTCCTTCACTATATGTATATGTACGTATATGTAAGTTATGTACGAATAAAAAAAACTCGAAAACAGTTATCAAAAATTAAAAGAGATAGGGACTGAGAGATTCACAGCTAACCCACAAACTAACCCACGGCGTTTTAATCCGCCCTGAACTATTGCAAAGACGGAAGTCAGGAAGAAAAGGACAGAAAGCGGGATATCAAGATATCACTGTGAGATGAGGAGACAAACAAGGTCAGTTTCAGGACACGTGTGTTGTGAAGGTTAGAGCGTATTCTGGGAGAATCAAGAATCTGGGGAAACTAAGCTGGCGCTGAGGTTTGTATTCGGAATGTTGAGTGTAAGAGACAGTTTAATAAGTCGGTATCTGTGAAGGCTCGAAGACGGGCTGGAAGACAAAAAATATTTTTATAAACATCAGAAATAATGAATAAATTAAGTGTAATAAACACTTGTCAATGTTCAATAATAACGAACATAGTGACAGAAAGTCAGGAGGTTGATTCATCTGTATATTTCGACCACCTTCTGTCTCCGTAATAGTATCAACGACGCGTCCGTCATGTCGTATTTCAATGCGCTGCACAATCCTCGTTTCTAATTACTTAACTGATGAAAAACTGTAGAGAAAGAGAATAAAATCGCAATTAAGTTCATACCATCATTAAGAAATAAATCCAATGAAGGAAGCCTCATAGAACTAACTTGTTTTATCTAAGGAAGTTAGAGGCACTAGATGTGATCCAACCCTTTAAGACACTGAAGATTTTGTACTCGAACAAGAGGTTTCGCGAAGTAATAAGGGATCTGACAACATAAAATAACGGTGTGAAATCAAGGAAAACTAGATGCATTACGAAGTTGGATTCGAAGTACAGAGTGTTACTCTCTGAGTGCTTCCATCTGTGTTTACATCGTTGATTTAAGTTTTGTGCTGTCGTTACAATACGAGAGACTGAGATGGTTAGTCACATAAAATAGAAGAGACGTCAAAAATTTGTTTTATGTCTAATGTTTTGCTGGTGCACTTTTACTCTGAGAAGTTTGTATATCTGAATCACCTCTGTTTTTCTCCACAGAAATAAGACCCATAGTAATAAAGGTTTTGTGTATATATTTTAAAATAGTCAGCATGCGGTAGTATAAAATTTAGTGGGACTTTCACTACACCTCTTTTTAGTCATGGAACATTACGGTAGATTTTCTGTTCATGAAAAAATCTAAGTCGTCTTCAGACTCTGCCTATCTGTCTCTGTCTGTCTCTCTCTGTCTCTCTGTCTCTCTCTGTCTGTCTGTCTGTCTGTCTGTCTCTCTCTCTCTCTCTCTCTCTCTCTCTCTCTCTCTCTCTCTCTCTCTCTCTCTCTCTCTCTCACTCTCTCTCTCTCTCTCTCTCTCTCTCTCTCTCTCTCTCTCTCTCTCTCTCTCTCTCTCTCTCTCTCTCTCTCTCTCTCACACACACACACACACATACACTCACACATATACACAAAACGAGAAATATACCTGCAGTGAAGAAAAAACTAGAATATTGCCCTGGGAACAGTTTGGCCAACGTGGGGGTGTATTTTGCAGCAGGTGTGTGTGTGGATTACACGTGTCAGCATGCAGCAGCAGGTGTGTGTGTCACACGTGTCAGCATACAGCAGCAGGTGTGTGTATGTGTGTCACACGTGTTTCCATGCAGCAGCAGGTGTGTGTCACAGGTGTCTCCATTCAGCAGCAGGTGTGTGTCACACGTGTCACCATGCGGCAGCAGGTGTGTGTGGGTATCACATGTGCTGCTTTCATCTCCACCACTCATGGCATGCTTCTTACATCACAGCCATTATCTCCCATCACCAACTCCATCCCCATTACCATCACCACCATCACCACTACCGCTACCACCATCACCACCACCACCATCCCCACCATCACCCCCACCACCATCCCCACCATCACCACCACCACCATCCCCACCATCACCACACCACCATCCCCACCATCACCACCACCACCACCATCCCCACCATCACCACCACCACCACCATCCCCACCATCACCACCACCACCATCCCCACCATCACCACCACCACCATCCCCACCATCACCACCATCCCCACCATCACCACCACTACCATCCCCACCATCACCACCACTACCATCCCCACCATCACCACCATCCCCACCATCACCACCACCACCATCCCCACCATCACCATCACCACCACTACCAGTACTATTACTCCTGCTTCTACTAATACCACCAGTAATGCCACAATTACAGCTACTGTTGCTACTACTATTATCACCACCACCACCTCTATCATCACCTCTAATGCTGATAATTTCCCTTCTATTCACCACCATTTCTAACTTCTTTAACTATCTCCAGAAATCTTGCTATCCTTTCTCAATACCTCCATCACCACTACCATCACTTTTGACACCATTATCATCACTACCACTATATCCACCACCCTTTCCTCATGACCACCACTTCTACCACCTCCCCTGCCATCATCACCATCACCATAAACACCACCACCTCTCACATCAACACCATTCCTAACACCCATATCATTTTCACCGTCCTTATTCCACTCCTTCCATGACCACCAACAATACCATTGCTACCACAATCGCTACCGACATCACATACCTACCACCATCACCCTCACCACACCGACGTCACATGTCTACCACCATCACCCTCACCACCACGATCATCTCTTTCGTCATCTACCCTACCTCCACCATTTAGCAATCCATCTATCACACAACAATATCCCCTGTGTCTAGTCTTTCCCCATCCCATGCTCACTGATTGAGGATTTGATCGGGCCGTCGAAAGGGGAAGGAAGGAAATAGTTTTACATCTCTGGAGTGGAAGATGGGTCGAGCCCTGAGTTCTGCTACTCTGCTGGAATTATTCTGTATATACTAAAGTAGAGGTGATTTTCTATTGTATTTATCTGTAAACCTCAATGGTTTAATATTTCGTTATGTAGTCTTTAGATGGTATAAAATTATTATTTTTTTACATTAACATAAATGAAAAAATGTATCTTTAAACGTATTAGAGAAATTTTTAGAAAGGACAATTTTAAATGAGTTCTTGCTAATTGACGAGTTTCACCTATTCGGCACGTCATTATATATATATATATATATATATATATATATATATATATATATATATATATATATATATATATATATATATATATATATATAAAGATAGATGGGCTAGTGAGAGTAGTGAGAGTATAGGCAATGGGGTTGAAGATGTATGGGGTAGGTTTAAGAATGTAGTGTTTAGAGTGTTCAGCATATGTTTGTGGTTACGGAAAAGTGGGCGTGGGAGGGAGGAAGAGCGACTGGTGGAATGATGTAAAGAGAGTAGTACGAGAGAAAAACTTAGCATGTTAGATAGAGGTTTTCACAAAGTAGAAGTGATGCAAGGAGGGAGGAGTATATGGAGAGAAAAAGAGAGGTTAAGAAAATGTTGAAGAAATGTAAAAAGAGAGCAAATGAGAGAGTGGGTGAGATGTTATCAACAAATTTTGTTGAAAATAAGAAAAAGTTTTGGAGTTAGATTAATAAGTTGAGGAAGCCTGGGGAAGGAGTGGATTTGATAGTTAAAAATAAGAGAGGAGAGTTAAGTGGAGAGTTAGAGATATCAGGTAGTTGGATGGAATTTTTTGAGGAATTGTTAATGTTGATGAAGATAGGGAAGCTGTGATTTTGTGTATAGGGCAAGGAGGAATAACTTCTTGTAGGAGTGAGGAAGAGCGAGTTGTGAGTGTGGGGAAGCTCGTGAGGCAGTAGGCAGAATGAAAGGGGGTAAAGCTGCTGGGATTAATGGGATAAAGACAGAAATGTTAAAAGCAGGTTGGGATGTAGTTTTGGAGTGGTTGGTGCTTTTATTTAATAAATGTATGGAAGAGGATAAGGTATCTAGGGATGGGCAGAGAGCATGTATAGTTCCTTTGCATGAAGGCAAAGGGGACAAAAGAGTGTGCAAAAATTATATGGGAATAAATCTTTTGAGTATACCTGGTAAAGTGTATGGTAGAGTTATTATTGAAAGAATTAAGAGTAAGAGGGGGAGTAGGATAGCAGATGAACAAGGAGGCTTTAGGAAAGGAAGGGGGTGTGTGGACCAGGTGTTTATAGTGAAACATATAGGTGAACAGTATTTAGATAAGGGCAAAAAGGTTTTTGTACATTTATGGATTTGGAAAAGGCATATGACAGGGTGGATACGGAGGCAATGTGGCAGATGTTGCAGATGTTTGGAATATGAGGTAGATTATTGAAAGCAGTGAAAAGTTTTTACGAGGATAGTGAGGCTCAGGTTAGAGTAAGTAAGAGAGATGATTTCTCAGTAAAAGTAGGCCTTAGACAAGGATGTGTGATGTCACCATGGTTGCTCAATATATTTATATACCGGTTGTAAGAGAAGTAAATGCGAGGGTCTTGGCAAAAGATGTGGGGTTAAAGGATAAAGAATCTAACACAAAGTTGGGCATATGACACTGTGCTTTTGGGAGATTCTGGACAGAACTTGCAGAGGTTGGTGGATGAGTTTCGTAGGGTATGTAAAAGAAGAGTAAGGTGATGAGGATAACAAAAAATTGGGTAATGAAAGATTGGATATCAGATTGGAGGGAGAGAGTATGGATGTGTTAGCAGATGGATCTATGGAAGATGAGGTGAATCATAGAATTGACGAGAGGAAAAACGTGAGTAATGCACTGAGGAATCTATGGAGACAAAGAACTTTGTCCACGGAAGCAACGAGGGGAATGTATGAGAGTATAGTTATACTAACGCTCTTATATAGGTGCGAAGCATGAGTGGTGAATGTTGCAACAAGGAGAAAGCTGGAGGAAGTGGGGATGTCATATCTGAGGGCAATGCGTGGTGTGAATATAATGCAGAGAATTCGTAGTTTGGAGACTAGAAGGAGTTGCAGGATTACCAAAACTATTATCCAGAGGGCTGAGGAGGAGTTGTTGGGGTGGTTCGGACAATGTTGAAAGAATGGAACAAAATAGAATGACTCTGAGAGTGTATAAATCTGAAGTTGAGGGAAGTCGGGGTAGAGGTCGGCCTAGGAAAGGTTGGAGGGAGGGGGTAAAGAAAGTTTTGTGTGCAAGGGGCTTGGACTTTCAGCAAGCATGCGTGAGCGTGTTAGATAGGAGCAAATGGAGACAAATGGTCTTTAGGACTTGACGTGCTGTTGGAGTGTGAGCAGGGTAATATTTATGAAGGATTCAACGAAACCGGCAGGCCGGACTTGAGTCCTGGAGATGGGAAGTACAGTGCCGGGACTCTGAAGGAGGAGTGTTAATGTTGCAGTTTTATAACTGTAGTGTAAGCGCGCCTCTGGCAAGACAATGATGGAGTGAATGATGGTGAAAATTTTCCTTTTTCGGGCCACCCTACCTTGGTGGGAAACTGCCGATGTGTTTATATATATATATATATATATATATATATATATATATATATATATATATATATATATATATATATATATATATATATATATATATATATATATATAAGACAAGCCACGGGGGTGGAAATCTTAGCTAAAGAAGCTAAAGACTTACACCCCTCCCCCTCCCTCCCCGTGGCTGGTCGTGCCTAGTTAACATCTCCTGTCTGCGATTGTGGTTGGTAAAAATGTATGTGATTAAAGTGGAAGAGCAAGGAAAGAGTTGCGATAAGAATGTGTGATGGAAGAGAGATATTTAAAAAAGTTAAGGAAGACGAGGGAAACAGAAAAGAGGAAAAATGAGGTAAGAGAATAGAAGGGAAGAAATTAAGAAAGGGAAGAGGCGTATTTAAGAAAATAATATAAAAGATACAGATAAGACAGAGAGTGAGGGAATAAGAAAAAGTAAGAAAAGAGTGAGTGGAGAGCGTGAGTAAGAGTGAGGGGAGAAGGTGGGTAAGACTGAGTGTGGTTAAGAAGTTAAAAAGTGAGGGGGAGAGGGTAGATAAGAGGTGAGAGAAGAGAGTATAAAAGATGTGAGAAAGTAAAGGAAAAGAATGAATGGGGAAGAGGTGAGTGAGAGGAGAGGCAGAGTAAGAGGAGAGAGATAAAAGGCCGTGGCGAGGGGACTGAATGGATCCATCTTTGCGCTATACTCCAGAAACGAAAATTAAAGTTTTTAAGCATTGTGTTAGTGACACACACACACACACACACACACACACAGGAGGGTCAGGGGAGACATGATAACGACATATAAAATACTGCGCGGAATAGACGAGGTGGACAAAGACGGGATGTTCCAGAGATGGGACACAGACACAAGAGGTCACAATTGGAAGTTGAAGACTCAGATGAATCAAAGGGATGTTAGGAAGTATTTCTTCAGTCATAGAGTAGTCAGGCCATGGAATAGCCTAGAAAGTGATGTGGTGGAGGCAGGAACCATACATAGTTTTAAGGCGAGGTATGATAGAGCTCATGGGGCAGGGAGAGAGAGGACCTAGTAGCAATCAGCGAAGAGGCGGGGCCAGGAGCTGTGACTCGACCCCTGCAACCACAAATAGGTGAGTACAAATAGGTGAGTACAAATAGGTGAGTACACACACACACACACACACACACACACACACACACACACACACACACACACACACACACACACACACATACACACACACACACAAACAAACAGATGCAGCACCAGTTTGGAACTCACACCTAGCCAAGCACATAAGGAAATTACAGAAAGTGCAAAGGTTTGCAACAAGACTAGTTCCAGAGCTAAGGGGGATGTCCTACGAGGAGAGGGTTAAGGGAAATCGACCTGACGAGACTGGAAGACAGGAGAGATAGGGGGTATATGATAACGATATATAAAATATTGAGAGGAACTGACGAGGTTGGCAGAGACAGGATATTCCAGAGACGAGACAGCAATAACGGGTTACAATTGGAAGTTGAAGATTCAGCTGAATCACAGGGATGTTAAGATGTATTTCTTCAGTCATAGAGTTGTCATGGAGAGGAATACTCTGAGAAGTGATATAGTGGAGGTAGGATCCATACATAGCTTTAAGAAGAGGTATGATAAAGTTCATGGAGCAGAAAGAGTGACTTAGCGACCAGTAAAGAGGCGGGGCCAGGAGCTGTGACTCGACCCCTGCAACCACAAATAGGTGAGTACACACAGCACTGGAGAGAGAGTGAAGGCTTGACCGATAGAATCTCATTGATAACTCACTATTATTGTGCTTCCGCACAATCGTATTTCCCTTTCCAGGTAATCAGTCCCTCTTGGAATCAATCCCTCGTGGAATCAATCCCTCGTGGAATCAATCCCTCGTGGAATCAATTCCTCGTGGAATAAATCCTCCATCTATTCATCCCTCATATAATCGGTATCGCTATTACATGTATTCTTCTTCCTCTTGTGGTCCATTATTTCACATACTGAACCGAACGTCTGACACAAACGTCTGCCACAAACGTCTGACACAAACGTCTGACACAAACGTCTGACACAAACGTCTGCCACAAACGTCTGACACAAACGTCTGACACAAACGTCTGACACAAACGTCTGCCACAAACGTCTGACACAAACGTCTGACACAAACGTCTGCCACAAACGTCTGCCACAAACGTCATTCCTCATCTTATTCATATTAAAGGAATTGCAGCCATTCTTCCCTTCCTCTTATCAAACCGAAATGTCTCCGGTTTTCTCAGGAGAAGAGTTAAATTCATTATAAGCTGTCCTTTATTGGCAACGTTTCGCGCAGGTAGCAGCATTTATCTAGTGACATACTGTCTGTCCTCTTAAAAAATAAAAAAAAAAAATTCTATCCCCAGTGTTTCATAAGTCTTAATACCAAGAAAATTCACGAATTCTAAGAATTTTTTCCTCATTTTTTTTTTAAAAGAGCTATTGACATGGAATTTATTAATCATCTTCTAAACATTCTCGATGAACTCTAAAAATTTACGTAAATTCTAGGGTGATGTGAACGCATATTTTATTTTTTCCAGCAGCAAACTTGAGCAGCGCCTCGCCCAGAGAACTTCAGGAGTTCGCGGAATTTTGGTGGTTTTTTTTACACTGGGGAAAGTGTAGAAGAATCTTTTACCCCCGAGAAATTTTTAATAATTTTGACCCTAATATATGCACACACACACACACACACACACACACACACACACACACACACACATACAGACACACACACACACACACACACACACACACACACAGGAGTCAACATTGTCTCGTATATAATTAAGGTCAGTTTAACCTGTGTTAGTTTGATTTAACATCAATGAAACCTAAACTCAGCATCTGACGTGATCATACAATTCCTTAATGATGGTGAGCGGCTCTTGATTCAAGTACATGGAGCTACCTTTCCCTCCCTGGAATCAAACCTGATTACTTCTGTCACCACCAGTGGGCTCATCGCTTCACTTTGAATATTAGTAAAAAAATTGAATAATTGCTATTTATTTCTCAGGATGTGGAGTTCTTACGTGAACCTGTGCGTGCTGCTTCTTGTGGGCGTGAACACGCCCATCACTCACGCCCATGACCCATCTGTGACCACTTTTATCACTCACGCCCACGCCTCGCCCGAGTCGCCCACACACCTCGGCAACGCCCATCTCAATCACGTGAGTTAATGGAACTGACCCTTGGTGATATTTTCTTTGTATTTTTTTGGATTACTATTTAAAACTTCCATCAAGAATAGTTGTGTACACGTGTAAGTGTCGGTACATAAAACAACCTCAGGTGTTGGTGCAGGTGTTGGTGCAGGTGTTGGTACAAGAACACGAGTAGGTAAAGGTACAAGAGTAGATACAGGTGTATTTACAAGCACATGTTTAAGTATAGGTAAGAGAGTGGATACAAGTGTAGGTACAACCACATGTATAAT
Organism: Cherax quadricarinatus; assembly: GCF_038502225.1. Lineage (NCBI taxonomy): Eukaryota > Metazoa > Arthropoda > Malacostraca > Decapoda > Parastacidae > Cherax > Cherax quadricarinatus. Next base: position 17,630,400 of record NC_091313.1, read on the forward strand.
AATAGGTACAAGCACATGTGTAAGAATTGAAACACGTGTAAATACAAATACAGTGCAAAGACACAATTCCAATGGTAAATATAAACACAGGTATAACACCCAACAGGCAAAGTTGTTACCGTTGTTATGAGCCCATTTCAGAAAACTCAACAAATTCTGCACGTTCGCTCTGAACCAACAGATAATGGTCTCTGTTGGAAACGAAAGTACCTTTGCGATTTTTATCTCCACTAGCAATGTGGAGCTGATATCTGCAGCAGTGATCTCAGTTGAATACTCTGATCACAATCTTATTGAAGCTCTCTTTCTGAAGGTGCTTACCTTTGTGCTGGTAAAGAAATATTTATCCGAGAAATTTGAATTATCTTTCCTTTCCTGGGATTAAACCTGATTATCTTCCATTACGCAGATGCTGTCTTAACTACGGTGTTCTTCACCAACTCCAAGGCTGTATATATTCACATTATGTCTTTGTATTTTACCTTCCCGTCGGAGTCTTGCATGTACGCTAAACAAAGATGGTGGTGGTATGGGGAGGATGGTGGTAGTAGGGGTGCTGTTGGTGGTCGTTGTGAGGGTGTTGGTGGTTGTGGTTGTGGATGTGATAATGGTGGTGGTGGTGGTGGTGGTGCTGTAGAAGCCAGGGCCCTGTACAAGGATGCCTTTTAACCCCAAAATATCTTAATTTTTGAAGGAATAATATTGAAATTTTCTAAACGTTTGACCCCCCTCAAAAACGGTAAAATATTTTGAGATACCTTATTAGTGATGCAGCCACGATGCTGTTGCACCAACGGCACTGTTGCACCAACGGTACTGTTGCAGTCACGGTGTCGTTGCGCCCATGGTACTGTTCCAGCCCCAGTAATATTGTACTCACGGTACTACTTCAGCTACGGTACTGTTACAGCCACGGTACCGTTGCAGCCATGGCACTGTTGCAATTATGATACTGTTGCACCTTTGCGACAACGGCATCATCAGAGCCACGGTACTATTGCAGCTACGGTACCTTGGTAGCACCCAACCCCCAGCACACGAGTCATCGCTTCTGGAATATTTTAAAAAATAAGCGTCAACATTCACCCCCTCCCCCTCCTCCTCCTCCTCCAGTGCCTTCTTTCCCTCCTCCTCTCTCCTCCTTCCTCCAAAACAAAGTTTTCTCGTTTTCTTCTTATTCTTAGTCTTTGATCTCTATAGTTCTTCATTGTTTTCTCCTCATTCCAGACAGACTTCATTCCAGAGAGACGTCATTCCAGACAAACTTCATTCCAGAGAGCGGACACCTTGTGTCCTCTCGGACTGGAATAATAATAATAATAATAATAATAATAATAATAATAATAATAATAATAATAATAATAATAATTCTAACTTAATAATTAATTTGCACTAATTTAAACTCAAATAGTATTATGTATAGCATAATACTACCATTTCTAGCACCACCATTTCCATCACCACCATTTCCATTACCTCCATTTTCATCACCATCATTTCCAACCCCATCTCCACCATTACCACCACTGTCACAACACCATTTCAACCCGCGTTCCTACCATCACCGCCACGAAAACCATCGCCACCATCTCCACCACAACAGCTGTCACCATTACTTTCATCACAACCTTCCACCACCCATCACCCCTCCTAACATTACTACAGTCATCACCACCATCTAATTCACCACCGTCAACACCACAACCACTACCACCAGCATTACCATAACTGCCACAGTCACCACAACTACCACAACCCCCACAGTCACCACTACCACACCAACCAGCACACCACATTTTCCACACCATTATCAGCTCTCACAGAGTGACGGTATCAGCAGCAGGGAGCACCTGAGAGAGAATCATTTTCACTGGAAAGTGACGCCTCAATTTCCTACCATCATCATCATTATCATCGTCTCACTGTGTAAGGTCTGAGTAGGTGAAATATAATATTCAATTTCAGTTTCGTTATTTCTTTTAATAAGCAATAAAGGCAAATAATCTATTGACTGATGGGATCACCATGGGATCACTATCTATCCTTGGAAGAATGGCAAGCTCTTAGCATGGGACTATACCTGTCTGTCGACGCTGGGAGACACCTACATCCATAGCTCTGGATATAACCTTGTCGCAAACCTTTGCACTTTCTTTAATTTCTTGACCCGGTGTGAGTTTCAGACAGGTGCTGCATACTCCAGTATGGGCCTGACGTACACGGTGTAGTGTCTTGAACGATTCCTTACTAAGGTATCGGAATGCCTTAGTAAGGCGTCCATATGCTGCAGCAGTTATCCGGTTGATGTGTGCTTTCGGAGACGTGCTCGGTGTTATACTCTCCCCAGGATCTTTCTCCTTGAGCGAGGTTTGAGGTCTTTGGCCACCTAGCCTATACTCTGTCTGCGGTCTTCTTTGCCCTTCCCCGATCTTCATGACTTTGCATTCGGCGGGGTTAAATTCGAGAAGCCAGTTGCTGAACCAGGTGTCCAGCCTGTGGCCGTCTCTTGAAGTCCTGCCTGATCCTCATCTGATTTAATTCTCCTCATTAACTTTGTATTATCTGCAAACAGGGACACTTCTAAGTCTATCCTTTCCATCATGTCATTCACATAGACCAAAAATAGCATTGGTCCTAGGGCTGACCCCTGTGGGACCCCGCTCGTCACAGGTGCCCACTGTGATACCTCATTATGTACCATGACTCGTTGTTGCCTCCCTGTCAGGTATTCTCTGATCTACTGCAGTGCCCTCCATGTTATGCGCGCCTGATCCTTTAGCTTCTGCACTAATATCTTTTGGGGAACTGTATCGAAGGCCTTCTTGCAGTCCAAGAAAATGCAATCAACCCACCTCTCTCTCTCTTTCTCTCTCTCTCTCTCTCTCTCTCTCTCTCTCTCTCTCTCTCTCTCTCTCTCTCTCTCTCTCTCTCTCTCTCTCTCTCTCTCTCTCTCTCTCTCTCTCTCTCGTGTGTGTGTGTGTGTGTGTGTGTGTGTCTGTTTGTGTGTGTGTGTCATGTTTCAAGCAATGTGAATACTGAACGTTCTGATATATATATTTATATATTTTATGTCAAGTTAATGGCTTACAGGAATTACGATAATTGATTTCAAGTTCCATACTGGGTTTGAAGGGATGTTTGAAAATTATATTCGTTAACATTGAAATTGGTTTGATTTGTAAATGGTAGCGACAAGCATGGTGAAAAGAGAGATAGATAGATAGAGAGAGAGAGACAGAGTTTTTTGACTATCACTCACTACTTTGTGATCGTCAATATGGCTTCAGGAAAGGTTACTCTGCTGCTGATCTGTTGTTAAACCTCTCTACTAAGTGGCACCAGTCACTGAATGAATCCAAAGTCAGCTGTGTGGTAGCACTGGACATTGCTGGCGCTTTCTACCGGGTGTGGCACCAGGGCCTCTTAGCAAAACTTCAAGCACTGGGAATTGCAGGCTCTACGCTATGTCTCCTCAGTGATTACCTTCATGGTAGATCTCTAAGTGTAGTTCTCAATGGAACGGAATCAGCATGACATCCTATTGGGGCAAGTGTTCCACAAAGAAGCGTGCTGGGACCATTGTTATGGAATGTCTGCTTCAACGACCTTCTTCATCTCATCCCAGAATCACATGCATATGCAGACGACTGCACACTGACATTCACTTATCCAAGAGAAGAAATGCCAGCTGCTCTA
>NC_091313.1:17639095-17669095 GCF_038502225.1 Cherax quadricarinatus
TGAATTGAAAATTGAGCTTTTGCATCCATCTAAAAATTCAATCCCTGCAATTTCTCAAATTCCTCACGAGACAGAACTTAAGTGGATGAAGGGATTTCTGGGCGAAAAAGATTTTTCTTTTTCAAGTAATAGTCTCAGGGAGAGAAACCGAGACTTATTAGATGAGGCATCTTAGAAATATGACCATGTGTATTGTCTTATATTGGTATAACCCAGGTACTGCCTCAGCGTATCTCCCTCTCTCTGTCTCTTTATATATATATATATATATATATATATATATATATATATATATATATATATATATATATATATATATATATATATATATATCGTGCCGAATATGTAAAACTGGTCAATTAGCAAGAACTCATTTAAAATTAAGTCCTTTCTGAAATTTTCTCTTATACGTTTAAAGATATATTTTTTTCATTAATGTGAATGTAAATTTTTTTAATTTTGCACCAAAAGTATCTTAGAAAACTTACCTAACCTTATTAAAGCAAGAGCAATTTATTTTAGCCTAACCCAACTAAATATATTTTAAATACGTTTACAATAATTTAATACTAAACAAACACAATCAAATATATTTTTTTCGTTAGGTTCAGAATGATTTTGGCGATATTATTGCATACACAAATTTTCACTTGTCCTATATGGCAAGATGAGCGTTGCTGTTTAAGCCAAGATCGCAAGTTCTGCCTATTCGGCACGACATATATATATATATATATATTTTAAACAAGTATAACATACAACTTTATTGTAATAACCTTTCACAGTTAGTAGCTTCAGATGCAGGAATTTTATACAGTATGATGTGGTATAGGGTAGCATTAAAGGCACACAATGTGCGCCTCTCTGGCTGCTCGGCAAACATCGATGCGATAGTCCAGTTCGGTCCCGACGCTCTGCAGCATATCTGGAGTTATCATGCGAACTGCTTCAGTGATCGAAATGTTCAGCTCCTTCAGGGTTGCAGGTAGTGGTAGTACGTAAATTGCGCTCTTCATCTACCCCTAAAGAAAGAAGTCACAAACAGTTAGGTCTGGTGACCTCTGCAAGTGGCCTATAAGGTCACCGGTCCTAACTCTTTGTGACTTCCTTCTTTGGGGTTACGTGAAGATCACAGTTTATGTACTACCACTATCTGCAACCCTGGAGGAGCTGAACATTTTGATCACTGAAGCAGTTCGCATGATAACTCCAGATATGCTGCAGAGCGTCGGGACCGAACTGGACTATCGCATCGATGTTTGCTGAGCAACCAGAGAGGCGCACATTGAGTGCCTTTAATGCTACCCTATTCCACATCATACTGTATAAAATTCCTGCATCTGAAGCTACTAACTGTGAAAGGTTATTACAATAGACTTACATGAAATACATGCTTGAAATCAGGGAGTGTTTTTGTGGGCACCCTGTGTGTGTGTGTGTGTGTGTGTGTGTGTGTGTGTGTGTGTGTGTGTGTGTGTGTGTGTGTGTGTGTGTGTGTGTGTGTATGTGTGTGTGTGTGTGTGTGTGTGTGTGTATGTGTGTGTGTGTGTGTGTGTATGTGTGTCCCTGCGTCTTCCAACCTACAGTATGTATTCATACAATGTGTACACTTCAGCTTAACATTACTGTCTGTACCTCACTGGGTAAGGGAGGTCGAAACTTAGTTTTATTAAAATAATGTGTGATGCATATATAACTCGCACATAGGAGACTCATACTTATGACGACGTTTCAGTCTGAATTGGACTGTTAACAAGTCGCACTGAAACACGAAGGAAAGGGAGCTCAACAATGTACGTGACCGGTATTGTACCTTTATATATTTTATATATTCTAATAATTGTTTTTACAATGAATATCACGGGATATTCTACATACTTTACTCATAAATATGTTAATATATTTATTTCAATATGTGTTTTAATGCATTTCAGATGACCTTGGTATCGAAATTTTCACTTTATTTTCCTACAGAAAGAGGAAAGTTTTCAACACCACATTATGCAAACCCTGATCAATGAGCGACATTCTTTTCCCTTCTCAGCCTGAGTCTGTCGAGGATCAAGCTGCCGTCCTTGAAGCGATGAGGGAAGACTGTGAAGTCAGAATGAGAGAAGAGATACGCCTCTTGAAACAGCTGAGGACAGAGGCCAGGGTGAGAGGCAAGGGAGTTAGCATGGGAGAGGAACCATACGGAGCAAGTGTAGACTTTCCAGGCGTCGAAAACATCAAATCCAGAACGAGAAGTTCAGACCAACCATCAGGAAATATGGACGAGGGTAAAGACGACGGGAGCCGAAATAAACACCCTGAAAATCAGCTCATTAAGGCATATAATAATAATAATCAGAATGTCAAGGAAAATGGGTCTGCAGCTGCTGCTTTCTGTCCCACGACATTTGACGATGTGTACTGCTGGCCTAGAACACCCCCAGACACGCTAGTCACTATTCCTTGTCCTACGTACGTCCAAGGATTTCCTCACGGGGTAAGACATTACTCTGTTCGTTTGTCTGGTGTAAAATGACGTGCAACTGTCGTAATTTTATTCTCATATTACAATTATCACAGAAATTTAAAAAAAACATAATTAATTCAGTGTAAATGTTATACATCCTGTGAAAATGAATTAGACAAAATTTTTCTTAAGTACTATATAAATTTACCAAATCATTTTGTATTTCTTAATAACTGTTGTGTAAATGCACTTGAGTATACTATTGTTGTCATGCTTCTCCGAGATAAAAGGGCGATAAACCCGTGTGGGTCATTCAGCGTGGAGGCTCGGTCCTCCGTTCGCTGATCGTTCGAGAAAATCTGCTACCTAACTGTACCCAACTGGTTGTGCTCACCAAGACGTGCGCTCTCTCTCAGAGTCACGCCTCCCGGTACTGCACGTCGCAAGGCACGTGGTTCCGCCTCGATGGAGGCAATAGCTCCTGGACCAACTACACCCAGTGCTCCACCATGTACGTCTTGGCAGAGAATGTCAATATCACGCTTTTTAAGGTGGGTTCTTCTGTTGCTCTCTCTCTCTCTCTCTCTCTCTCTCTCTCTACCCCAACAGCTGGAATAATAGAGAAATACAGACAAATGCAGAAATGACGTGACTGAGGTTTTTTAAAACTCTACGGAGTTCCCCCATCACATTTCATTACCTTCAACCCGTTTCTCTCAAGAGTTTTTAACATAAAACTCTTAATGTCAAGTTAAAACTTGTCACACTTTGATGATATAATTTTTAAAGATCTATAAATGGATTCTTTTTGTATCTGCAGATACGCATACAGGTATACATATTTATATAAACAGCTACATATTTTACGCCTGAGTAAACATTCCTGCACACATGAGTGACAAACTGGCATACATAAAGTGACATATAGACCCACAAACACACATACATAATATATACAACATGAGGTGTATGTCTCTCAGTGAAAATACGCTGAGACTATTCTTTAATCGGTAATTTAGCGATTAAAGTGTCTTTGACTGGTGGTGAACAGGTGATATGCTGCATTTCTTAGCCTCGAGTAGTTGATGGCCCTTAAATCTCAGTACCGAACCAATACACACACATATATGCACACCAAAAAAAAAGCAAAGTGTCTATTTACAAATGCCTTTGACAATTTACAACTAAAACACACACTACAAAAAAAATAAAAAAATAGGTCACCTTTCAAAGGTTATGTCAGACTATTGTAACCTCAGCACCTTCGCCCACCACAGGTACATATATCTTTCCTCTCATCTAAATGCAAATCTTACCCACTTCTTCACACTTCTCGGTTACCATAGACCATAATGTATTTATCCTCATGCAATTTAAATGCTAATGAGACCAGCGTGTCAGATATTATGTGTTAAGCATCGTGTCACCTTTAGTCTATATAAATGTATAATATTAACACGAAATTGCGAGGACTTTGCGTAACGAGTTCGTTAAACTCCTGAAAACCCCCGTTTTTCGTGGGCTTTATGCCCTCGGAGTTCCATAAACAGAAGCAACGAGGCGAATTCAATTAGCCTCAGGAAATACACAAAGTTGCTAACATCTGCCCTGCAAAATGGATGAAAAGAAAATACATTTAAATAATGTTTTTCAGACAATTATTTTTTTCTCCCGAATTGCATAATTTCATAAATTTTTTAACTTTGTTTACCGAGTTGTATTTGTCTGGGTCAAGGCTCGCCTCCCGGCCTCTCCTTTTGTTCACTTCAAAAATGTGGCCGGAATAAGTTCCTGGTGTCCTGGGCCTTCTCATATATACCCTTAAAACTGTGTATGGAGTTGCCGCCGCCGTCTCCTTATTAACTTCATTCCACCTCTCTTTCGCCTCCCCTTTAACAGCATCAATGTATATTATATCTCCCCCTGCCTTTCGTAAGTGCATGATTTATATTTTTCATGTTGACGTCTGCACAACACTGCCTCAGCGCTCGGCACACAGAAGGTTGAGGGTGTGTTCAGATGGAGAGGAAAACACTATTGTTCTTCCCAGAAAAATAGCGGAGCTCTGATAGTGTGGTGACACTGACTGTATGTAAGGAAATGCATATATGCTGTCAATGGGACATTTTATTAAGGGAGCGTTTCGCCATCTAGAAACGATGATAAACAGTAAAATGTCCTAGTTACGGCGTGTGTCTCTCTTGCATAGATTTGTAACCTAAGACACTGTTTGCAAAGGACTCTTTGTTGTACAGCTCTTCGCCTTAAATTGGCTTTAGTGTGGTGAAACGTGTTTTCATTGTAATCATTGTCTTACTCACCAGAGTGATGCAGGAGCTACCCAAATGTGCAATAATAACGTAAGTGAACATTCTCCATTTGCTTTCGGTTTTAGTCACTTCACATTTAAAGCACAGTCTCCTCCCTCACAGTCAGCACCGGTTATCTAACATAGTCAGAGAAACAGTAAACAGGTGATTTCAGAATATGAAGAATAACCACTGTGAAAGAATAGTGAAATTCCAAGCTCTTCCTGACTTCTCACATTATCATAGTTACTTGATAATGTGAGAAGTCACGAAAGTGCTTGGAATTTCACTATTCTTTTACAGTGGCTGATTTGCATATATATATATATATATATATATATATATATATATATATATATATATATATATATATATATATATATATATATATATATATATATATATAGGTAGTAGGTTGGTAGACAGCAACCACCCAGGGAAGTACTACCGTCCTGCCAGATGACTGTGAAACAGAAACCTGTAACTGTTTGGCATGATGGTAGGATTGCTGGTTTCTTTTTCTGTCTCATAAGCACGCTAGATAACAGGGATATCTTGCTACTCCTACTTACACTTTGGTCACACTTCACAGATACGCACATGCATATATATATACATACATCTAGGTTTTTCTCCTTTTTCTATATAGCTCTTGTTCTTCTTTATTTCTTCTATTGTCCATGGGGAAGTGGAAAAGAATCTTTCCTCCGTAAGCCATGCGTGTCGTATGAGGCGACTAAAATGCCGGGAGCAATGGGCTAGTAACCCCTTCTCCTGTAGACATTTACTAAAAAAGAGAAGAAGAAAAACTTTATAAAACTGGGGTGCTTAAATGTGTGTGGATGTAGTGCGGATGACAAGAAACAGATGATTGCTGATGTTATGAATGAAAAGAAGTTGGATGTCCTGGCCCTAAGCGAAACAAAGCTGAAGGGGGTAGGGGAGTTTCGGTGGGGGGAAATAAATGGGATTAAATCTGGAGTATCTGAGAGAGTTAGAGCAAAGGAAGGGGTAGCAGTAATGTTGAATGATCAGTTATGGAAGGAGAAAAGAGAATACGAATGTGTAAATTCAAGAATTATGTGGATTAAAGTAAAGGTTGGATGCGAGAAGTGGGTCATAATAAGCGTGTATGCACCTGGAGAAGAGAGGATTGCAGAGGAGAGAGAAAGATTTTGGGAGATGTTAAGTGAATGTATAGGAGCCTTTGAACCAAGTGAGAGAGTAATTGTGGTAGGGGACCTGAATGCTAAAGTAGGAGAAACTTTTAGAGAGGGTGTGGTAGGTAAGTTTGGGGTGCCAGGTGTAAATGATAATGGGAGCCCTTTGATTGAACTTTGTATAGAAAGGGGTTTGGTTATAGGTAATACATATTTTAAGAAAAAGAGGATAAATAAGTATACAAGATATGATGTAGGGCGAAATGACAGTAGTTTGTTGGATTATGTATTGGTAGATAAAAGACTGTTGAGTAGACTTCAGGATGTACATGTTTATAGAGGGGCCACAGATATATCAGATCACTTTCTAGTTGTAGCTACACTGAGAGTAAAAGGTAGATGGGATACAAGGAGAATACAAGCATCAGGGAAGAGAGAGGTGAAGGTTTATAAACTAAAAGAGGAGGCAGTTAGGGTAAGATATAAACAGCTATTGGAGGATAGATGGGCTAATGAGAGCATAGGCAATGGGGTCGAAGAGGTATGGGGTAGGTTTCAAAATGTAGTGTTAGAGTGTTCAGCAGAAGTTTGTGGTTACAGGAAAGTGGGTGCGGGAGGGAAGAGGAGCGACTGGTGGAATAATGATGTGAAGAGAGTAGTAAGAGAGAAAAAGTTAGCATATGAGAAGTTTTTACAAAGTAGAAGTGATGCAAAGAGGGAAGAGTATATGGAGAAAAAGAGAGAGGTTAAGAGAGTGGTGAAGCAATGTAAAAAGAGAGCAAATGAGAGAGTGGGTGAGATGTTATCAACAAATTTTGTTGAAAACAAGAAAAAGTTTTGGAGTGAGATTAACAAGTTAAGAAAGCCTAGAGAACAAATGGATTTGTCAGTTAAAAATAGGAAAGGAGAGTTATTAAATGGAGAGTTAGAGGTATTGGGAAGATGGAGGGAATATTTTGAGGAATTGTTAAATGTTGATGAAGATAGGGAAGCTGTGATTTCGTGTATAGGGCAAGGAGGAACAACATCTTGTAGGAGTGAGGAAGAGCCAGTTGTGAGTGTGGGGGAAGTTCGTGAGGCAGTAGGTAAAATGAAAGGGGGTAAGGCAGCCGGAATTGATGGGATAAAGATAGAAATGTTAAAAGCAGGTGGGGATATAGTTTTGGAGTGGTTGGTGCAATTATTTAATAAATGTATGGAAGAGGGTAAGGTACCTAGGGATTGGCAGAGAGCATGCATAGTTCCTTTGTATAAAGGCAAAGGGGAGAAAAGAGAGTGCAAAAATTATAGGGGGATAAGTCTGTTGAGTATACCTGGCAAAGTGTATGGTAGAGTTATTATTGAAAGAATTAAGAGTAAGACGGAGAATAGGATAGCAGATGAACAAGGAGGCTTTAGGAAAGGTAGGGGGTGTGTGGACCAGGTGTTTACAGTGAAACATATAAGTGAACAGTATTTAGATAAGGCTAAAGAGGTCTTTGTGGCATTTATGGATTTGGAAAAGGCGTATGACAGGTGGATAGGGGGGCAATGTGACAGATGTTGCAGGTGTATGGTGTAGGAGGTAGGTTACTGAAAGCAGTGAAGTGTTTTTACGAGGATAGTGAGGCTCAAGTTAGAGTATGTAGGAAAGAGGGAAATTACTTCCCAGTAAAAGTAGGTCTTAGGCAAGGATGTGTGATGTCACCGTGGTTGTTTAATATATTTATAGATGGAGTTGTAAGAGAAGTAAATGCGAGGGTCTTGGCAAGAGGCGTGGAGTTAAAAGATAAAGAATCACACATAAAGTGGGAGTTGTCACAGTTGCTCTTTGCTGATGACACTGTGCTCTTGGGAGATTCTGAAGAGAAGTTGCAGAGATTGGTGGTTGAATTTGGTAGGGTGTGCAAAAGAAGAAAATTGAAAGTGAATACAGGAAAGAGTAAGGTTATGAGGATAACAAAAAGATTAGGTGATGAAAGATTGGATATCAGATTGGAGGATGAGAGTATGGAGGAGGTGAATGTATTCAGATATTTGGGAGTGGACGTGTCAGCGGATGGGTCTATGAAAGATGAGGTGAATCATAGAATTTATGAGGGGAAAAGGGTGAGTGGTGCACTTAGGAGTCTGTGGAGACAAAGAACTTTGTCCTTGGAGGCAAAGAGGGGAATGTATGAGAGTATAGTTTTACCAACGCTCTTATATGGGTGTGAAGCATGGGTGATGAATGTTGCAGCGAGGAGAAGGCTGGAGGCAGTGGAGATATCATGTCTGAGAGCAATGTGTGGTGTGAATATAATGCAGAGAATTCGTAGTTTGGAAGTTAGGAGGAGGTGCGGGATTACCAAAACTGTTGTCCAGAGGGCTGAGGAAGGGTTGTTGAGGTGGTTCGGACATGTGGAGAGAATGGAGCGAAACAGAATAACTTCAAGAGTGTATCAGTCTGTAGTGGAAGGAAGGCGGGGTAGGGGTCGGCCTAGGAAAGGTTGGAGGGAGGGGGTAAAGGAGGTTTTGTGTGCGAGGGGCTTGGACTTCCAGCAGGCATGCGTGAGCGTGTTTGATAGGAGTGAATGGAGACGAATGGTTTTTAATACTTGACGTGCTGTTGGAGTGTGAGCAAAGTAACATTTATGAAGGGGTTCAGGGAAACCAGCAGGCCGGACTTGAGTCCTGGAGATGGGAAGTACAGTGCCTGCACTCTGAAGGAGGGGTGTTAATGTTGCAGTTTAAAAACTGTAGTGTAAAGCACCCTTCTGGCAAGACAGTGATGGAGTGAATGATGGTGAAAGTTTTTCTTTTTCGGGCCACCCTGCCTTGGTGGGAATCGGCCAGTGTGATAATAATAAAATATATAATATATATATATATATATATAATATATATATAATATATATATATAATATATATATAATATATATATATATATATAATATATATATATCGTATTATTTGTTTATATAATTATCAATATGGATTCATTTGCATGTGTTTCTTCCCTGTCAAAATCATGAAAAACAATTTGCTAAAATTCGAGGGTGACAGTTATTGCTAATTTGAGCAAAAGTTTAAGGGAATATTATACCTCGTTCAGTGAGTTAAAAAAAATAGCTGGAACATGAGTATGTAATTATTTCAGCCTGTGAGAGCACTTATGTGGAAGTATTGTTTACTTTGTCTGGTCTTTGTTTATTCTCACGTTGTATGAGCCCTACGGGATCATACAACGCCGCTGATGAATATATTACTAGATGAATATGTTACTAAAATGAATGTATTACTGAAATGTAGCAGTTCAGAGTAGATGTACAAATGCTGCTTAGCTGTTTTTTAAGAGCAAATGTCTTCTCTCACTCCCTGAATAATTCTCTCCTTTATTCTATCTACGTTTCTCCTTTAAAACCTCTACGTTTCTCCTTTACAACCTCTTCTCCCAGAATATATCTCTGTCTCTCTTTCTTTCCCTCTCTCCCTCTCAGTGAAATGGTCTCTCCTCTGCTCTCACTGCACTACTCTCCATCTCCTCCTTTAAATTCCTCTCGTCTCCTTTCTCTCCTCCATCATTATTTTCCTGAATCTTTCTCTCCTCTCCTCTCCTCTCTTTTCCTGGGTGTGGAAATATGTCGGTTGAAATTCTTGCTAAACATTCACTTTCCTGCCCACCCAATATTTATTTTAAAATTTGTGTCGTGAGTCTTAACTCCCTCACACACACACACACACACACACACACACACACACACACACACACACACACACACACACACACACTGTGTCACTAACTACAGTGTTGACAACCCACTGTATGACAATAGTCTCCATGGTTCAGCAGATGCCTACATTAACATTAAACTTGTTTCTCACTTTTGCTATTCACTTTCTATTGTCCCTTATTTTCCCATATTCAAAAATAAATTGCATTTTAATTTGTCTGTACCATGTCCATATCACTGCATTTTTCTCAACACGGGGGAAGAGGAGCCACCATCGCTTTCCCAAACTTTTGAGTAAAGACTTTACAGTCAGAAGGGAAATTAGGGTCTTTAAATTTAAGGACTTCATCAAAGTGGATGTTTTCTGTGTTAGTACCAAAGATTAGGATTAAATTTTTAGGACACCTAAATTAAGGACAAATGCAAATCATTGTTAGTTGTAAAAACTAATTTATCTGTACTCATAGGCAATAATGTAATCCTTTCAAACTTTTATTTTTAGGAAATCCAAATTTTCATAAATGAAAAAAGTATGAAATTGTGCCAACTTAAAGAGCTAATAGTCAGGCAAACTAGTTTGATAGTAGGGTAACTCTTGGGTGATGAGTGATCATTATGCATAATAATACGTGAGATGGGTGTTCAGAATAATTCATGTAGTTTGTGTTATCATATTATTATGTTTGATAAGTCACCATAACATTAAACGTGAGGGGTGATCATAACGTATGTGAGGGGTGATCATAACGTATGTGAGGGGTGATCATAACGTATGTGAGGGGTGATCATAACGTATGTGAGGGGTGATCATAACGTATGTGAGGGGTGATCATAACGTATGTGAGGGGTGATCATAATATATGTGAGGGGTGATCATAATATATATGAGGGGTGATCGTAACATATGTGAGGGATGATCATAACATATGTGAGGGATGATCATAACATATGTGAGGGGTGATCATAACATATGTGAGGGGTGATCATAACATATGTGAGGGATGATCATAACATATGTGAGGGATGATCATAACATATGTGAGGGATGATCATAACATATGTGAGGGATGATCATAACATATGTGAGGGATGATCATAACATATGTGAGGGGTGATCATAACATATGGGTGATCATAACATATGTGAGCGGTGATCATAACATATGTGAGGAATGATCATAACATATGTGAGGGGTGATCATAACATATGTGAGGGGTGATCATAACATATGTGAGGGGTGATCATAACATATGTGAGGGGTGATCATAACATATGTGTGGGATGATCATAATCACCTGGATTCCCAAAATCTGCACAACCCAGGGCAACATGGGTTCAGGGCAGGTCGCTCCTGCTTCTCACAACTACTGGATCACTATGACATGGCCTTGGATGCACTGGAAGAAAATCAGAATGCAGATGTAATATACACAGACTTTGCAAAAGCATTTGACAAATGCGATCATGGCGTAATAGCCCATACAATACGTGCTAAAGGAATAACTGGGAAAGTGGGGAGATGGATCTTCAACTTCCTAACAAATCGAACACAAAGAGTAGTGGTCAACAGAGTTAAATCGGAGGCTGCCATAGTGAAGAGCTCTGTTCCACAAGGCACAGTACTCGCCCCCATCTTATTCCTTATCCTCATATCAGACATAAACAGAGATATACGCCACAGCACCGTATCATCCTTTGCGGATGATACTAGGATCTGCATGAGGCTGTCATCTGCTGAGGACGCGGTTAATCTCCAAGAAGATATAAACAAAGTTTTCCAATGGGCAACGGTAAACAATATGATGTTCAATGAGGACAAATTCCAACTACTTCGTTATGGAAAACCGGAGGAGATAATAACTAGAACAGAGTATACTACTGACTCCGGCCATAGAATAGAGCGGAAAACTAATGTAAGGGACCTGGGAGTAGTAATGTCTGAGGATCTCACTTTCAAGGATTACAACAGTGCCACGATCGCACGTGCAAAGAAAATGATAGGATGGATAATGAGAACTTTCAAAACGAGAGATGCCAAGCCCATGATGATCCTTTTCAAATCACTTGTTCTCTCTAGGCTGGAATACTGCTGTACATTAACATCTCCATTCAAAGCAGGTGAAATCGCAGATCTAGAGAGTGTATAGAGATCCTTTACTGCACGTATAAGTTCTGTCAAGCACCTTAACTACTGGGAACGCTTGGAAGCACTTGACTTGTACTCGTTGGAACGCAGGAGGGAGAGATATATCATAATCTACACTTGGAAAATCTTGGAAGGAATGGTCCCAAATCTGCACACAGAAATCACTCCCTACGAAAGTAAAAGACTGGGCAGGCGATGCAAAATGCTCCAAATAAAAAGTAGGGGCGCCATTGGTACACTAAGGGAAAACACCATAAGTGTCCGGGGCCCAAAACTGTTTAACAGCCTCCCATCAAGCATTAGGGTAATTGCCAATAAACCCCTGGCTGCCTTCAAGAGAGAGCTGGACAGATACCTAAAGTCAGTGCCGGATCAGCCGGGCTTTGGCTCGTACGTTGGACTGCGTGCGGCCAGCAGTAACAGCCTAGTTGATCAGGCCCTGATCCATCGGGAGGCCTGGTCATGGACCGGGCCGCGGGGGCGTTGATCCCCGGAATAACCTCCAGGTAACCTCCAGGTATTTGAGGGGTGATCATAACATATGTGAGGGATGATCATAACATATGTGAGGGGTGATCATAGTATATGGGTGATCATAACATATGTGACGGGTGATCATAACATATGTGAGGGGTGATCATAACATAAGTGAGGGGTGATCATAACATAAGTGAGGGGTGATCATAACATAAGTGAGGGATGATCATAACATAAGTGAGGGGTGATCATAACATAAGTGAGGGGTGATCATAACATATGTGAGGGGTGATTATAACATAAGTGAGGGATGATCATAACATAAGTGAGGGATGATCATAACATAAGTGAGGGGTGATCATAACATATGTGAGGGGTGATCATAACATAAGTGAGGGGTGATCATAACATAAGTGAGGGATGATCATAACATAAGTGAGGGGTGATCATAACATATGTGAGGGGTGATCATAACATATGTGAGGGATGATCATAACATATGTTAGGGGTGATCATAACATAAGTGAGGGATGATCATAACATAAGTGAGGGGTGATCATAACATATGTTAGGGGTGATCATAACATATGTGAAGGATGATCATAACATATGTGAGGGATGATCATAACATATGTTAGGGGTGATCATAACATAAGTGAGGGATGATCATAACATAAGTGAGGGATGATCATAACATAAGTGAGGGATGATCATAACATAAGTGAGGGGTGATCATAACATATGTGAGGGGTGATCATAACATAAGTGAGGGGTGATCATAACATAAGTGAGGGATGATCATAACATAAGTGAGGGGTGATCATAACATATGTGAGGGGTGATCATAACATATGTGAGGGATGATCATAACATATGTTAGGGGTGATCATAACATATGTGAAGGATGATCATAACATATGTGAGGGATGATCATAACATATGTTAGGGGTGATCATAACATATGTGAAGGATGATCATAACATATGTGAGGGATGATCATAACATATGTTAGGGGTGATCATAACATATGTGAAGGATGATCATAACATATGTGAGGGATGATCATAACATATGTTAGGGGTGATCATAACATATGTTAGGGGTGATCATAACATATGTGAAGGATGATCATAACATATGTGAGGGATGATCATAACATATGTTAGGGGTGATCATAACATATGTGAGGGATGATCATAACATATGTTAGGGGTGATCATAACATATGTTAGGGGTGATCATAACATATGTGAGGGATGATCATAACATATGTTAGGGGTGATCATAACATAAGTGAGGGGTGATCATAACATAAGTGAGGGGTGATCATAACATAAGTGAGGGGTGATCATAACATAAGTGAGGGGTGATCATAACATATGTGAGGGGTGATCATAACATATGTGAGGGATGATCATAACATATGTTAGGGGTGATCATAACATAAGTGAGGGGTGATCATAACATAAGTGAGGGGTGATCATAACATATGTGAGGGGTGATCATGACATATGTGAGGGGTGATTATAACATAAGTGAGGGGTGATCATAACATAAGTGAGGGGTGATCATAACATATGTGAGGGGTGATCATGACATATGTGAGGGGTGATTATAACATATGTGAGGGGTGATCATAACATATGTGATGAGTAATCATAATTTTGTATGTGAGTTGTGATCAGAGCGTTATATGGGAAGAGTGACCATTATGTTATATGTAAGGGGTAATTTTAACGATATATGTGAGGATGATCATGCTATATGTGATAGGTTGATCATGTTATATGTGAGGGAGTGACTATAATGGAATGTTGTAGTGTATCCGCGGCTTAAAAAATTCTTTCAGTTATTTTCTTTTCAGTAGCTTTTTAGGATTTTTATATTATAATTGTTACCCTAACGTGTTTTCATCCATAAAATGACGCATTGTACTTCAACTTAATTAACAAGTAAGCCTTATATTCTATATGACAGACAGATATTTTTCCTTGTTAACGATACAATATGACATCTGTCTGCAACGTTTTTAATTTACTTAACGAGATGGAACAGTGGCAGTGATGCAATTCCATCCCTGGATATTACTCTTGTGTTGTTGTTGATGATACTTTTTAGGGGCCACGACGGCTTATACCGTATGAGCCCTACACGGCTCTTGTGGAATTCCCTTCACTTGTAAACTGTTTTGGGATCGAATATTTTTTTTTGTTTTAGCGTAATATACCTTTGTTCATTATGAAGTATCTTTAATATTATTTTCTTTCCTGATCCCCTGCTCTACTTAGCGTCATTTTCCATGAAGGAAACTTGCCCACTTTCTCATAAAATATGGCTCTTTTCCTCCCCCTCTGAAAATCTGGCCCACTCCTCTCTAAACCTTCCAATCCCTCTCTCCCAGGCTTGCCCAGGACGTTCCCCTCTTGAAACTTTCCCCACTCTTTCTCAGAATCGTGGCTACATATCTGAGCCCCCTCCTTCCCTCCCTCCCTCCCTCCCTCTCTCTCTCTCTCTCTCTCTCTCTCTCTCTCTCTCTCTCTCTCTCTCTCTCTCTCTCTCTCTCTCTCTCTCTCTCTCTCTCTCTCTCTCTCTCTTCTGTAAATTCCTTGTCATATTTCTGTTATTTTAATGCCAGCAGTGACCGGAAGGAATGGAGAGAGAGGAGAGGTCCTTTTACTTTTCTATCCTTGACTCACACATCTAGAACTGCACGATAGTCCTTAATCTTGGTAGAGGTAGGTAGTTCCTCTCAGCAGACAGCATCATTGTGGACACGGAAGTCCTCTGCTATCTGTCCTTCACAAGTACTCCCATGTACTCTATCATGCACTCCCGCACATCAGTGGGTTCCCGTGGTTCGTGTGGTATCGTACGTGGGCTACAGCGTGTCTCTGGTCACCCTGGTGGTAGCGTTCACCGTCCTCGCCTGTATCAAGTGAGTATTATACCCGCCAGTTGTAGATTTTTCCACCTTACTACATCTTGTCGAAACAGTGTTCATCGTTGCATACTTTTATTTTATTACTGGCATGAAAGAATTGTCACTGTTTGTGGTTCTGTATTACATTTGTTTGCTTATACTCTGTATTTTTTTCATTTGGCGTTGTGTATTATAGACACGTATTGTCAGTGATATATATGGATATTTATCTGTCAAAATCGTCCACATGCATAATTTATTCTATTTGCAATTAATGGTTTTCTATTAGAGGATGGAGGATTGAGCCTGAATGATCCGCAGGCTTTTACTGCTTCATGAGTTGCAGTGCAATGCAGCTTGGCAGTTAATGTAGAATTATTGTGTAATAATTATATCTCATACTTTCTGCTTGCGATCTCCAAAGGGCAGCATGGCGACAGTTGCAGATACTTCAGGCAACAATCAGGGTCTACCTAGCTGGGGTTTCCTAAGTTACTGGTCACTGGTTTTAGCGAGACTTCTCTCAACTGATTTCGCAGTGAGAGAGTTTTAACTCTCTCACGCCAAATTCCTGGTAATCCACCTTCTCAAAACACTGCCAGCACAGGTGTAGATTACATAATTTTTTTCCTGATTTAGGTTACATTGCCCGAGTTGTCACTGATGTACGCTGGTTTGTCGTCTAATTTCATTTTACTGTATTTTTAATTTACCGACAAATTATTTAGAAATTGACATAAGTCTGTATTTACTGATTTACGACATACATATCTTTATTCAAGATTGAAAATAAAAATGTTTTTTACGCAGTTCATTTCACAGTCTTAATCTCATTTTAAACCTCAGCTTAATATAAAGTATACCATCTCCCTGTTTACTGCTACCTAAATATCAGCAGCAGATGTTAAGAAACTTTTACATAATCTAAGTGAACATGGACAGCAGGTGTAAAAAATCTTGTACATACTAGATATTTGGAGTCCAGTGCATGAAAAATTTAATATATGTGTTTTCTTATATTTAACTAGATTAATTATGAAAATCCCATCAGTTAATTAATATGTGCTTCTTTCTATTGTAATGATTTTTTTTATATTTTGAGTGTGTTTAGTGCAACTGTGAAATTGTTAACAAAATCATTATCGTCTTAGATTCTGAACATGGGTATTTGGTGTAAAGAGAGCCACACATCCTCTTCTCGTCCGGGCTGGAAACCGATTTCAGAACCTTCCATATGGTAGTCCAACTGTTTGAGATTCAGGCTGTGGTAGTCGCTTACCAAAAGTTTTTATTGAAAGACCACATGAAGGCCTGGTCAGAGCTTATAGGTTTAAAAGAGTTGCCCAGAATTAAAAAAAAAACTAGAACTGTGAAAGCAATAATTCCTTTTACAATATGCTAAACTAACGTTGCTACTTGAAGAGTAAGATCGATATGGGGGATGAAAGGCGAAGAGTAACCGGGAACAAATTGCTTAAGCTAATACTGGGGATCGATCCGGTGACCTCACAGACGCTGGATCAACACCGACCCAGGTAGGCCACAGAGTGTACATTAGGTTGGGGAAAATAGTGAAATAGTAGATTGAACGTGAATTTAAGGATATTTGGAGTCCAGTGCATGAAAAATTCAATATATATATTTTCTCATATTTAACTAGATTAATTATGAAAATCCCATCACTTAATTAATATATGCCTCTTTCTATTGTATTGATTTTTTTTTATATTTTGAGTGTGTTTAGTGCAATTGTGAAATTGTTAACAAAGTCATTATCGTCTTTCTTAAACAACAGAAGTTTAGTTTATGAAAATTAATGAAACACACGATTCACAGTTGATATTATTTGTCTTAAACCTTGTTTGTCTATAACTACAAGATCACACGATGTTATGCAACTTCATATCCATTACATATTAATTATCGACATCAAAAATCATTATTAATATTATTATACTGGTAAATCTTTATTTTTAGAAAAATGTTATATTCCAAGATAATATAATTCCTGATTACATTAAACTGATGTTTTCATGTAGTTTATTTACGTTATTCTTGCCACTGAAGGAGATAATTTAGAATTTCGTTTTACGGCTCATTAAATATTCATTCATGGTTAATTAGTTTTTATGGTCTTTTTTCGAAGTCGTACATAAAAGTCACACAAATTTAAACTTGGGAGCATCGCTAATTATTCTGATATCTTGAAAATATAGCACAATAATATGAAGCCTAATATAACACTTAGAGCAAATACAATATATCATTTCCATATTATTCGTTGTTCATTATGTCAAATTACTTTAAGTTTTAAATTATCCTCGTAAAATTTCGTTGCCATATTTTCGTCATTAACGCTTTACGGTATTAACGCTTTACGGTATACTGACTGTACACATTCTATTTAATCTGATGAGTATATTTTTCTTGACGTATATACAATAAGAGCATGAGTGTATAAACTGTATATTTTGGAGGATGTATATCTCAGCATGTATATGGTATGAATACTTTAATCATTGAGTTAAGGTTCAGAGCATCCTTCATGGGTGATGTACAGTTGACAGCCTTAGTAATCCTTGTGTATCGGCAAGAATTTAAACCCAGCAAATCAGTAGACTGACTGTAACAAACATCTAGCACAATACTGTCCAGTATACCCATAATAACACGCACATGCCAGTTATCCTGTACCAAGTCATAGTATCTTAAATATTGCCGAAGAATGCCACATAACACGAAATGCAAAACACATATCACTAACACAGGTCTGGCGTGTCCCTCAGGAGGCTGCGCTGTCCCAGGAACACACTGCACATGCACCTCTTCCTCTCCTTCATCTGCAGGGCCGTCGGGGCTCTGGCCAGGGATAAGCAGCACGGTCTCCTAACCCTGGAGTCTCCGGAGACATACATGGAGAAAAGTGTGAGTACTACTTAGGGAGTGACTGAGTAGAGGCACGGAGGTAAATATTTTTTGTTTTGGTTATTACGTCGTTTATTAGGAAATTATCTGGCTCTTGTTCTTGTCATATCTGTTCAGCAGTGCCAGGGGCCATGACAAGAAGCTACCGCTGGCATGCGGTACCGTAAGAAGGTGGTATCATTATATTAATGATTTACAATACCGACAAGTTCAAGAATAAGACATGTTCAGAACTTGAAAATCTTTGTTGACGAAACGTCATAAGACATCATAAAACGATAGTGTCTGTCTGACGAAGACATATCATGTCTAACTCGCACCGAGCAACATTAGATCCTCTAATTGACCATCACCTGAGCAATTCTTCATTTTGGGTCAGACCAAGGGCACCGCCATATCAATTTACAACTGTGTTATTCTCTTCGCTTAGCAAGCGGAGGATCGAGCCTCCACCACTCACTGCGTTGCACGATATAAGTATATAAATAAACATTAACACAAACAGGGTAGTCCTATAACGGAGGCAGGCACAGTGACCTTTAGCTTACCGGCAGGACTAAGTGGTCTCGTGAACAGGGTTGGAGCGACGCAGCATTGCAAAAGAACCAAACAAGAGAGAGAGAGAAAGAAAGAGAGAGAGAGAGAGAGAGAGAGAGAGAGAGAGAGAGAGAGAGAGAGAGGCGGTATTCAAGGGAGAGAGAATGTGAAGGAAAAAATAACATTTGAACTTTAACAGCGAATTGCTATACGCGCGAGGGTCATTCAGTACACGAAGTAATGGAGGCTCGACCCTACGTCTGATAATCGCTGGTTTTCCGTGTCCATTGAAGCTGTTGTTATGGAGGGCTCTCTATATGTGCCTCAGTAGTATCCTTATGCTTCACGCAAAGCGCTAAACCCGTGTAGGTTGTTTGATGCAAGGTGAGGTAGAGGCTTGAGCTTTCACCTGCTTCGTCTTCAGGGTGATTCAGTAACGTACACTGGTGAAGATAGACGCCAGTGGTCCTACAGTGGTGAGGATAGACCCCAGTGGTCCTACAGTGGTGAGGATAGACCCCAGTGATCCTACAGTAGTGAGGATAGACCCCAGTGATCCTACAGTGGTGAGGATAGACTCCAGTGATCCTACAGTGGTGAGGATAGACTCCAGTGATCCTACAGTGGTGAGGATAGACTCCAGTGATCCTACAGTGGTGAGGATAGATCACAATGATCCTGCAGTGGTGAAGATAGATCACAATGATCCTACAGTGGTGAGGATAGACCACAATGATCCTACAGTGGTGAGGATAGACCACAATGATCCTACAGTGGTGAGGATAGACCACAATGATCCTATAGTGGTGAGGATAGACCACAATGATCCTACAGTGGTGAGGATAGACCACAATGATCCTACAGTGGTGAGGATATATCACAGTGATCCTACAGTGGTGAGGATAGACCACAGTGATCCTACAGTGGTGAGAATAGACCCCAATGATCCTCCATTGATGAGGATAGACCACAATGATCCTACAGTGGTGAGGATAGACCACAATGATCCTACAGTGGTGAGGATAGACCACAGTGATCCTACAGTTGTGAGGATAGACCACAGTGATCCTCCAGTGGTGAGGATAGACCACAGTGATCCTACAGTGGTGAGAATAGACCACAGTGATCCTACAGTGGTGAGGATAGACCACAATGATCCTACAGTGGTGAGGATAGACCACAGTGATCCTACAGTGGTGAGGATAGACCACAGTGATCCTCCAGTGGTGAGGATAGACCACAATGATCCTACAGTGGTGAGGATAGACCACAGTGATCCTACAGTGGTGAGGATAGACCACAGTGATCCTCCAGTGGTGAGGATAGACCACAATGATCCTACAGTGGTGAGGATAGACCACAGTGATCCTACAGTGGTGAGGATAGACCACAGTGATCCTCCAGTGGTGAGGATAGACCACAGTGATCCTACAGTGGTGAGGATAGACCACAATGATCCTACAGTGGTGAGGATAGACCACACTGACACTCAGTGATCCATCCTTGCTTAGCACACAACTTTTCCTAGGATGGAGTGGAAGAGGTGACAGCATACTGGACATTATGTGGTAATTTATAAGACTGATGTTGCATCTCCTCGTCTTCTTCCACATTATCTTCACGACAGTTGATCTCGGTCTTACCCTGGATCTCGATCTTACATTTTGATCCGTTGTATCATCCATACGGATTTGTCACTTGTTTTCGAACGCCTTAATAATTCTGCATGTCCATCCCATGATCATCCTGTTTTCTAGCCTGCCTTCTTATTCACCTGCAACTCTCCGCAAATGACTGCCTAGATGCTAGTTAAGAGATCGTAAGCTCTTAACTAATATCTAGAGCTCTTTACCACACCCCAGGCGCGGTATAACCACTAAGAGCTTAACGCTACCCCAAGAATATAATAAAAAATCTTGATAGTTTATAAAGAAACGAGTTCAGAGCATTGCGAAAGGGTGGTTATTGTACGAACATTGTTGCACTAATCAAGGTAGGTTAGGTAAGGTAAGGTTTGTCAGGAAACAGGATAAGTGCTTCTTGACGCGGGTTTTAGTCATATTGTGACCCGTAGCTGGAGTTTTTGGTCATCTAACAGAGGTCTTCCGTTGGCTTACCGAACCATTCCTTTAAAAATTATAATTATAATTCTTTAACCGAGGTAACAGGGTTAACTGGTGGTAGTATTTATAGTAACAGCAGCATTAATAAAACTAACCTTAACGTTCCACCTTTGCTTTGAGTGCATCGTTGTGGGGTATCAAGTATATTTTTGTCCTGCACGCAGCTGGCCCAGAAAAAAAAGATGATAGTGCCTTTTGCTTTTTAACTTTGGCTACCTTTGTTCGGAGAGCAGTAGCAATTTAGTGTTATCAGCAGACATATTCTCCACAATGATCAGAAATTATTACTTTTTTCATCAAATACTCTAGTGTATTTCTCTCTCTCTCTCTCTCTCTCTCTCTCTCTCTCTCTCTCTCTCTCTCTCTCTCTCTCTCTCTCTCTCTCTCTCTCTCTCTCTCTCTCTCTCTCTCTCTCTCTCTCTCTCTTAAATTACCACTCCCACCGCAAAACACCTCTCTCTTACTGCTGCAGACGTGGGCTTGCAGGGTATTCACGGGCACGTGGCAGTACTTCATCCTAGCCAACTACGCCTGGATACTGATGGAAGGACTCTACCTCCACAACCTCATCTTCCTGGCCCTCTTCACTGATAACTCTGCCATCACACTCTACATCGTCCTGGGCTGGGGTAAGTTACCTCCCGTGCTTTCTTCGAGGGCGAAACGTTTTCCAAAACGCTCTTCACGTTCTTCATAACTGTGTCTTTGTCTTAGCATAAATGTTAGTGATGCCTCAATACAAGCAGTGTCCTGAAGGACCTTAAAGGTCATTAGAGGTCTTTGAACGTCCTTGAAGGTCCTAAAGGAATTTGAAGACTTCAGAAGGCCCTTGAAAATTCTTGAACGTTTTCGAAGGTCCTTAAGGCCCTTGAAGGTTCGTAAATATTCTTGAAGATCCTTGAAGGATCTTGAAGGCTCTTGAAGTCCCTTGAAGGCCCTTGAAGTAGTACCGAACCTGAATACAACGTAAGCATGACCTCTGTACCCTCGCACGGGTCATCATTTACAGTTCCGGACAGCACAGCCAAGACAAATGACCCTGATAGAATTCCCTAACTTTCTTCAAAACTTGTCCTTTTTCTCAGAAGACGGGAAAATTGATTTAAGAAAGGCGAGCAAGCTGGAAAAAGTCTCTGATAAATATATACTGTTTCCTCGAACTATCTGTCAGTGTTAACACACGGGCGAGAGTTTTAATAGTCTTGCACTGTTGCAGCTGTTTAGCAACGGCCTCACATTCTGCAAAGTTTTGAAGAATTTTTGTGATAGTGCAAAAAAAATTGGTTTCGCGGATTTGAAGAAGGGGGAAATAAATCCTGAAAACACTGTATCAAGTCCTTGTTCCAGCATTGCAGGAACTGTGTCAGTTCTAGCATGGTTCTTAGTGTGTTTGTTCCAGCAGGGTCGGTAGTGTATTTGTTCTAGCATGGCTGGTAGTGTGTTTGTTCCACCATGGCTGGTAGTGTATTTGTTCTAACAAGGCTGGTAGTGTGTTTGTTCCATCATGGCTGGTAGTTCATTTGTTCTAGCAAGGCTGGTAGTGTGTTTGTTCTAACATAACTGGTAGTGTGTTTGTTCCATCATGGCTGCCAGTGTGAGTGTGCTAGCATGGCTAGTAGTGTGTTTGTTCCAGCATGGCTGGCAGTGTGTTTGTTCCATCATGGCTGCCAGTGTGAGTGTGCTAGCATGGCTAGTAGTGTGTTTGTTCCAGCATGGCTGGCAGTGTGTTTGTTCCAGCATGGCTGGCAGTGTGTTTGTTCCAGCATGGCTGGTGGTGTGTTTGTTAGAGCAGGGCTGGTGGTGAGTTTGTTAGAGCAGGGCTGGTGGTGTGTTTGTTATAGAAGGGCTGGTAGTGTGTTTGTTAGAGCAGGGCTGGTGGTGTGTTTGTTAGAGCAGGGCTGGTGGTGTGTTTGTTAGAGCAGGGCTGGTGGTAAGTTTGTTAGAGTAGGGCTGGTGGTGTGTTTGTTAGAGAAGGGCTGGTAGTGTGTTTGTTTGAGCAGGGCTGGTGGAGAGTTTGTTAGAGCAGGGCTGGTGGTGTGTTTGTTAGAGCAGAGCTGGTGGTGTGTTTGTTAGAGCAGGGCTGGTGCTGTGTTTGTTAGAGCAGGGCTGGTGGTGTGTTCGTTAGAGCAGGGCTGGTGGTGTGTTCGTTAGAGCAGGGCTGGTGGTGTGTTTGTTAGAGCAGGGCTGGTGATGAGTTTGGTAGAGCAGGGCTGGTGGTGTGTTTGTTAGAGCAGGGCTGGTGGTGTGTTCGTTAGAGCAGGGCTGGTGGTGTGTTTGTTAGAGCAGGGCTGGTGATGAGTTTGTTAGAGCAGGGCTGGTGGTGTGTTCGTTAGAGCAGGGCTGGTAGTGTGTTTGTTAGAGCAGGGCTGGTGGTGTGTTCCCTCTGCAAACAAAAACACTCATTTATCTTTTGTTTTATTTAAAAATGTAATCGTAATTGCTAAATAATTATACCAAAGCAGTAAACACAATTATATATCATGTTAAATAAATGGACTAGCTTTTGTTAACATCAGTCACACACACACAGACATACGCACACATACTCACCTTATATATATATATATATATATATATATATATATATATATATATATATATATATATATATATATATATATATATATATATATACATATATATATATATATATATATATATATATATATATATATATATATATATATATATATATATATATATATATATATATATATATATATATGTCGTGCCGAATATATAAAACTGGTCAATTAGCAAGAACTCATTTGAAATTAAGTCCTTTCTAAAATTTTCTCTTATACGTTTAAAGATATATTTTTTTCATTAATGTTGATGTAAAAATTTATAATTTTGCACCAAAAGGAACTTAGAAAACTTACCTAACCTTATTATAATAAGCGCAATTTAATTTAGCCTAACTCAACTAAATATATTTTAGATTTGTTTACAATAATTAAATACTAAAAAAACACAATGAAATATATTTTTTTCGTTAGGTTCAGAATGATTTTGGTGAAATTATTGCATACACAAATTTTCACTTGTCCTATACGGCAAGATGAGCGTTGCTATTTAAGCCAAGATCGCAAGTTCTGCCTATTCGGCACGACATATATATATATATATATTATTTTTTTATTATCACACTGGCCGATTCCCACCAAGGCAGGGTGGCCCGAAAAAGAAAAACTTTCACCATCATTCACTCCATCACTGTCTTGCCAGAAGGGTGCTTTACACTACAGTTTTTAAACTGCAACATTAACACCCCTCCTTCAGAGTGCAGGCACTGTACTTCCCATCTCCAGGACTCAAGTCCGGCCTGCCGGTTTCCCTGAACCCCTTCATAAATGTTACTTTGCTCACACTCCAACAGCACGTCAAGTATTAAAAACCATTCGTCTCCATTCACTCCTATCAAACATGCTCACGCATGCCTGCTGGAAGTCCAAGCCCCTCGCACACAAAACCTCCTTTACCCCCTCCCTCCAACCTTTCCTAGGCCGACCCCTACCCCGCCTTCCTTCCACTACAGACTGATACACTCTTGAAGACATTCTGTTTCGTTCCATTCTCTCTACATGTCCGAACCCCCTCAACAACCTTTCCTCAGCCCTCTGGACAACAGTTTTGGTAATCCCGCACCTCCTCCTAACTTCCAAACTACGAATTCTCTGCATTATATTCACACCACACATTGCCCTCAGACATGACATCTCCACTGCCTCCAGCCTTCTCCTCGCTGCAACATTCATCACCCATGCTTCACACCCATATAAGAGCGTTGGTAAAACTATACTCTCATACATTCCCCTCTTTGCCTCCAAGGACAAAGTTCTTTGTCTCCACAGACTCCTAAGTGCACCACTCACCCTTTTCCCCTCATCAATTCTATGATTCACCTCATCCTTCATAGACCCATCCGCTGACACGTCCACTCCCAAATATCTGAATACATTCACCTCCTCCATACTCTCTCCCTCCAATCTGATATTCAATCTTTCATCACCTAATATTTTTGTTATCCTCATAACCTTACTCTTTCCTGTATTCACTTTTAATTTTCTTCTTTTGCACACCCTACCAAATTCATCCACCAATCTCTGCAACTTCTCTTCAGAATCTCCCAAGAGCACAGTGTCATCAGAAAAGAGCAGCTGTGACAACTCCCACTTTGTGTGTGATTCTTTATGTTTTAACTCCACGCCTCTTGTCAAGACCCTCGCATTTACTTCTCTTACAACCCCATCCATAAAAATATTAAACAACGACGGTGACATCACACATCCTTGTCTAAGGCCTACTTTTACTGGGAAATAATTTCCCTCTTTCCTACATACTCTAACTTGAGCCTCACTATCCTCGTAAAAACACTTCACTGCTTTCAGTAACCTACCTCCTACACCATACACCTGCAACATCTGCCACATTGCCCCCCTATCCACCCTGTCATACGCCTTTTCCAAATCCATAAATGCCACAAAGACCTCTTTAGCCTTATCTAAATACTGTTCACTTATATGTTTCACTGTAAACACCTGGTCCACACACCCCCTACCTTTCCTAAAGCCTCCTTGTTCATCTGCTATCCTATTCTCCGTCTTACTCTTAATTCTTTCAATAATAACTCTACCATACACTTTACCAGGTATACTCAACAGACTTATCCCCCTATAATTTTTGCACTCTCTTTTGTCCCCTTTGCCTTTATACAAAGGAACTATGCATGCTCTCTACCAATCCCCAGGTACCTTACCCTCTTCCATACATTTATTAAATAATAGCACCAACCACTCCAAAACTATATCCCCACCTGCTTTTAACATTTCTATCTTTATCCCATCAATCCCGGCTGCCTTACCCCCTTTCATTTTACCTACTGCCTCACGAACTTCCCCCACACTCACAACTGGCTCTTCCTCACTCCTACAAGATGTTATTCCTCCTTGCCCTATACACGAAATCACAGCTTCCCTATCTTCATCAACATTTAACAATTCCTCAAAATATTCCCTCCATCTTCCCAATACCTCTAACTCTCCATTTAATAACTCTTCTCTCCTATTTTTAACTAACAAATCCATTTGTTCTCTAGGCTTCCTTAACTTGCTAATCTCACTCCAAAACTTTTTCTTATTTTCAACAAAATTTGTTGATAACATCTCACCCACTCTCTCATTTGCTCTCTTTTTACATTGCTTCACCACTCTCTTAACCTCTCTCTTTTTCTCCATATACTCTTCCCTCCTTGCATCACTTCTACTTTGTAAAAACTTCTCATATGCTAACTTTTTCTCCCTTACTACTCTCTTTACATCATCATTCCACCAATCGCTCCTCTTCCCTCCCGCACCCACTTTCCTGTAACCACAAACTTCTGCTGAACACTCTAACACTACATTTTTAAACCTACCCCATACCTCTTCGACCCCATTGCCTATGGTCTCCAATAGCTGTTTATATCTTTCCCTAGCTGCCTCCTCTTTTAGTTTATAAACCTTCACCTCTCTCTTCCCTGATGCTTCTATTCTCCTTATATCCCATCTACCTTTTACTCTCAGTGTAGCTACAACTAGAAAGTGATCTGATATATCTGTGGCCCCTCTATAAACATGTACATCCTGAAGTCTACTCAACAGTCTTTTATCTACCAATACATAATCCAACAAACTACTGTCATTTCGTCCTACATCATATCTTGTATACTTATTTATCCTCTTTTTCTTAAAATATGTATTACCTATAACTAAACCCCTTTCTATACAAAGTTCAATCAAAGAGCTCCAATTATCATTTACACCTGGAACCCCAAACTTACCTACCACACCCTCTCTAAAAGTTTCTCCTACTTTAGCATTCAGGTCCCCTACCACAATTACTCTCTCACTTGGCTCAAAGGCTCCTATACATTCACTTAACATCTCCCAAAATCTCTCTCTCTCTCCTCTGCATTCCTCTCTTCTCCAGGTGCATACACGCTTATTATGACCCACTTCTCGCATCCAACATTACTGCTACCCCTTCTTTTGCTCTAACTCTCTGAGATACTCCAGATTTAATCCCATTTATTTCCCCCCACTGAAACTCCCCTACCCCCTTCAGCTTTGTTTCGCTTAGGGCCAGGACATCCAACTTCTTTTCATTCATAACATCAGCAATCATCTGTTTCTTGTCATCCGCACTACATCCACGCACATTCAAGCATCCCAGTTTTATAAAGTTTTTCTTCTTCTCTTTTTTAATAAATGTCTACAGGAGAAGGGGTTACTAGCCCATTGCTCCCGGCATTTTAGTCGCCTCATACGACACGCATGGCTTACGGAGGAAAAATTCTTTTCCACTTCCCCATGGACAATAGAAGAAATAAAGAAGAACAATAGCTATGTAGAAAAAGGAGAAAAACCTAGATGTATGTATATATATATGCATGTGCGTGTCTGTGAAGTGTGACCAAAGTGTAAGTAGGAGTAGCAAGATATCCCTGTTATCTAGCGTGTTTATGAGACAGAAAAAGAAACCAGCAATCCTACCATCATGCAAAACAGTTACAGGTTTCTGTTTCACAGTCATCTGGCAGGACGGTAGTACTTCCCTGGGTGGTTGCTGTCTACCAACCTACTACCTATATATACTACCTATATATATATATAATATATATATAATATATATATATATATATATATATATAT
The DNA here is from genome assembly GCF_038502225.1 of Cherax quadricarinatus. NCBI lineage: Eukaryota > Metazoa > Arthropoda > Malacostraca > Decapoda > Parastacidae > Cherax > Cherax quadricarinatus. The sequence goes on from NC_091313.1 coordinate 17,666,536, forward strand.
ATATATGTGTGTGTGTGTGTGTGTGTGTAGTAGGTTGGTAGACAGCAACCACCCAGGGAGGTACTACCGTCCTGCCAAGTGAGTGTAAAACGAAAGCCTGTAATTGTTTTACATGATGGTAGGATTGCTGGTGATTTTCTTTTTCTGTCTCATCAACGTGCAAGATTTCAGGTACGTCTTGCTACTTCTACTTACACTTAGGTCACGTTTATGTATACACACTCCTCTGACTTTTCTTTGATTTTATTTTAATAGTTCTTGTTCTTATTGCTTTTCCTTTCATATCCATAGGGAAGTGGAATAAAAATCTTTCCTCTATATGCCATGCGTGTTGTAAAAGTCAACTAAAATGCCGGGAACAATGGGCTAGTAACTTCTTTTCCCGTACAGACTACTAAAAAGAAGAAAACCGTCAAAATGTGATGTTTAAACGTGATTGGATGTTGTGCAAACTATAAAAAAGAGATGATTGTGCATGTTATGAATGAGAAGAAGCTGGATTTCCTGTCTTTAAGTGAAACAAAGCTGAAAGGGGTGGGAGAGTTTCAGGGGAGAGAAATAAATGGGATTAGGTCAGGGGTTTCAAATAGACCTAGAGCTAAAGAAGGAGTAGCAATAATGTTGAAGGATAAGTTATGGCAGGAAAAGAGGGAATATAAATGTACAATTTAAAGGAATAAGTGGAGTAAAATAAGGGTTGGATGTGAAAAGGAGGTTATATTAAGCGTTTATGAAAAAGTTTTGGAGTGAGATAAACAAGTTAAGAAAGCCTAGGGAACGAATGGATTTGTTAGTTAAAATCAGAGTAGGGGAGTTTGTAGATGGGGAGCTGGAGGTTTTGGGTAGATGGCGGGAATATTTTGAGGAAGAAAGGAAGGCGGTAATTTCATGCACTGGCCAGGGAGGTGTAACACCTTTTATGAGTGAAGAAGAGCAAAATGTGAGTGTGGGGGAGGTGCGTGAGGCATTACATAGAATGAAAGGGGGTAAAGCAGCTGGAATTGACGGGATCATGACATAAATGTTAAAAACAGGGAGGTGGTGATATAGTGTTGGAGTGGTAGGTATTTTTGTTGAATAAATGTGTGAAGGAGGGGAAGATACCTAGGGATTGGCAGAGAGTATGTATAGTTCCTTTATATAAAGGGAAGGGGGACAAAAGATATTGTAAAAATTATAGGGGAATAAGTTTACTGAGTATACTAGGAAAAGTGTACGGTAGGGTTATAATTGAAATAATCAGAGGTAAGACAGAATGTAGGATTGCGGATGAGCAAGGAGGTTATAGAGTGGGTAGGGGATGTGTATATCAAGTCAGCAATGTGGCAGATGTTGCAAGTATATGGAATATGTGTTAAGTTACTAAATGCTGTGAAGAGTTTTTATGAGGATAGTGAGACTCAGGTTAGGGTGTGTAGAAGAGAGGGAGACTACTTCCCGGTAAAAGTAGATCTTAGACTGGGATGTGTAATGTCACCATGGTTGTTTAATATATTTATAGATGGGGTTGTAAAAGAAGTAATGCTAGGGTGTTGGGGAGAGGGGTGGGATTAAATTATGGGGAATCAAATACAAAATGGGAAGTGACACAGTTACTTTTTGCTGATGATACTGTGCTTATAGGAGATTCTAAAAAAAGTTGCAAACGTTGGTAAATGAGTTTGGGAGGGTGTGTAAAGGAAGAAAGTTGAAAGTGAACATAGATAAGAGTAAGGTGATGAGGGTATCAAGTGATTTTGATAAAGAAAAATTTGATATCACATTGGAGAGAGGGAGTATGAATGTATTCAGATGTTTTTGGAGTTGACTTGTCAGCGGATGGATGTATGGGTTTATGAAGGATGAGGTTAACCATAGAACTGATGAAGGAAAAATGGTGAGTGGTTCGTCGAGGTATCTAGGGAGACCAAAAAAAGTTATCCATAGAGGCAAAGAAGGGAATGTACGAAAGTATAGTGGTACCAACACTCTTATATGGGTATGAAGCTTGGGTTGCAAATGCTGCAACGAGGAGGCGGTTGGAGGCAGTGTAGATGTCATGTGTAAGAGCAATGTGTGGTGTAAATATTTTGCAGAGAATTCTGTGTGTGGGAATTAGGAGGTGTGGAGGTACTAAAAGTATTAGTCAGAGGGCTGAAGAGGGGTTGCTAAGGTGGTTTGGTCATTTACAGAGAATGGATCAAAGTAGAATGACTTGGAGAGCGTATAAATCAGTAGGGGGAGGAAGGCAGGATAGGGGTCGTCCTCGAAAAGGTTGGAGGAAGGGGATAAAGGAGGTTTTGTGGTCGACGGGCTTGGACTTCGAGCAAGCATATGTGAGCGTGTTAGATGGGAGTGAATGGAGACGAATGGTATTTGGGAACTGACGAGCTGTTGGAGTGTGAGCAGGGTAATATTTACTGAAGGGATTCAGTGATACCGGTTATTTTTTATTTATCCGGACTTGAGTACTGGAAATGATGATGAAAGTATTTTCTTTTTGGGGATTTTCTTTCTTTTTGGGTCACCCTGCCTAGGTGGGAGACGGCTGATTTGTTGAATATATATATATATATATATA
>NC_091313.1:17671595-17674095 GCF_038502225.1 Cherax quadricarinatus
GAGAACTCTCTCCATCACTGGATAACGAGGGAGAACTCTCTCCATCACTGGATAACGAGGGAGAACTCTCTCCATCACTGGATAACGAGGGAGAACTCTCTCCATCACTGGATAACGAGGGAGAACTCTCTCCATCACTGGATAACGAGGGAGAACTCTCTCCATCACTGGATAACGAGGGAGAACTCTCTCCATCACTGGATAACGAGGGAGAACTCTCTCCATCACTGGATAACGAGGGAGAACTCTCTCCATCACTGGATAACGAGGGAGAACTCTCTCCATCACTGGATAACGAGGGAGAACTCTCTCCATCGCTGGATAACGAGGGAGAACTCTCTCCATCGCTGGATAACGAGGGAGAACTCTCTCCATCACTGGATAACGAGGGAGAACTCTCTCCATCACTGGATAACGAGGGAGAACTCTCTCCATCACTGGATAACGAGGGAGAACTCTCTCCATCACTGGATAACGAGGGAGAACTCTCTCCATCACTGGATAACGAGGGAGAACTCTCTCCATCACTGGATAACGAGGGAGAACTCTCTCCATCACTGGATAACGAGGGAGAACTCTCTCCATCGCTGGATAACGAGGGAGAACTCTCTCCATCACTGGATAACGAGGGAGAACTCTCTCCATCACTGGATAACTAGGGAGAACAGGATAAGGTAACCGGGCATGAAATGTCTAAATGAAGACTTTCCCATTTCCTTAAAACTTTCTTATCGGGATAAAATATTATGTTTTCGATTCCTCTTTTCCAGCTTCTCTGTCTTTATCCCTTTATCACTTTACCCTCCAGGATCTCTTGATTTGTAACATGCCTGTCTTCGCTGAGGTGACGGTGGTTCGAGCTGATTAACCCATAGTTCAAACAAGCAACTATTCTTTACCTTAACATACATTCCTTCTCGCTTTTTTTTTTCATCTTTTCCAATTTTCTTTTCTTCCCGTTTTCTCGCCTGTGTTTCTCATTTCTTACATATTTTTGTATTGTTTAACTGGGATATTCACTTGAGAAGTGATCCCCAGACTCCTGTCAAATATATTCTGTGGTCATTTCTTAACCGTTCACTCATGTGACTAGCTTGAGCAGGTAGCGTTGTCGTTGCACAGGTATGCCGCTGGTGCTGGTACTGGGTTGGGTCGCAGCCAGGATCACCTCGGAGAACACACTCTGCTGGCTCACCAACGAGAGTCCCTGGGTCTTCTGGACCTTCATCAGAGGTCCCATCTCCGTCTCCATCCTGGTGAGTACACGAAAAAAACGGCTGGGCAATAGGCTTGTCGCATGATCCGTTTTTTTTTTTTTTTTTTTTTTTTTTTTTTGCTCACGAGGAAGTGGTCGGGTGTGCCTTATGTTACATAGAAGGTCATTCGTAAGGGAAAAGGTCATATTTTCTCTTCAAAGAAGTCGTGTAAATAAATATTCACTCCTTTACATGATAATATCAGTTTAATACGAACGTATTCTGTAAGACAACACTGGGTAGCAAGGATATACAACACAAAATGGAAACAATGGAATTACTGAAAAGATGATGAACAGAGAGTCAGGTGTTCCTGGATAACCAGAATAGGACAAATGGGTATAAATAAACATAATGCAGAGCAAGAATGTATTTTAGACGATTTGTCGCTCAATATTGTTATACACAAACTGTACAAAGTAAAGGAAAAGAGGCTTCGGATAAAACAGGTTGAATACCTGAAAAGAAGCGGGTCGTACTAGAAAAAGCTAACTTGGGTTCAGATATGGCAGATTTTGGTTCACAAAAATATTAGAATTCTTTAAGAGGATTAAGAAAATCGTTGATAGAAATCATCGACAGTCTACCCGATGAGGGCTCTTGATCTACGGAATTGCAGCTAGGTTTTGGTTGTTTTTAATCAAAACTGATCATCTCTCATTCTTTAAGTTACGCTTGTTTCCCGCCGGTTTAACACTTCCCAATGAATATAATGTTACTAATATTCTCGAAGAGAAGATACGGATCCATAACCATTGTTGAATTAGACAATCGTAAAATTCTTGACATGTGAGGAACCAGAATAAGAGGGCATATAGGTTGAAATTAATCTGATAGATGAGCCGGGGATGGCAGGAAATCTCATCATTGTGAAGGTCTTGACAAAAATGAACTAGCAAGATGAAGAGTTGGTGGAAGGGGACCCAATTCATGGAGGACAGAAATCAACAACGCTAGCTGCTTATAACAGAGAGAGAGAGAGAGAGAGAGAGAGAGAGAGAGAGAGAGAGAGAGAGAGAGAGAGACGAAGAAACACGGTATGCCGATGTATTCCGTGTGATGCGGTGGATACCTTTCCAGTATCAAGTAGCGAGTGAAAGACGTGTGATTAATAAAGACCGCCTTTGACTTTGATGCAAGGAAAGACGCGCTTCTCAAGACTTTCAATAACATCATTAACTTCCCAGAAGGACCACATCTGACGACTCCTTAGTTGCCATCCCCCTATTCCTCAGTTTCCCTTT
>NC_091313.1:17684095-17706595 GCF_038502225.1 Cherax quadricarinatus
AATAAGACCGACATTGAGAATACTTAGGCAATATTACGCCCTGTAATTACTAATTCACCAAAATAATGAAAAAAATATTCACGACAATGAAAGGCGATGAAGGTGATGCCAGGAACGCCAACCTAATCAACAGTAAACAGACTGAGGACGACAGAAGATAAGGAACATGGAGCAGCACCTCCTGTGGTAAAGCATATAGATACTGGCTTTCAGTCTACACTCTATTCGTAACAATTACAGCTTGAGTGTGAAGTTCTCAGATACGTCACTAGCATTATACCATCCAGTGGTAAGAATGACCGTGGGGGAGGTGTAGTGATCATTCTTCACGTGGGCTATACCGTCCAGTGGTAAGAATAACTGTGGGGAATTGTACTGATCATACTTCATGTGTGGGGGAGTTTGTGAAGTTTCTCCTTTTTTATGTCTGCTGAGGAGTGGCTGAGCTGCAGCTCTTGTACGATACTTTCCATGACTTTCAGTATCTAGCTCTTAAATTTTCAAGTGACTACCGAGAGTTAAGAACATAAGAACGTAGGAGCGACCTGCAGCAAGTCTACTGGCCCATGCTAGGCAGGTCTATTTCACATCCACACGCCTGCTAATATACCACTGCAAACTACATTTAAAGCTACATAAACTTCCTGCTTCACTGACGTTACCTGGGACTTGGTTCCTCTCATCTACGATTCTTATTTAAAATCAATACTTTTCAATATCTTTCTAAATCTGTTTCTCCACCGTGAACACAATGCTGTGAGTCTTGTCTCGGCTAAATATTATCGTCACGCTATTGATATCCCCTTCATTTTCTTCTGTGAAAAAGATTAGTAAATAAGTTAGGCAAGAATACATCTTTTTCAACCCGCACTAAGATATCTGCACGGAGAATCCCTGTAGAGAGAGACCTTCTGCTCTCTCGCTGACGAAGCCATTCCGTATTTTTTATTATTATTATTATTTAGAAGATGTATCTCCCTTGAAGGGCAATGCTTTGATGTCTAGGAAAAGATGGAAATAAATGGTATAAAATACCGACATAGTGGAAAAATAAACACAGAAGCAGTATAATGTGATCCTTTACTGACAACGTTTCGCCCACACAGTGGGCTTTATCAAGTCACAAATAGATCCTTCAGGAAAAGATCTTGAATCATGAAATTGGAGCTACCCTAAATATATATATATATATATATATATATATATATATATATATATATATATATATATATATATATATATATATATATATATATTCTTTTTTCAACAAACCAGCCGTATCCCACCGAGGCAGGATGGCCCAAAAAGAAAAACAAAAGTTCCTCTATTCAAATTTAGTAATTTATACAGGAGAAGGGGTTACTAGCAACTTGCCCCCGGCATTTTAGTCGCTTCTTACAACACGCATGGCTTACGGAGGAAGAATTCTGTTCCATTTCCCCATAGAGATAAGAGGAAATAAATAAGAACAAGAACTAGAAAGAAAATAGCAGAAAACCCAGAGGAGTGTGTATATATATGCTTGTACATGTATGTGTAGTGTGACCTAAGTGTAAGTAGAAGTAGCAAGACGTACCTGAAATCTTGCATGTTTATGAGACAGATAAAAGACACCAGCAATCCTACCATCATGTAAAACAATTACATGCTTTCGTTTTACACTCACTTGGCAGGACGGTAGTACCTCCCTGGGTGGTTGCTGTCTACCAACCTACTACCTAGGATATATATATATATATATATATATATATATATATATATATATATATATATATATATATATATATATATATATATATATATATATATATCATAAGATCACAGTAGACAGGTGATTTCACAATATGCAAAAAAAGACACTGTGAAAAGAAAGGTGAACCTCCAAGCGCATTCGTGATTTCTCACATTATCAAGGAACTATTCCTTGATAATGTGAGAAATAACGAATGCGCTTGGAAATTCACTATTCTTTCCATAGTGGTTGTTCTGTACAGAAGACCTACAAATAACTGTTCCACATCAAGATAGAGTTAAACTGTCGGTTTTCTCGTCAATATTTTTGAGAGTTTTGTGTATTTATAGTCCAATGTTCATAGATGAAGAAATCTCCAAAATTTATGAAATAGCTGATGATCTAAAATATCCATGAAACGTAATAGATAAATCTTTTGAAACAGCCAGAAATACTTTTTACAATCCAAAAAGGGACAACCAACCTATTCAACTACCATGAAAACCTGGTTGATATGCCTTCTCTTCTTAAAACTTTTAATATCAAAGTTATATTTAAAAATCTTGATACAGTAAAAAAAAAAATTGATAAAAAAATTCCCCCCAAAATGCTGACGGATGTGTCTATAAGATTCCTTGTAAAGATATGCGATAAAGTTTATTACGGTCAAACTGATTAAAGTCTCTAAGATTAAAACAACATAAATATAGCATTAGAACTGGACAAGATTCCAATGCTCTAGTTATTCTTGTGAGAGATTTTAACCATCCAATTGATTTTCAAAAAGTTGAGAAAGTTGTATCAGGCAAGTCCATAGTCAACAGGAATATAATAGAATTATGTTTCATAAAAAGCAGTTTTGAAAATAATATGAATATTTCTTCTGGTTTTTATAAATTGGATTCATTTATAATTAATAAAATTTGGGAAGAATTTAATGGTACATTAGACAAGTAAAAAATCTTAATGCTTGGGTAGAATATCAGTTCTGCTTCACAGAGTTGGGTGTTGTCACGCGACTGTGAGGTGTAGTCTTCTTGTGGTGACTTGACTGTGAGGTGTAGTCTTGCCCCTTTATGTGCTTTCCTGTTGATGTTTTGTTTTTTATAGTTCCTTGATAATGTGAGAAGTTACGAAAGCGCTTGCAATTTCGCTATTTTTTCAGTGTTTGTTTGACATATTGTGATATCACCTGTTTACCGTGATTTTATTGCACACTCACACTCTCTCTCACACACACACACACACACACACACACACACACACACACACACACACACACACACACACACACACACACACACACACACACACACCACACACACACACACACACACATATATACACACACACACACACATATATATATATATATATATATATATATATATATATATATATATATATATATATATATATATATATTTCTTTTTTCATTACAGTGAAAGATCAAACTTTAAGTTAATGTTTTTTCATTATCTTAATAAGATGGTAATTGGAGCCAATATTAAATCCATTATCTATGTTGACAGCCGTAGTGATGATTAATAGCTACGCCTCTCCTCTAATTACAAGAACAACGGGTTTTATTTGTAGATAATCTTGACATATCATTAGCATTAACAAGGAGTCTGTTTTTGTCCGTAATAAGTAAATATCTTTTTGAATAGACGAAAAATAATTATTTTATTTGTCAGACTTAAAGAGAAATGGGTTAGTGTCCCTTTAAACTCGGCCATAAGCAGGAAGTTTGTTTACGTTTGACAGCTCGTCAGTGTAAATTTGTCATCTCTTTTTTATCATATTTAGTGAATTCTTTATTTTCTGTTTTTTTTTTTATTTATTTTATTTCGATTTTTTTTAATTCATAATTGCTTCGTTTTTATGTTTTGGTATAGGTTAAGTTATAGTCAAAGTTGTTTTTTCTCTGTTTGTGTCCAAACATATCCCCCCCTCTCTCTCTCTCTCTCTCTCTCTCTCTCTCTCTCTCTCTCTCTCTCTCTCTCTCTCTCTCTCTCTCTCTCTCTCTCTCTCTCTCTCTCTCTCTCTCTCTCTCCACACACACACCTGAATAATCGTAGTATCACACAACGATCTTGGGGAACGGAAAGTTATTTGATATTGTCTATTTAAAGGAGAGTGTAGGGAGAGGTAAGAAAGTATACTGAGAGAAAGGCGGGGTGAAAGAGAAATGTAAGAAACAGAGAATTCAGTAATAAAAAAGGTAGATAAAAGTCACAAAGAATCACAGCGAGGCTTTTATCCGTGTAGTTGGTTGGAGATATAGTCAGAGGAATGAGGAGGAGACACAACAACAAGCATGAATAAAGGAATACCTGAGGCAGTGACAGACACTGTGAGAGAATTTAACAAAGCGAACAAAGATTCGCATGCACGCTTGTACGCTCACACACACACACACACACACACACACACACACACACACACACACACACACACACACACACACAGAAGAGATAGGGAGGACATGATGATGACATATAAACTAATGAGAGGAACTGACAAAATATGTAGGGACAGGATGTTTCAGAGATGAAGCACAGCAACAAGGGGTCACATCCGGAAGTTGAAGACTGAGATGAGTCACAGGGAAGTTAAGTTTTCATTCAACCACAGAGTTGTTAGAAAGTGGAACAATCTAGAGAGTGATGTAGTGGAGGCAGTATCTATACATAGTTTTAAGAAGAGACACGATATAGTTCATGGAGCAGGGAGAGAGTGGACCTAGTAGTGACCAGAGAAGAGGCGGGGCCAGGAGCTGTGTCTCGACCCCTGTTATCACAAATAGGTGAGTTAAATAGGTAAGTACACTCACGAGGACACAATTCAGGTCTCGGTTTACAAATGACTGTACAATATCAAATCTCTGAAGCTTTTATGGCAGTCATATAAATATTCAAGGAATAAATGAACGAACTGAATTGATAAAGATTTAATAAAAATGTTTTCCACAGAGCTCCTGTTGGACTAGTAATCTGGAAACTATAATACTGAGAATTAAATAACAAAATATTAGTTTCCTGAGAGAGATTTTCTGCTTGAAAGGATAATGCGAACATTGTTTAAAGGTACAATGTTCTGGTGAGAAAATATCATCGATGGATCGATACTTCCTTACGAAGAAGCGATAAAACCGTCATTCAACGCAAAAAGCAGTGGAGGCTCGATCCTTCCTCCGCTATTGACACGGAGACATGATGCGTTTTTGTTTTTGAGAGCCCTTAGGATCTGTAGCCCTGAATTCTATAATGGGGAAATTAAATACTTTAACTATTTCATAAATCTTCAAGATTTCTTCATCTATGAACTCTGGGCTGCAAGAAAATACGCAAAACTTCCAAAAACATAACTGCACATAAAAACAGTTATTTGTTGGTTTTCTGTATATTTTCAATTTTATATCATGGTTCCCTTTAATAATTAAGACATCTAAAAACAGCATCGAGTTATTTTGTTCAAACTCAACAGTAAAAATATATGGAATGAACTAGACTATTCAATTGAACATGGAAATGGCTTATATCTATATTCTTAGGTATAAGACAGCAAACATCACCAACCTATCTGTACCACTTAGCTCTACTGAGAGGAATATTGTTAAGCAATCTTGTTTCAAAATATTCCATGTACAAATTTCCAAAGGACAGGTTGGAGAGGATTTCCCATTGCCATACCAAACTTCTGAGTGTAAAACTCATCGTTAAATAAAAACTTTGCGTCAACAATACAAAATTTAATAAGCTTAATGACTGTAGGTACTGACGATGGTATATCGTAATTAAGAAGCTCTTCAGATACGAAGTGTAAGATGAAAATGGTTGTAAAGATTTAACATTAAATCTGTAGAACAGTTTAAGATCAGAATTCGGTAGGCAAGAAACACTAGAGATGAAAGTTTGAAACCCATCCAACAGGTGTTCGCAAGCTGTCACTTGGAAATCTTGGTGGGGTCCAAAAATCTAGCTTTCACTGTAGGCTTATGTTAATAATAATAATAATAATAATAATAATAATAATAATAATAATATAATAATAATATAAAAATATAATGTGGGTTATTTGCAACAAAAGGTGTGGTGGAGGCTGGAACCACCGTTTGGGTGGGTGATTCAACAAGCTCAACAGTCAGTTCCCATCACAGGATTTGGGTAATAGCACAGTACATCGTGAATTAGTTCACCTAATAAATCGGCAGTTAGGTCATCGTCCTACAACAGTGACTTTGCTCTTTCTTTAAAATCTTCAAAATAACGTTCAGTCATAGGTATACTGTCAATTATCTTCACTAGTTGAATTACGTCACTGGAGAGACTCTCTCTGTCTGCGTTATGTACTTTTGCACATTTGCTGTAGTTCGTTAGAGTAGTTGTAACTATTTTATTCTTTATTTATACGATGACATTCCGTGGTTTGATTGCACCGTGAGCAATGTTTTTTGAATGCAACTCTGCTACTGTTAGACAAAGTTGCCGCACTGCCTCAAGGCACCACCACTTATTCCAGAACCACCGATTTATGGAACGAAAGGATTTACCTTTATATGGTTCAAGGATAACTGCCTAAGGGTACTAATAAGCTACCCCAAGCATAACAGGGACTCCTGGAATATTAAACTGTTGCAGTTTCCACAACATGCTACACTCCTGCAGGGACACGGGATGCAGTTGTACCAAAATGGGAATTTTATCTTTTCCCAAGGTACCCTTGCGGATAGGCCTTAAGCATTTAAACATCCATGGCTTCGGCTCCACTTCATCCCAGGTTAACTATGGGATAGATTTATCCCATTTTCTCTTACCGTTGCTTGTGTCTGGAGCTGGTATTCTTTTTCCAGCTTCTTCACCATGTATCACAGGAGGCACTCTGGCTTCTTGCTCATGTTTTGCAGAGGTCACGGCTGGCTTTCTTTTTCCTTTCTCCTCCTCCTAATCAGGGACTAGAGCCAGACTCTACTTTCCCTCCTCCTCAGTGATCAGACCTGAAGTTTATTCTCCTTCCTTTTTGTCAGTGATCAGAACTGAAGTTTTTATAACTTCTTCCTCTTGTTTCTTCTGAGTGACCAGACCTAGAGTCTTTATTCCTTCCTCCGCCTCCTCCTCCTTGACCAGGCCTGGGGTCTTTTTTCCGCCTTCCTTCTCCGTAGTGACCAGAGACTGAATATCATTTTCCTCCTCAGTTACACCTGGTAATCGTGTTGTAAAACAATAGACACTGAGAGTAATTAACACCACAAGAATTGCACTTCTCCAGTTACAATACATCATTTGTGGCTCAGTCTCTGGCTATTCCTCAAACAATTCTATATAATTTTATAATTTCTCAATTTGTATCCTGTTTAGCGAATCACTATACAAGTTACCCACGATGAAAATGTAATACCATAAATTAAATCCCGTATCATCTATAAACAAACGCTACGGTGGAGTTGGAGAAAAAATTATTTTTTCATAAACTCGCTGGAATACATTTAGGTTCCGCCTGTGGTCCATGATGCTCCTCGTTTGTGACCGTATAATTTATAGATGCTGATATATACGATCACTTCTCAGAGCTGTCAGCCACCACACGATGCACACACTACTGCTCAAGATCAACCAACACAGCTTCATTTTAATTTCCGGTTATATTAAGATATCGTCAGCGGTCACAGCGCGAATATATATTAAATAATGCAGATGAAAATAATTGTGAAGTTAGATCACCGTTATATGCTAACAATAATTAATAATAAAATATTAAAACAATAGTGAAGTTCGAACTGTTATATGATAATAATAATAATAATAATAATAATAATAATAATAATAATAATAATAACAATAATAATAATAATAATAATAATAATAATAATAATAATAATAATAATAATAACAATTGTTTTTTAATGTAAAGTAACATATTCAGTTGAAGGAGTGAAGAAGGTTCGATCCTAAGTGTTGTGTTGTGGGTGTAGTGTTGATGTGTTGTGTTGTGTTGTGTTGTGGGTGTAGTGTTGATGTGTTGTGTTGTGGGTGTAGTGTTGATGTGTTGTGTTGTGTTGTGGGTGTAGTGTTGATGTGTTGTGTTGTGGGTGTAGTGTTGATGTGTTGTGTTGTGGGTGTAGTGTTGATGTGTTGTGTTGTGGGTGTAGTGTTGATGTGTTGTGTTGTGTTGTGGGTGTAGTGTTGATGTGTTGTGTTGTGTTGTGGGTGTAGTGTTGATGTGTTGTGTTGTGTTGTGGGTGTAGTGTTGATGTGTTGTGTTGTGGGTGTAGTGTTGATGTGTTGTGTTGTGGGTGTAGTGTTGATGTGTTGTGTTGTGGGTGTAGTGTTGATGTGTTGTGGGTGTAGTGTTGATGTGTTGTGTTGTGGGTGTAGTGTTGATGTGTTGTGGGTGTAGTGTTGATGTGTTGTGTTGTGGGTGTAGTGTTGATGTGTTGTGGGTGTAGTGTTGATGTGTTGTGGGTGTAGTGTTGATGTGTTGTGGGTGTAGTGTTGATGTGTTGTGTTGTGTTGTGGGTGTAGTGTTGATGTGTTGTGTTGTATTGTGGGTGTAGTGTTGATGTGTTGTGTTGTGTTGTGGGTGTAGTGTTGATGTGTTGTGTTGTGGGTGTAGTGTTGATGTGTTGTGTTGTGGGTGTAGTGTTGATGTGTTGTGGGTGTAGTGTTGATGTGTTGTGTTGTGGGTGTAGTGTTGATGTGTTGTGTTGTGGGTGTAGTGTTGATGTGTTGTGGGTGTAGTGTTGATGTGTTGTGGGTGTAGTGTTGATGTGTTGTGGGTGTAGTGTTGATGTGTTGTGGGTGTAGTGTTGATGTGTTGTGTTGTGGGTGTAGTGTTGATGTGTTGTGTTGTGGGTGTAGTGTTGATGTGTTGTGTTGTGGGTGTAGTATTGATGTGTTGTGGGTGTAGTGTTGATGTGTTGTGTTGTGGGTGTAGTGTTGATGTGTTGTGTTGTGGGTGTAGTGTTGATGTGTTGTGGGTGTAGTGTTGATGTGTTGTGGGTGCAGTGTTAATGAGTTGTGGGTGTAGTGTTGATGTGTTGTGGGTGTAGTGTTGATGTGTTGTGGGTGTAGTGTTGATGTGTTGTGGGTGTAGTGTTGATGTGTTGTGGGTGTAGTGTTGATGTGTTGTGGGTGTAGTGTTGATGTGTTGTGTTGTGTTGTGGGTGTAGTGTTGATGTGTTGTGGGTGTAGTGTTGATGTCTTGTGGGTGTAGTGTTGATGTGTTGTGGGTGTAGTGTTGATGTGTTGTGTTGTGTTGTGGGTGTAGTGTTGTGTTGTGTTGTGGGTGTGGTGTTGATGTGTTGTGTTGTGGGTGTAGTGTTAATGTATTGTGTTGTGGGTGTAGTGTTGATGTGTTGTGGGTGTAGTGTTGATGTGTTGTGGGTGTAGTGTTGATGTGCTGTGGGTGTAGTGCTGATGTGTTGTGGGTGTAGTGTTGATGTGTTGTGGGTGTAGTGTTGATGTGTTGTGGGTATAGTGTTGATGTGTTGTGTTGTGCTGTGGGTGTAGTGTTGATGTGTTGTGGGTGTAGTGTTGATGTCTTGTGGGTGTAGTGTTGATGTGTTATGGGTGTAGTGTTGATGTGTTGTTTTGTGTTGTGGGTGTAGTGTTGATGTGTTATGGGTGTAGTGTTGATGTGTTGTGTTGTGTTGTGGGTGTAGTGTTGATGTGTTGTGGGTGTATTGTTGATGTGCTGGGGGTGTAGTGTTGATGTGCTGTGGGTGTAGTGCTGATGTGTTGTGGGTGTAGTGTTGATGTGTTTTGGGTGTAGTGTTGATGTGTTGTGGGTGTAGTGCTGATGTGTTATGGGTGTAGTGTTGTTGTGTTGTGTTGTGGGTGTAGTGTTGATGTGTTGTGGGTGTAGTGTTGATGTGTTGTGAGTGTAGTGTTGATGTGTTGTGGGTGTAGTGTTGATGTGTTGTGGGTGTAGTGTTAATGAGTTGTGGGTGTAGTGTTGATGTGTTGTGGGTGTAGTGTTGATGTGTTGTGGGTGTAGTGTTGATGTGTTGTGGGTGTAGTGTTGATGTGTTGTGGGTGTAGTATTGATGTGTTGTGGGTGTAGTGTTGATGTGTTGTGGGTGTAGTGTTGATGTGTTGTGGGTGTAGTATTGATGTGTTGTGGGTGTAGTGTTGATGTGTTGTGTTGTGTTGTGGGTGTAGTGTTGATGTGTTGTGGGTGTAGTGTTGATGTCTTGAGGGTGTAGTGTTGATGTGTTGTGGGTGTAGTGTTGATGTGTTGTGTTGTGTTGTGTTGTGGGTGTAGTGTTGTGTTGTGTTTTGGGTGTAGTGTTGATGTGTTGTGTTGTGGGTGTAGTGTTAATGTGTTGTGTTGTGGGTGTAGTGTTGATGTGTTGTGTTGTGAGTGTAGTGTTGATGTGTTGTGTTGTGGGTGTAGTGATGTGTTGTGGGTATATTGTTGATGTGTTGTTTGTATAGTGTTGCGTCGGAGGTGTAGTGTTAATGTGTTGTAGGTGTAGTGTTGATGTGTTGTGTTGTGGGTATATTGTTGATGTGTTGTTTGTATAGTGTTGCGTCGGAGGTGTAGTGTTAATGTGTTGTAGGTGTAGTGTTGATTTGTTGTGGGTGTAGTGTTGATGTGTTGTGTTGTGGGTGTAGTGTTGATGTGTTGTGTTGTGAGTGTAGTGTTGATGTGTTGTGTTGTGGGTGTAGTGTTGATGTGTTGTGTTGTGGGTGTAGTGTTGATGTGTTGTGGGTATATTGTTGATGTGTTGTTTGTATAGTGTTGTGTCGGAGGTGTAGTGTTAATGTGTTGTGGGTATAATGTTGATGTGTTGTGGGTGTAGTGTTGATGTGTTGTTTGTATAGTGTTGTGTTGAAAGTGTAGTGTTAATGTGTTGTGGGTATAGTGTTGATGTGCTGTGGGTGTAGTGTAGTGTTACAGATATAATGTTAACATGTTGAGGTTATAGTGTTAATGTGTTGTAATTATTGCATTAATGTCTTGTAGTTATATTGTTGATGTGTTGTAGTCATAGTGTTAAAGCTGTAGTAATACTGTAGTAACATAAATGGTCCCAGATTATTTTAATACTACGCACACCAAATGTAGATCTGCGTTGTTACCGCTAGCGCTCCAAACGTAGATCAACGTTTTATTTTTCCTGCCTCCAAAATTAGCACGATTAGCCTGAGATGCCTGGTCAGTATAGAATGGGTTTAACACTCGGTGCGAGCAGTATTAAAAAAAAATCTGGGGCCACTTAGTACCTAGTGGGAGCACAATTTCAACTGAGCTCCAGCTAGAGCAGTGTGGCCAACACCAGGGATTCACTGATGTCATGTCGTAGTAACACTCCCCTTTTAAGAGGAAACTAATGTTGACCCTTAGTTTAGTGGCTTTGAGATGGATGTAGTTACAAGTGGTTGAGGAAATATCTAAAACCTCGATAATAACTCACGTGCAACATTTGTGCACCATCCTCTTAATTTTGATACTACTGGTAGTGCCATCCTTCCAGAAAGTCCTATAACCTATGTCCTAAGTAAAGAGAAACAATTCTGGAACATGTATAATACGTATTCGGCTGGCTGGCTGGCTGGCTGGCTGGCTGGCTGGCTGGCTGGCTGGCTGGCTGGCTGGCTGGCTGGCTGACTGACTTTGGCTGGCTGGCTGGCGGACTTTGGCTGTCTCTCCGTCTGTTGATAAATTATTCACATGTGCAACACTTGGGTATCTTTACTGAGGAAACGTTTCGCCACACAGTGGCTTCGTCATACCATACAAAGGAGAATGGTGAAGAACAGGAGAAGTTTGAGGTAATCAGTCCCTCAGCCTTGAGTCGATGTGGTCAGTCCATCAATCTTGAAAAGAATACAACATATGTGCGTAGAAGTAGCTTATATACCGTAGGCAGGAAAGGTGCAGCAGTCGTAGGTGGTATCACATTTGTCCAGTGTGGAAGTAGGTCGTGCCTAAAGGTTAGGCAAGTAAAGAATTCCTTAATAAAGATACCGAAGTGTTGCAAATGCGTCTAATTTATCAACCTGTCGGTTCTCTGAACCATTCATCTACATTCTTCGTCTGTATCTATCTCGGTCTCTCTTTCTCTATCTTTGTTTGCCTCTGTCTCTGTCTGTTTCTGTCTCTATCTCTGTCTCTATCTCTCTGTCAGCCTCACAGGTACCCATAAATAGAGTTATTATACAAAGTGTAAATTACCTACGATAAGCTAAAAAAATTCAGCCGAAGAGCAATACTGTGCTTGTAGATATAAAGCATAATTATCATGACTGGCAAGTAATACGCATTTTCACTTGTTCAGGAATCAGACTTGACGACTCTGCATCGTGTGTAATACCTGTTGGTTCATGAGCGGCTCTCTGAGACAGAGACGAGCAGAGAGAGACATCAGAGAGAGAGACAAATAGGCAAACAGAGCTAAACAGACATATAAACAGACATGTTTATGTGTCACAGGAAAAACAAATAAAGTCACGGTTCCTTATAGTTGTTGAGCGTGTGATCTTCACTGTGATCAGCTACACCACCTAACTGTCTGGCTTAGCTAAAGGGGATGTAGGTATCGGCCAGGAGTCACACCAGCTGTCTACTGTTCTTACAGAGATATAATGTGATCCCACCAGGGTAGCTGGCAGGCGTATCCAGCTTGCTGGGTAATAATGGTCTATGTTTTCACTCCGACTGGGCATTTGACGCTCACAATGACTATTATACGTTTCTGGAGATTAGATAATATATATGCAGTTGTTACTAATAAGATATCAACTTGCTCAACTTTTAGTTACTAATAGACATTTTAGTTTACCTGTTAACTATAGTTGAACTTTAGTAGATTAGCAATGGCTCGTGACTCAGTTAGTAGCACCTTTGGTCCACAATTGAAGAATTCGGGTTCGATGCGAGGACGAGTGGAAAAGTTGATCATCTTTCCTTCCACCTGTTGCCTTTGTTAGATTAACAGTAAATACATGATTGTTAGCCGACTGTGTGAAGTATCCCAGGTAGCGTGTTAGTATATCATACTTTGGCTGAGGTGGGGTAACAGCTCTTAGCTTGTAATTTAAGCAGCTTTTTTTTTTAAACATCTACCGGATTCCCACAACAATAAATAAAGATTTTTGTGCAAACCTTCCCCATACCAGCCAGTGAGCAGCAACGCCACCCCTCAGATCCAATATCGATCGACCGGTCTCCCATGACAACACCGACCCACAAAAGCCTCAAAAAAAAGAACCTCTGCCTTTTCTTGACGCCGAAAGACAGCTTTTATGTACTCTAAGAGCGTTTTCTTGAGCCCCACGTACTGAGACTAGCCCCCGAGGTATTTTCTGTGAGTCTCTCTGATACCAGACCAGAATCTGACTTGAATATTGAAAGTATCTTGTACAAGGGACTTGCCTGGCTACGTTTTCACAGGCTCTAACACCTTGAATTTCACCAATATTTATTCAGTTCCACGTAACTAAATTTATTCGTTTGCCAAATAAAATCGACGCCTTTGACTGACTGGAAAGAAAAATAAACAGAGAGAGAGAGAGAGAGAGAGAAAGAGAAGTAGGAATACAATGAAGACAGATACTTTGAATGAGGAATTGCGATAAAAATATTTTTTTCTCCTGCCTCGTGAAAGTTACGTGTCGAGATAGTTCGTGTGGCCGAGACTGGCGTCAAGACGCACTACTAACATGCACCACCGTGAACTGATAATAGTGGAAAGCATTACAGACTTCCAGAAAAATAAGAGAGTTGACCAAAAAAAGACCTTTGATTTGAGAGTCGACCTACATGATATTTATTATTGAACCCGAAAATGCCGAGACGTTTTCAAAAAAAAATCTCCGAACTAAATTTAATATTTCCTAGTTAGAAAAGTCAGACAAATTATTTCCATACAAAACTGCTACCAGTTTTCAAAAAATGTATCTGTGTGAAATTAATGTTATTAAAGCATTGATCAAAACATCTAAATAAGTCTCTTTTTTTTAAATGGCAACAAGCCCATTGAGAGAACTGCGTATTAACTGGTAATGATCGAGATTAATTATATTTGAATAACTGCGGAGGCTGCAGCTGAGAATACGTAGAAATTCACACTAATTGAATCTGACTGTGAATACAGTGTGGTGGTAGTGATTCACTGTATCTCACAAATACAGTGTGGTGGTAATGATTCACTGTATCTCACAAATACAGTGTGGTGGTAGTGATTCACTGTATCTCACAAATACAGTGTGGTGGTAGTGATTCACTGTACTTTACAATACAGTGTGATGGTAATGAGTCACTGTACCTTACAATACAGTGTGATGGTAGTGAGTCACCGTACCTCATATTTAATGTCGTAGACTCGGGCTCTGGTATAACGTATGCTAAGCCCTATTTCAGGTTATGTTTCGTATGATTTTGGATAAGGACTGATACACTATATCTTGAGCGCCTGTGGGACTATCAGGCTGTGCTTCTAGTTGGAAAAATGAGACATCTGCCAATATTATCGTCTTCTCTGTGTGTGGAAAATATTTTATTGGGCCCATTGTCTGCAATTCCGTGTAAGTGTACAGGGGAAATGCAGTGTGGAGAAGATTTCATGAATGATAGCAATTCCTCTTCGAGAAATTCAAAGCTGCAGTTTCTGTGGGCTCTCATGGTGAATCCAATTAGTACTCGTAGTTGGAGCAGCGAGGTGCCGCTCGTTCTTGGAGCGACGAGGAGCCTGCTAGTTCTTGAAGTAGCGAGGGGCTCGCTTGTTCTTGTAGCAGGGAGGGCCTCTCGTTCTTGTAGCAGGGAGGGGCCTCTCGTTCTTGAAGCAGGGAGGGGCCTCTCGTTCTTGAAGCAGGGAGGGGCCTCTCGTTCTTGAAGCAGGGAGGGGCCTCTCGTTCTTGTAGCAGGTAGGGGCCTCTCGTACTTGTAGCAGGGAGGGGCCTCTCGTTCTTGTAGCAGGGAGGGGCCTCTCGTTCTTGAAGCAGGGAGGGGCCTCTCGTTCTTGAAGCAGGGAGGGGCCTCTCGTTCTTGAAGCAGGGAGGGGCCTCTCGTTCTTGTAGCAGGTAGGGGCCTCTCGTACTTGTAGCAGGGAGGGGCCTCTCGTTCTTGTAGCAGGGAGGGGCCTCTCGTTCTTGAAGCAGGGAGGGGCCTCTCGTTCTTGTAGCAGGGAGGGGCCTCTCGTTCTTGTAGCAGGGAGGGGCCTCTTGTTCTTGTAGCAGGGAGGGGCCTCTCGTTCTTGGAGCAGGGAGGGGCGTCTCTTGTAGCAGGGAGGGGCCTCTCGTTCTTGTAGCAGGTTGTAGCAGGGAGGGGCCTCTCGTTCTTGTAGCAGGGAGGGGCCTCTCGTTCTTGAAGCAGGGAGGGGCCTCTCGTTCTTGTAGCAGGGAGGGGCCTCTCGTTCTTGTAGCAGGGAGGGCCTCTCGTTCTTGTAGCAAGGAGAGGCCTCTCGTTTTTGGTGAAAAATTCGTTCATCCTTTGAGCAGTGAGGTGTCCCTTATCTCTGAAGCAGGAATGTGTCGCACCGTACCTACACTGCAGGCTACCCACAACTTGGCATGGATATAAATACCGAGAGGTATATATCTCAGAGTATATACGCTGAGAATTTACCGTAATCTCTATTTTAGGACATTAATGACCATCGCGTAATCGAGAGGCTTGAAACTTAATAAACCAATCAATCAGTTTCGATTCTTTATAAACGTGAAAAAACATCACTTTGAGCACACCGAAGGTTTTTCCCTCTTTTTGTTTCATAGGTTAGGTAAAGTATAGCAATTCCAAGGAAACGTTGAAACCCCTGAGAGGTGTGTGTGTTTTTATGTACGAGCAGCAAGAGTAACATGAAGTAGACGCTTTCAAACGGAACCTCAAAAAAAAAAAAAAAGTTTGCAGTCATTGGCGATCGTAGGTTCTACCAACTTTTCTGTACTCGACTGAAGAAGTCTACTGTGTAGGCGAAACGTTTCGAAATAGATACCTAACTGTTGCTCATGTGTCTTACCTAACGAAAATAGTTTATGCGTTTTTAAACACATGTACTATAAACATTGATTGTTATTTAAATGTTTCTAATGTTCTCCCTTTTACTTCCTCTGCTCTCTCTTCCTCTCCCTCTCCTCCTCCTCTTCCTCATGTAGGTAAGTTTTGCGCTGTTTCTGAACATCGCCAGAGAGCTGCTATTAAAGCTCAGGTCATCTACAACACCTGAGAGCCGCAAGTACAGATACAGGTACGATGACTCAGATAACCTTGTTTATTGTGTGTGTGTGTGTGTGTGTGTGTGTGTGTGTGTGTGTGTGTGTGTGTGTGTGTGTGTGTATGTGTGTGTGTGTGTGTGAGTGTATGTGTGTGTATGTGTGTGTATGTGTGTGTGTGTGTGTGTGTGTGTGTGTACTCACCTAGTTGTACTCACCTAGTTGAGGTTGCAGGGGTCGAGTCCAAGCTCCTGGCCCCGCCTCTTCACTGGTCGCTATTAGGTCACTCTCCCTGAACCATGAGCTTTATCGTACCTCTGCTTAAAGCTATGTATGGATCCTGCCTCCACTACATCGCTTCCCAAACTATTCCACTTCCTGACTACTCTGTGGCTGAAGAAATACTTCCTAAAATCCCTTTGATTCATCTGTGTCTTCAGCTTCCAACTGTGTCCCCGTGTTCCTGTGTCCAGTCTCTGGAACATCCTGTCTTTGTCCACCTTGTCAATTCCTCTCAGTATTTTGTAAGTCGTTATCATGTCCCCCCTATCTCTCCTGTCCTCCAGTGTCGTCAGGTTGATTTCCCTTAACCTCTCCTCATAGGACATACCTCTTAACTCTGGGACTAGTCTTGTTGCAAACCTTTGCACTTTCTCTAGTTTCTTTACAGGCTTGGCTAGGTGTGGGTTCCAAACTGGTGCCGCATACTCCAATATGGGCCTAACGTACACGGTGTACAGGGTCCTCAACGATTCCTTATTAAGATGTCGGAATGCTGTTCTGAGGTTTGCCAGGCGCCCATATGCTGCAGCAGTTATTTGGTTGATGTGCGCTTCAGGAGATGTGCCTGGTGTTATACTCACCCCAAGATCTTTTTCCTTGAGTGATGTTTGTAGTCTCTGGCCCCCCTAGACTGTACTCCGTCTGCGGTCTTCTTTGTCCTTCCCCAATCCTCATGACTTTGCACTTGGTGGGATTGAACTCCAGGAGCCAATTACTGGACCAGGTCTGCAGCCTGTCCAGATCCCTTTGTATTTCTGCCTGGTCTTCGATCGAATGAACTCTTCTCATCAACTTCACGTCATCTGCAAACAGTGACACCTCGGAGTTTATTCCTTCCGTCATGTCGTTCACAAATACCAGAAACAGCACTGGTCCTAGGACTGACCCCTGTGGGACCCCGCTGGTCACAGGTGCCCACTCTGACACCTCGCCACGTACCATTACTCGCTGCTGTGTATGTGTGTGTGTGTGTGTGTGTGTGTGTGTGTGTGTGTGTGTGTGTGTGTGTGTGTGTGTGTGTGTGTGTGTGTGTGTGTGTGTGTGTGTGTGTGTGTGTGTGTGTGTGTGTGTGTGTGTGTGTGTGTGTGAGTGTGTGCAGTCACTTAATTGTACTCACCTAATTGTGGTTGCAGGGGTCGAGACTCGGCTCCTGGCCCCGCCTCTTTACTGTACGCTTTAGGTTCTCTCTCTCCCCGCTCCATGAGCTTAATCATACCTCGTCTTAAAACTATGTATGGTTCCTGCTTCCACTACATCACTTGCTAGACTGTTAAACTTCCTGACAACTTTATGACTGAAGAAATATTTCCTAACATCCCTTTGACTCATCTGAGTCTCCAACTTCCAAGTGTAACCCCTTGTTTCTGTGTTCCTCTCTGGAACATCCTGTCTCTGTCCACCTTATTCATTCCCCCCAGTATTTTGTATGTCGTTATCATGTCTCCTGTAACCCTCCTGTCCTCTAGTGTCGTTAGACCGAGTTCCCTTAACTTTTCTTCTTAGGACAATCCCTTAGCTCTGGAAGTAACCTTATCCCGAACCTTTACACTTTCTCTAATTTCTTGACGTGCTTGACCCGGTGTGGGTTCCAAACTGGTGTGTGTGTGTGTGTGTGTGTGGGTGTGTGTGTGTGTGTGTGTGTGTGTGTGTGTGTGTGTGTGTGTGTGTGTGTGTGTGTGTGTGTGTGTGTGTGTGTGTGTGTGTACTCACCTATTTGTGGTTGCAGGGGTCGAGTCTTAGCTCCTGGCCCCGCCTCTTCACCGGTTGCTACTAGGCCCTCTCTCTCCCCGCTCCATGAGCTTTATCAAACCTCGTCTTAAAACTGTGTATGGTTCCTGCCCCCACTACGTCATTTTCTAGGCTATTCCACTGCCTGACAACTCTATGACTGAAGAAATACTTCCTAATATCTCTCTGACTCATTTGTGTCTTCAACTTCCAATTTTGGCCTCTTGTTTCTGTGTCCCCTCCATGGAACATCCTGTCTTTGTCCACCTTGTCTATTCCACGCAGAATTTTATATGTCGTTATCATGTCTCCCCTGACCCTCCTGTCCTCCAGTGTCGTCAGGCCGATTTCCCTTAATCTTTCTTCATAGGACATTCCCCTTAGCTCTGGAACTAACCTTGTCGCAAACCTTTGTACTTTCTCTAGTTTCTTGACGTGCTTTATCAAGTGCGGGTTCCAAACAGGTGCTGCATACTCCAGTATGGGCCTGACATACACGGTGTACAGTGTCTTGAACGATTCCTTACTACGGTAGCGGAATGCTGTTCTCAGGTTTGCCAGGCGCCCATATGCTGCAGCAGTTATCTGATTGATGTGCGCTTCCGGAGACATGCTCGGTGTTATACTCACCCCAAGATCTTTCTCCTTGAGTGAGGTTTGCAGTCTTTGGCCACCTAGCCTATACTCTGTCTGTGGTCTTCTGTGCCCTTCCCCTATCTTCATGACTTTGCATTTGGCAGGATTAAATTCGAGAAGCCATTTGCTGGACCAGGTGTCCAGTCTGTCCAGGTCTCTTTGAAGTCCTGCCTGGTCCTCATCTGATTTAATTCTCCTCATTAACTTCACATCATCTGCAAACAGGAACACCTCTGAGTCTAACCCTTCCATCATGTCGTTCACATATACCAAAAGTAGCACTGGTCCTAGGACCGACCCCTGTGGGACCCCGCTCGTCACAGGTGCTCACTGTGATACATCATTACGTACCATGACTCGTTGTTGCCTCCCTGTCAGGTATTCTCTGATCCATTGCAGTGCCCTTCCTGTTATATGCGCCTGATGCTCTAGCTTCTGCACTAATCTCTTGTGAGGAACTGTGTCAAAGGCCTTCTTGCAGTCCAAGAAGATGCAATCAACCCACCCCTCTCTCTCGTGTCTTACTTCTGTTATTTTATCATAAAACTCCAGAAGGTTTGTGACACAGGATTTGCCTTCCATGAATCCGTGCTGGTTGGCATTTATACTCTTGTTCCGTTCCAGGTGCTCCACCACTCTCCTGATAATCTTCTCCATAACTTTGCATACTATACACGTCAATGACACAGGTCTATAGTTTAGTTCCTCTTTTCTGTCTCCTTTTTTAAAAATGGGAACTACATTTGCCGTCTTCCATACCTCAGGTAGTTGCCCAGTTTCCAGGGACATGTTGAAGATTCTGGTAAGTGGCACGCACAACATATCTGCTCCCTCTCTAAGGATCCACGGGGAGATGTTGTCCGGTCCCATTGCCTTTGAGGTATCGATGTCCCTTAGCAGTTTCTTCACCTCCTCCTCATCTGTATATATGTCGTCCAACACTTGTTGGTGTATTCCTTGCTGGTATCCCCATCTGGTCTGTCCCCCCAGAGTCCTTCCTGTCTCTACTGTAAATACTTCCTTAAATCTCGTGTTGAGCTCCTCACATACCTCTTGAACGTTTCTTGTGAGTTCCTCACCTTCTTTCCTCAGCCTTATCACCTGGTCCTTGACTGTTGTCTTCCTCCTAATGTGGCTATACAGCAGTTTCGGGTCAGATTTGACTTTCGATGCTATGTCGTTTTCATACTGTCTCTGGGCCTCCCTCCTTATCTGTGCATACTCGTTTCTGGCTCTTCTACTAATCTCCTTGTTTTCCTGGGTCGTATGCCTCCTGTACCTTTTCCATTCTCTGTTGCACTTAGTTTTTGCCTCCCTACACCTTCGGGTAAACCAAGGACTCGTTTTGGTCTTCCTATTATTTCTGTTTCCCTTGGGAACAAACCTTTCCTCTGCCTCCTTGCACTTTGTTGCCACATATTCCATCATCTCGTTTACTGATTTTCCTACCATTTCTCTGTCCCACTGAACCTCCTGCAGGAAGTTTCTCATACCTGTGTAGTCCCCCCTTTTATAGTTTGGCCTGTCCCCTACAGTTCCTGTTACCTTCTCCACTTGTAACTCTACTATATAATCAAAACTCAGAACCACATGATCGCTAGCTCCAAGGGGCCTCTCGTAAGTGATGTCCTCAATGTCTGAACTGCTCAGGGTGAACACAAGATCCAGTCTTGCTGGCTCATCCTCCCCTCTCTCTCTGGTTGTGTCCCTGACATGTTGGTGCATGAGGTTTTCAAGTACCACATCCATCATCTTGGCTCTCCATGTTTCGGGACCCCCATGTGGCTCCAGGTTTTCCCAGTCGATCTCCATGTGGTTGAAATCGCCCATTACCAGTAACTTTGCTCTGCTCGAGTGAGCTCTTCTTGCCACCTCAGCCAGTGTGTCCACCATCACCCTGTTGTTTTCTTCATACTCCTCTCTTGGCCTCCTGCAGTTCTGTGGTGGGTTATGCATCACTCCAATGACTACTTTATGTTCTCCGGACTGAATTGTACCTACAATGTAGTCTCTTTCTCCAATCATGTCAATGCCTTCCATTTCCTCAAATCCCCATCGGTGTTTTATGAGCAATGCAACCCCTCCTCCCCCTCTACTCCTTCTATCTTTCCTCAGGATCTGATATCCCATTGGGAAGATTGTGTCTGTTATTGTCTCAGCAAGTTTTGTTTCGGTGACTGCTATGATGTCTGGGGATTTTTCACTGATTCTTTCATTCCACTCCTCATGTTTATTCGTTATTCCATCCGCGTTTGTGTACCAAACGTTCAGTTTCTTTTATATCATTGTGGTCATGCAAGAATATTGGGGTTGGGGGAGCGAGAGCCTTGGTGGGGGCCTATATGGGGCTGTGGTGTAGGTGGGGTTTGTGATGATGGGGGTGGGGTCAGAATGCCCATAAGGCATATGGGGGTTGGTGGCAGAGGGAACAGTGAGTGGGTTGTAGTATAGGTTGCTCAGTTGCGTTGGGAATGTCCCGGTTGGAGTCTTTTCATGGGAGATTCTGTGGGGTGTGTTTGCCCTTCCTCCTGTGTCTGGGTCCTGCTCATCTTCATCATTGCCTCTCGTTCCTCTTTGCGTCTCTATACCCTCTCTTTCAGTGTAGTCCTTTCTTCTTGTGTTCTATCGCAGTCGAGGTATACTCTCCGATACCCCTGTTTGTCCCTCAGTCTTGCTTTCTCTTGCAGAATCCTGGTTCGAACTGATTCTTCCTTGAAAATTACTTTGACAGGCCGTATCCTTCCACTCGCAAACCACCCAATTCTCTGAAAATTTGTCACCTGGGTCATATCGCCCTCACCTATTGTTTTCATGATGCCTTCAATCATTTTTTTCTCCTCCTGTTTTATTTCTTCGAAGTTGTCCCCCTTGGCTTCTTGGAGCCCATACACAAAAACTGACCTCGCCCTTTCCTCCTCCCACTGAGTCTCCATCTGCTTCCTCTGAGGCATTTTATTTCCTTCCATTGACATGTTCTTGCTTTCAGTCCCTGTCATATCTGAAAGTTCTATTCTCAGTGAACTGTCTTTCATGACCAGCTGTCCCTTGCTACTGCAGTTGGCTGTTAGAATCTCTGCATATCGCATACCTTCATTGTCTTCGGACCTGTCATTTGATCTTAGTGTGCTCCTCGTCTTTTCCCTGGCCCCACGTGGGTCTGATAGGGCCTTCGCATACGGCATGTCTCCTTTATTGCTTACCGTCCCCTTGTCTGCGCCTGACATTGAATTTCCTGATGTCACATCTGAATTATCATTTGTCTCTCTAATCTGTTTCAGGCTTTGCAATTTCTCTTCTAAGCACTGTATCCTAGCTTCTGCTGCTAAGACTTGTACTTCCCACTTCCTGCACTCTTCAGCTATCCGCTCCTCCATTTTCTTACCAAGCTCTACTATCTTCCTTCCCCACTCTTCCTCCCTTTTTTGGAGCTCTAACTCCCAGTCTTTCCTCCCTGGTTCGTCCACCAGATCTCTGGTTTTCCGTCCTCTAGGACCACCCTTTTTTTTACCACAGACAGAAGGCTAGAGGAGGGAGAGGGTGAGAGGGGGAGACAGAAAGGGTAGAAAGAGGGAGAGAGAGGAGAGAGTATGAGGTGAGGGATAAGACCAAGGGGGGAGAGAGAGAAATGTGAGGGGGGAGAGAAAGGGTAGAGAGAGGGAGAAAGAGAGGGAGAAAGAGAGGGATAGAGAGAGAGAGAGGAAGAAAGGAGGGTGAGGGAAAAGGCTATGAGAGAGAGAAATGCGAGGGAGGGGTAGAAATATAGAAAAAGGGAGATGGAGAGAGAAGCCTATAGAGAGAGAGGAGGGTGAGGGATAGGGTTATGGGAGTGAGAGTGAGAGAGAGAGAGAGAGAGAGAGAGAGAGAGAGAGAGAGAGAGAGAGAGAGAGAGAGAGTAGGGGGAAGTGGAGGGAAAAAGGCTATGAGAAATAGGAGGGAGGAGGGAGTGAAGGCAAGAGCCGGGGA